>NC_136517.1:412500-810000 GCF_053919585.1 Euprymna scolopes | reverse complement strand
TTTTTTTTTTCAAAATTAATTATATTTCACATTTATTTTTTACCTCCCTTAAAATAAAAATATGTAAACATTCTTAATCAATTGATTTTGTGTTTTTAGTCGCATATCGTTTTCAAATAACTTTATTTTGTAAAACTGTTTAGATATTTCTATGCGATTAAAAACGCAAAATCAATTGATAAAGAAAGTTTGCATCTTTTTATATATCTTTATCATAAGAGAGTAAAAAAACTAAAAGCACAATATAGTTAGCTATAATGATATTTTTTTAAAACCGGCAACAATCGTAATAGACTGCACAGGTCTAAATAAAGAAAAAACGTTTTTGATAAATATGTTAGAAAAAATATATTAACAAAAAAAAATAATTGATAAAAAAGATTGTAATAGATTACGCATGTTTAAATAAAAAAAAACTAACTATATTTGAAAAAAATAAATAAATAAAACCTAAATATGTTTGAAAAAATATATAAAAATACATAAACTTTGTTATCAATTGGGTTTTTTTTTGTAATTTTTTTAATCGCATATCTTTTTAAATAACTTTAAAATAAACATAAAATATAATTGAAAATTGTATCGATTCTGTGCTTCCATACTTAAATTGAGAGACGTGTGTGCCAACTTCCGTTGTGTTTAAAAGTTAGTGTCTCCTTATATGCACCATTACCAGAGACTGTTTTAAGAACCTGCAGTTTGATGCCTCCATTCAGTTTTGAAAGACAAAGGATACCCCCTGCAGGGGCAGCTGCGCATGTAATTATGAGGCAAGGGTTGCACAATTTCAACCACACCTTTCTTGAATCAGCACTGTTTGAGTCCAGTGGCAAGGAGAAGTCCAGGACGACTGGAAACAATGCTGAGATAAGCAGAGAGCAGATACAGCACCTGGAAGTCCCAAATGATCACCCACCTGCTACTGGCCAGGCTCATCATTGCTGCAGTTATTCTATAAATTAGCAACAAACATTTATATTTTAACCAGTTGTCATTTAATTAAACCATAAAATTCAGAATTTTTGAGTAGGGTTTCAACAAAAAAAAATGACATTGAAACTAGATGAGGTGGAGGTCCATTGAGAAATGCTTGGAAACCACTGCTGTAAAGCATTCGAAATTTGGAACTCCAATAAAATTTATAGCCTCATATTCTTTCAAATTAATCAAAACTAAGGAAATAACTATAATAGGCCCGGCAACCATGCAACTTTGACCCAAGATTGGGAACTGATATGTGAGAATCTAAATTATATTTGAGAACATTTTTAACATTTGATCTATTAGTAATTTGTTGATTATAGACAATTATTAAGAATCACCTGACACATTTCACAATTATTTTCTTGTCTATAAATACAAGGATTTGAAAAAAGAAAAAAGTAACTGCTGGATATCTAGGCTGTGTGTATTGAGAAATGATTTTGACAAAAACGTACACCTGACAACAAATGTAAGAAATGACAAAATAATTATCAAATGTACCAAAAGTTCATTTGAATAAAAATTATGAAGCTGAAAAAACAACAAACTTGATTAATTGTCAAAACAAAGATTAGTTAAAAGTATGATGTTTAACAGGTTATTTGCAGCAAAAAGTTACACAGGTGTAATTTAAGTCAGTATAATGAAATCACAATTGCTTCTTTTTTTTTCTCTCCATGAATTTTTTTTTTTTTTTTCCCCATTTTCACCCCAAGCAAGGCACAGTGCCACTTTTATGTAGGGGCTATTATCAGGGACATAAGTTACAGGAATACTACATAGGGAGTTGAGCAGCAAGATGTCTGTTCACATTACACTTGAACTTCTACATGTCAGTACAGTTGAGAAAACAGACCTGGAAGGGAGTTTCAGAGTCTAGCAGTTCTAGGAAATAATCTATTAGAGTAGAAGGCTTTTCACATCTAAGGATCTCTACTGTGTGGGAGTGAGATTTTGCTGATTGTCAGATTTGTCGGGGGTATTTATGTCAGGGGTACAAGGGTTTGTAGTTCGTCAGATCATGCACCATTAAAATACTTTTAGAACAGGCAGAAGGATGCAACATTTCACTGATGGGACAGAGGTTAAAGTTTGGATGACAGTTTAGGACCTATCAGGTTGGCGACTCTCTTTCTAGAAGTGAGTGACTAGTGGCAGATGCACCAGATTTAAATAAAAAATATTTAAATTATTCTTCAAACGAAAAATATTCTCTCATTGTAAAATTATTAACTAAATATTTATCAAATCAATAAAACAAATATCACTTTTTGAAATGCATTTATTTAAAATTGTATGGTCTTAGTTGACAGGATAACATAATTTGATTTTGGAACAATTCATTTTAAAATGGATAAATTCGGGAATTTTTCTTTATTTTTTACCTAAATGACATCAGATTAATCACCAAGTATCATCTCTGCTGATTTATCTTATTTATTTATTTGTTTTTGTGTGTGTGTGTGTGTGTGTGTGTGTGTGTGTGAAAAGTGATAACATATGTCTGATCAAAAAATGCCTTTAAATATTATTCTGAGTTGATTTGTTGATCTGAAGCAATTAAAAATATAATTGTATCATACAACCAGAAAGTTCAACATTCAACAAAATCTCATATGAATAAAATATTTTTATACTATAAGCAAACCAACAACTTTGCAATAAACAACATGGGTTACTTTAACAAATTTTTATCCTGTGCATTTTGTCATGTTTATTTTTTTTTTTATAAGATTAGCAGGGGATGCCTGGCCTTTCCTGGTCATAAAATATGCTTAAATATCCCATCTTTAAACAAGTAAATAAAGTTGTAGTAATTTAAATTCTTCTTCTTCAAATGATAAATATTCTGTCTTATCGTAAATTATCAATTAAATTCATGCAGCTTTCGTATTATTACAACGCCAATTCTTTACTGAAAAAGATATAGTACTGATTTTAAATGTTGAAAAAAATAACTTGGGTGCCATCGACTAGAATCAAAACCAACACATTTAACACTCCAACCATGTTCCTTACTATTTGAGCTATCAACAGATAAGAAAGATTTAAAATTAAATCACTTCAAGCTATGAATAAATTTGCGTATGCGCAAAATTAATAGAAATATCTCAAGTTGAAATGACCATTTTGCATTTCAACTTGCCGACATATTTCTGTACATGTTATTTATCCATCCAAACAAAGATTTTACTCATTATAAACCATTCTTAGTGTACGATTACTATTTCCTGTTAATTTCAGTGTTGTGTGACCAGTAGTTTGAGTTTACCAGTTAAATGTTTACACACACACACACACATACATCTGTTGTATTTATATAGATTAGTAGGGTTACCTTGTGGTGCTCAGGACCATAAAAAAAACTAAATGGAAGTTAGTGTGTAATATTTTTAGATTAAAACTTCTCCCCCCCCACCTCTCTCTAGCCATCTTTTTATCTTTCTCTCTTTCCCTCTCCCCAATTTTTCCCTCCTTGTCCCCAACCCTCTTTTTCACTTCTGCCTCACCCGTTCCTCTCTCTTATTTTAATGTTGAAAATAAAATAATGAAATTTCTCTACTAGAGCACCCCTTTTAAATGTAAATATTCCCCCCCCCCCCCCCCCGCGCGCCAACAAAGGAGGAATTGAAACTAATAATTCACTCCTGTTCGTTTGTTCACACTTTTCTCAATAACAACGCCTTAGTGGTCATGGTGAAAGTAAAATTTTCACAAGTGGAGGAGGACTCTGCATGCTCGGTTTGTTTTTCTAGAATTTAGTTATTATACATTATATGCCAATCAAGAAAATATAAACTTTATGGATATTTGGTTAGTAGTTTTGGGTTTTTAGTTGGACATAAAAACACGGATAACTGCTTTTTAGATAGATGAAATTATTTAACATGTTATCATTTGGTCTCTGACATCTTAGCATTTTTCCATTTCCTGATATACAGTTTTCGTAATGCCCTCGTATGAGGAGCACGTATATTTAATGCCCTCGTATGAGGAGCACGTATATTTAATGCCCTCATATGAGGAGCACGTATATTTAATGCCCTCATATGAGGAGCAGGTATATTTAATGCCCTCATATGAGGAGCACGTATATTTAATGCCCTCATATGAGGAGCAGGTATATTTAATGCCCTCATATGAGGAGCACGTATATTTAATAACACTGCAAAGTAGAAAATTCATTTGAATTTCAATTCAAATGAATTTTGATATTTAAATGCAGAATGGTGTGTACTTACCACGTTTAAGGTTTAACGTGTGATGGAAATGTGTCGCTTCATACTGACGTCTTCGATTTCAGCAGTCTCATAACTCTTCTTTTATTTTGTCCTTTTGTCTTCTCATTCTGTAAGCGAAGACCAAGGGGGAAGAATCGCTGTTTTCTAGATCAAAATCCATCCAACATATATTGTTGATTAGTTTTTGACCTTGAAGTATTTTTTAGCTCTTTACATCAAGTCGCTTCATGCCTTGCCTGGAGCAATTCCCATAAAAAAGACTTATAGAATATATTCATGAAAATATCAATTTTTTTTTTCTTGGATTCGTGTGATGAATTGTCTCCAGGGTCCGTCATCTTATTTATTTGTAGAGAGTTCGCCTTGAAATATCTCACAGTTATGTCATTTTAAAAACAATCATTTACACAGGTTTGTGTGTGTGTGTGTGTGTGTGTGTGTGCGTTTCATTCACATAAATAAGCAAGAGGATAACACAAGCCCCTCCCGTTTTTTCTTCGTTTTTCACTTCAAACAAGACATGTTGTCACTTGCACGTAAAGGGATACTATCTGGAGGCTGTGTCTAACAAGGAACTATGTAAGGTGAGCGAGATGTCTGTTCACATTACATTTAAACTTCTGCAAGTTAGTATAGTCAGAAGCATGGAGGGAATTCCAAAATCCAGCAGTCTGAGCAAAGAAGCTATTAGAGTAGAATGTTTTCTGGCATGTAGACATCTTTACAGTGAAGGGGTGAGATTTTGTTGCTAAATTTAGTTTATCAGGAGTAGGTACGTTAAGGGGGCACAAGTGCTATGAATTCATCAGAGCATATTCAATTAAAATATTTGTAAAACAGGTACAGTGATGCAACATTGCAGCAATGGAACAGCTGCTGTAGCTTGGTTGATAAATTGAGACCTATTAGGTTGGAGACTTTTATATCTAATAGTGATACTAGTGGTAGATGCACCAGATCACATGTGGCAACAATGCTCCATGCATGGGCGAATGGTGGCTTTATCAAGATATAGGATACGTTCAGGTGTGAATATTTTTCTAGCACAATAGAATCAACCTTCTCGGCAGCGTTTACAATATCGTCAATGTATTTGTTCTAATTCATGTTGCCTTAGAAGCAACTTAACTAAGGGCGATGTCGTTAGGGCTGATGCAGTTATTTCTTGAATGGATTCCATTTCAGAATCCTCTGTCTAAACAAAACAATATTCAGACAGATGCCCATGATGTAATGCGGATTTTCAAGTTAAATTTCGATTAAACCTTTGAGTTTCCTTTAATTTCAAGTACAACAATTGCTTGTTTGAGAAAATTTGTGTTGGGCGTGCAAATGTCATGGCATATCTATCAAAGTTTGTTTGTATCGTAATTCTTATCCTCGTATATTGCATCCTGATATGCATGGAGACGTACAAAAGCGTATGTACATGTATAATATCTATCATATATATATATCTTTCATATACATGTGCACAAACATGTCATTTGCCTCACACAGGGTTCAAATTAAAAATGTTTGTCTTTTGTTTAACTGTAAAATATGATATATTTTTAAAACTAAAAAGAAAAAAATACCAACTTTTTATTGTTTCATTTTTTTTTTTTTTTAATTAATAAATTATTTTTTTCTTAATATTTTTTCAGATTTTTTTTTTTTTCAAAGTATCCAAAATTTAAAAAAGGAAAAAAATCTTTTGCATTGAATTTTGTTCAGTTAAAATCTTACAAAAAAAATTATCACAAAAAATTTTAAAGTCAAATAATTTTGTGTGTATGTACACATATGTGTGTGTGTGTGTATACGTGTGTAAATATGTATATATAATGTGTGTGTGTATAATATTTTTTTAATAAAAATAATTTTATCTTTCTTATCTATTTAGATTTAAATATTGTCAATAGATGAGCCAGGAAGCCATTGATGTTCTTAAAGGTGAAGAGATGTTAATAATTGTTGTTATGATGGGAAGGAGGGAAGTCGTTAGTCTGTAACGATATTCTACACGAAAGAATATAGGTTCGAAAACCAACCCTTCCCGCTCTCAAAAAATATTTTTTGAAGAAAATGATTTTAAAAAATAACGTTAAAAAAAAAATTCCTGAAACACTGCCATAACTTGAAGTATTCTCCTCCCTTATCTCTGTGCGTGTGAAGCATAATAATTGTTATCGGAAATGTTATTTATTGTGTTCATCTGTTACAGTTTATTGTTTGACGGTGGAATCCGGTAAAAGTACAGAATAGTTAACATTTGATAATTTTCTTAAAAAAGAAAACACATAATGTATATAAAATGCATTATAATGAAATTCTTTACCACAATCATATAATTTTATATGCATGAAAACGATTTGTAATATTTTTTGTCTGTTAAAAGTGCAGAATAGTTAACACTCGAGAGCTCAAACAAAATGGCAAACCCCACATAGCTTTAACGTGTGTAAATAATTTGTAAGTTTTTTTTATAAACTATTTAAAAACTGTTTCAAATCGTTTATATATGTTAAAATTGTTTAAAGTATGTGGGCTTAGTAGGGAATTTCATTCTGATGTGTTTTATGTATATTATCTCTTTTAGAGAGTGAAAGGTTATGAGTTTCAGTGTTAACTATTCTGTACTTTAACCTGGAATCGGTGTCTGATCAACGATTTAAAAAAAAAAACAAAAAAAAAATTTTTTTTTCATTTCAATGTGCTTATGTTCCTCTTATCAGATGTCAAAAATGAAAATGTTTCTTGTTCAAAGATTGCATCCGACACGTGTAATAGTTAAGCGCAATAAAAGCTATGATAACATTTGTTAGAATTATTTTTTTTTTTTTTTTACTCTATTTTAGAAATGAGAATTTCTATTTAAATATTTAGTGCTTTATTGTACAAACAGATTTCAATTTGTAATATGACAGAACGGTTACTGATTTTCTGAGTTCTTTTCTTTCTATTCAAATATCAAATTTAAGCATTCATGTACATGTTGACTAATCATTCCACTATTTTTCTTTATATTTGAAACAAAATTCGTTTTTTAAGATTGATTTTTAAAAAAAATCAGTATTCTTCACTTATATTTCCAGGTAGAATTATCTGCAAGGTCACGTGGCGTAGTGGATAAAGTACTTGGTAAAATTCAGTTGTAAAGTTAGACTCTTCTAAAGATTGAAGGTTCAATCCTCAGTGCGGACGATACTCAAAATACAATGGCAAATTATTTAAGACTTCTACTAAGTCATGGCTGATAGAATGAGAGCATACTAGAGTTTTGTTTGGAATTCCCTGCAGATTGCTAAATTCCACAAAGATTACCGAGTTCAACAAGATAGACCTGAATAAGGTCGAGGTTACATCAGCTGCAATGTTTACAGCTATGACAACAGTATATTGTTTTCATTGTTTTGACTCTCGAGTATATATCCGACACAGACACAATCAACTGAGAACCGCATCACTCTACATAAAAACATAAGATACCAATGGATATATACTTGAGAATCAAAACAAGGAAAAGAATATGCTGTTGTCATAGTCTTAGTTATAAAAATATCAAGATAAGAAAAGTAGTTTAAAGAATTCAAATAATCAATACTCAGGGTCTATTCTTGGACCTCTATTGTTCCTAATATTTATTAATGACCTCCCCAACAAAACTGCCTCTGAGATGGGTATATATGCTGATGACACCACACTCTATAACAGGCATGACAGGAAAACGAATGAACACATAACTAAAGAAATGGCAAAAACACTAGAGGATGACCTCCAATCTGTAGTGGAATAGGGACATAAATGGATGGTCACATTCAATGCTGCCAAGACTAAACTGGTTTCCTTCAATAATTACAATAAACCTTCTCTGCCACCAATAGCAATGGCCAGTGTCTCCCTGTCTGAGAGTACATCTTTCAAACTGCTTGGCCTAACGTTCACAGGAAACATGAGTTGGAACAATTATATTGAAAATATTGCCAGGGCCGCTGCGAAAAAGGTAGGCTCTTTCTACCATGCTAGAAAACTACTAACCCAAAAGTATAAAGGCCACCATTCGCCCATGTATGGCATATTGTTGTCATATTTGGGCTGGTGCATCTGCTGCTAGTCTCTCGCTCCTAGACAAGGTTCAAAAGAGAGTCGCAAATCTGATAGGCCCTGAACTGGCATCTAAGCTTCAGCCTCTAACCCATCGACGAAACGTTGTATCCGTCTGCCTGTTCTACAAGTATTTTAATGGTGAATGCTCTGACGAACTGCAGACACTTGTGCCCCCACGACGTAGACACCCTCGACAAACCCGACAGGCAGCTAAATCCTACCCCCACACTGTAGAGATCCCTAGATGTAAAAGATCTTTCTACTCCAGTAGTTCAATCCCCAGAACCGCTAGACTCTGGAATTCCATTCCAGGTTCCTGCTTCCCTAACTGTACTGACATGCAGAAGTTCAAGTGTAACGTGAACCAACATTTTGCTGCCCAAATCCCTACATAGTGCCCCAGTAGTTGCATCTGTTCCAACTCATGTTCCCTGTGAACATTAAGCCGAGGAGCTTAAACGAAGTACTTTCAGGTAATTTATTATTAGCCATAGTTATTGGTGGTTTACAAGGTTTCTTGTAGTTATTAAAGGAAACAAGCTTAGTCTTGGCAGCATTGAATGTCACCATCCATTCTTGTCCCCATTCCACTACAGATTGGAAGTCTTCCTCTAGAGTTTTCACTATTTCCTTAGATATGTGCTTATATTCTGTATTCTAGTTTGAGTTTCATGTTTGCCACAAGAGCAACATCAGATGGAATTTAAAATTTTACTTTTTTTTACTTCTTCAGCAATCTCATGTTATAAAAAAGAGGTGGAAGGTTATAATGTATATAAGAAATTGCTTTAACATGTCATTAGCATATAACATGTTGTCATCTATATATATTATAACATGTTATCTATAATATAAATCTCACCTGTCTGTTTAAATGTATGTATGTTTGTATGTATGTATGTTCGTATGTCTGCCTAAAACTTTCTACGGAGGTGATGGATTTACATGAGATTGGTATTGTTTTGAAGCACGACCCTTTGGATGACATATCGAAAAATTGGCTAAAAACATTAATTCCTTCACTCTCAACTGGGCACTTTTCTACAATGAGGGAGTCGCTTTTTTCAACAATATTTTCGAAAGACATCCTCTCTTTTTGATTGACTAAACCTTCGCCACTTCCGGTTTGGCGATGGGCGCAATGGCAAAGAAATCACTTTTTTTTTTTTTAACCATTCTTTTCCTCCTTTGCAGTACGAAGTTTGAGCCTGCCTGCCTACTAACACTTTTTTTTTTTTTTTTTTTTTTTTTGCTCAACACACACCTCCAAACACCCGAGCAAGGCCGGGCACTCAGGTTAGTTATATATATATATATATATATATATATATATATATTAACATCTTATTATTAGTAGTATATATATTTTAACATGTTATTATATATTAACAGAACCCATAAAAATTCCATGGAATGAGAAATATATTCCATCAACAAATATGTTTTAATAAAGTTGATATTTTTCTGGATAGCACAAAAATATTGTTTTTTGGAGAGAAAAAAATCAATAACATGCAGCAAATGTGCGTTTATTTTCATAGCAAATGTCAATAATGCCCATTGTATTTTAAATATAGAACTAACCCAAATGAGATAAATTAATAAATACTAATATTCAGAAAGTGTTGTGGTACATAGTTCAATACAATTAATAAAATCATATTGTAGGAGACAATCTTTAATTCACTCTTTCATTGCAGCATCTCTTGGCAAATAATGTTCTTTGTTTTCTCCCTGTTTCTTTCAAATGTTTCCTTTTTAAATGTTTTGCTGACTTCTTTCTTTGAAGAACCGTTGCACGTCGAAATTACTATAAGTTCCTTTCTCACACTATTGCAACAATGACCATATATTATTACAATGATATTCGAAAACGAGTCTACATTAAAGGGAGGACACTCATATTCTTGTGCAGGGTTGCCAGATTGGCATTTTTAAAACCAAATTTTGCAATCTTTTCCTTCTTTGAAATTGTATTTGACCTTTTTCAAAGTGTAACGTACGGATTAACTAAGGAATAAGCAGAATATTTTTCAATTTTTTAAGAAAAAGAATAATTTTGATTGCCTTCACAGAATTTTATTCTGTGATTTGTTGCGACGTGAGTAGATATTTGTCTTTGTTTAACAGAAGATAAATAAGATACACGTTTCACTATAATACCATAACTATAAACAGTATGTGGTAAGATTTGCATGACTGCTAGGCCTGTTGTAGGTATTGCCTTTGATTGGATCAATTTATAAGATATGCCAATTCTATTATCAATCTCTTTTTCTTTATTCATTAAAAAAAAGGAAATCATTTGTTTATCTGTATTTATCATTTTTCCATCAAAACTTGTTTATGAAATTGTAGATTTCAGCACAAACTCACTAACTCATGACGTGAGATTATCGTGAGAAAAAAAATTCTATATATGCATTAACAAATTTTTGTTTTTGTTAAATATTTTAATGAGAAATCTTTTCTAAATTAAATCTATAAAGAAATACACATTATATATTAAGAAATACATGGTTTTTATTAAGAATTGAGAAATACACACTTTAAATATGTGAACATTAGGAAAAGAATAACAAGTTATCCAATATGGCTGTCTCATTGGGATCATATTGGATAATTTTACTTAATGTTTGCATATTTAATTTCAATACAAAATGCATATTTCTCAGTAGATTTTATCCCTGAAAGATTCCTCATATGATATTTATTTAAAAAAAATTTTTTTTAATGCTTACAGTATTTATTTATTTATTTATTTTTTCACAATCAACTCACGCCATGATTTTAGTGACTTTGCAGATTTCAGATCTTGCCAAAATACATTTTAAAAACAACAATACTAATATTATCATCTCTGTTCATCATAAAAATTAAAAATAAAACAAATAAAAACATACCAATCAAGAAACTTATTAATTAATGTCTAAATTACGGAGATAATAATCAGTAAAATAAAATAATTAAAAGTATCTTTTTTTTCCCTTTTTCTTTTTTTCACCCTCTTTTCTCTTTCTCTCTCACCAGGTGGCATCTCATCTTCAGAGAGTGAATTTCTCTCTTCCATGTACTCTTCCCTTTTCTAACTGCAAATCCTAACCAGCTTGCATATTGACAAATAAACTGACATCAAACTTTGCCAATTATATTGTTTACATTCTTCCGACTACTGTTCACATCTTGAGTATTATTTCGTTCCTGATGTTTTCCTTTAATTCTTGCAGTGACTTTTTGGACACCCTAAACCCTGCAAGAATTGAAAGAAAACATCAGGAATAAAATAAGGGAGTTAAATCGCAATCCAGAGATTCTTCAATCTGTCATGAATGTTTTGGAAAGAGCACAAATATGCAAAGTTGAAAATGGGTAAGATTTAAAAAAAACATTTTTTTTCATAAATAAAAATTGTTTGAATTCTGCATTTTTAAAAAATATTTTCCAATGTCTTAGATTGTGTTAAAATTACAGAAAGCTTCTGGGTTTGACCTTTACTCCTGATCTGAAATGGAACACGTACATCAAGTCTGTTGCCAAGGTCGCTGGAAAGATGGTGGGATCCTTCTACCGCTCCAGAAGATATCTCACTACTGATGCAATTCTCTATCTATATAAAAGCCAAGTATGTCCAAGGATGGAATACTGTTGCCATATCTGGGCAGGAGCTGCAAAAAACAGCCTATCCTGCCTTGACAGAGTACAAAATAGACTTCGTGGCTTAGTGGGGGATGCCCTTTTCTCTACCCTGCAACCTCTCTCCCACAGAAGAGACTTTGCGAGCCTATCCTTGTTTTATCGTTATCTCCATGGCAGGTGCTCGTCTGAACTCCAATCTCTGGTCCCCCCTCGCCAATCTTTCACGAAAAACACCTGTCTAGCCGAATCCACTGAAAAATTTCCCTCACTCTTTATCTGTGCCTAAATCAAAACGTGGATTCCATGAACAAAACTTCTTTCTTAGAACTGCACGCCTGTGGAACTCTGTTCCGTCTGCCTGCTTCCCACCTGACTACAACTTGGATATCTTCAAGTCCAACGTTAACAAATTCCTAATGAACCGCCCCCTTAAGTAAACGCTTCATCAAATCTCCACACTAACGTAATGTACTTGCAATAACCCTTATCCCTGAGTGGCTTCCGGGCCTTGATAAGTGGTGATCACTGTGTAAAAAAAAAATAAAAAAATAAAAAAATTTCATCAAAAATAAAGAATCTAAGTTCAAAACCCATCAGTGACTTTTTGGACACTGTATATTTTGTCGAACTTGAGAATTTTTCTGTTGAATTCAATAATCTGTACAGAATTTTGAATAGAACACTTTAATCCATGAGGGGTAGCATGCTCTCATTCCATCAGCCACGACTGAGTAGAAGTCCTAAGTAATTCGCAGTTGTGTTTTGAGTGCTAGTATAAAAGTAAAATTCAGTTGTAAGTTACACTCTTCTGAAGATTGAAGGTTCAATCCTCAGTGTGGGCAGCACTCAAAATACAACTGAGAATTAGAACTTCTACCCAGTCATGACTGATGGAACGAGACCCACATGGATTAAATAAAGAGTTCTGTTCAAAATTCTATTCAGATTCCAGAGTTTGACAAAGATTCCCAAGTTCAACAAAATACACCTAAAATGGTTGAAGGACCAAAACGTTGTGGAAATACCACTCAAGATGAAAACAGTCATCCAAAGAATTCAAATAATCAATCCTTATCTAAAAAAAATTCAGAAACATAAAATCTGTGAATCATATTTCAAGATTTGCCAATTTGCCAAAGCATATCCATGCTTAACTTCAACAGCATATTACTCCTGAGTAACCCGACGGACTTAACTATATTGTATTCCTCTGACAAACTCCTTTTAACTGTTAATCAATGAAAAAAAAAAAAAAATGAAAAGAATTTGGATTATTTGGACGACTATTCTCATCTCGAAACGTTTCATCTGATGAAACCTTTGACCATCTCCGGGTGCATCTTTTTTAACTTGAGAATTTTTGTCAAAATTGGGAATCTATGCATAATTTTGAAATTCTGTATAGATTCCATGTAGGTCGAAAAATACAAAAAAAGAGTCAGAAGATATTTGGCATAGTCCCTGGCCTTGGTCGAAGCCATTTTCGACAAGGATAGTGTCTGTGGGTATTAACCAAGAACCACGCTGACATTTAATATGAATTAGATATAGATGTTATTGTTTCGGCGAAGGAAGAAAATGGCTGCTATCAAGACCAGGGACTATGCCAGAAACAGTTGAAATGTTGAGAACATCCAATATGAGAATGTTAGTCTGAAGAATACAAAAATTTCCCAACAAAAAATGGATAAATTAAATGTCCAAGTAAATTTTTGAAGCAAAAGAAAAAAAAATCAGCAAAATAACAATGCAAAATAACAATAACACTCTGTGGCAAAAAGCAAACAGGTTTATACAACATATTAATCCATATTACTTTTTTGATTGTACTATTGTTCTCATCTTGAATATTATTTGTGCAATGTTTCGGTTAATGTAATCTTCGACCTTCATCAGGCATGTTGATCACCATCTTGGAAAAGAAAGGAGAAAAGTTACTGGCTTTGTAGTTGGTTTTAAATTCTTAGAATTGTTTTCGTTTTTTTCGCAGTGGTTTTGTATGTGTAAAAAAATTTAGTTGATAAAGGGAGATAACTCTAATGAAGTTTGGCAGGATTATTTCCAAGATGGTGACCAACATGCCTGACGAATGTTCAAGGCATCATTGACTGAAACGTTGCACAAATAACACTAAAGATGAGAACAATAGTCCGATCAAAACAAGTAATACAAACAATTAGCCCTCATCTAAAAAAAAATCAGAACTTGAAAAAATTAATCCATTTCGGCATTTTGTAGCCCCTTCATATTTGTTTCAGAAATGCTTTTTTGTGTTAACATTAAGTTTTTAAGTGATTTTTATTTTCCTTGAAAATAAAATTTTTTGCCTACATTATAAGTATTTTTTAAGATCAATTTTGCTGCAGTAGAAACATCAATATCATGAGAAATTTGAAAATCCTTTAATAATTCAGATAACACGATACAGGATTTTTTTTTTTGTTTTTTAATAAATGGATTTTTTTCTTTTTTAACATAGGCATCACCACTTATCAAGGCCAAGCGGCCACTCGAGGATAAAGGTTAAAGAGTGTACAGTAGAAATTGGACAATATAGTAATCGTTAGTAATGGAAATTCGGTAAATTTGTTAACAAGTGGAACGGCTCATCAGGAACTTGTTTACGTTAGACTTGAAGACAACCATATTGTAGTCAGCTGGAAAGCAGGAAAACGGAAGACAATTCCACAGGCGTGCAGTTCTAAGAAAGAAGCTTTGTTCATGGAATCTATGTTTAGGTTTAGGCACAAATAAAGAGTGGAGGTAATTATTGATAGTGTTTTCAGCTAGACGAGTGTTTCTTGTGAAAGTTTGGTGAGGGGAGACCATAGACTGAAGCTCAGTTGAACACTTTCCATGAAAATAACGATACAGTAGAGACAAACTTGCAACATCTCTTCTGTGAGATAGAGGTTGCAGGGAAGAGAAAAGGACATCTCTTACAAGGCTACGGTATATTTTGAACTCTATCAAGGCAGCAACTCTTGCCCAGATGTGGCAACAGTATTCCATCCTTGGAGTACCTGGCATTTATATAGATAGAGAATTGCATTAGCAGTGAGATATCTACTGGATCAATAGAAGGATCCCACCATTTTTCCAGCGGCCTTGGCAACAGATTTGATATACCTGTTCCATTTAAGATCAGGAGTAAAGGTCAAGCCCAGAAGCCTGTCAAAACGTCAAGGCGAGAGCCATTCATTTCAACTGATGCCAGATGAGGATCAGAACGTTGCTGATGTAAAGAGAGAAACTTGGTTTTAGATGCTTTAAAAGTAACCAGCCACTCCTTTCCCCATTGTACCACATGCTCAAGATCAGAGGAGAGAGAATCGGAGAGAACTTGGTCATTTACTGACTTAGATGTGCTACCATAGATGTGCTAGATCATTAATGTAGGTCAGGAAAAGAGTTGGGCCCAGGATGGACCCCTGATGGACTCCAGCATTAATACTGTGAGCTTCTGATTTTTGCCCATCAACTACTACTCTTATGAACCTGTCAGAAAGAGATGATTTAATAATTGAGAAGACATTTCCAGCTATACCGTAGCTAGAGATCTTGTGTTGTAAACCTTCATGCCATACCCTATCAAAGGCCTTAGATATATCAAGAGCAATTGCCCTAGAAAAGTTGTCTCCGTCAAGAGATTCGCTAATCCTATGAGATATAACTGTAAGCACTTCTGATGTAGATCTAGTAGAATGGAAACCATATTGTGTGTCACTAAGAATTATTTATTTATTTTACTTTGTTGAAAAAAAAAAGAAAAGAAAAACACAATACAGGATTTTTTTTTTTTAATAAATGAATTATTTATTTATTTTACTTTATTGAAAAAAAAAATCTTGCAATGTGTTATCTAGTTTGTTTAACGGATTTTCTAATAAGTATTTTTTGTCTGCTATCACAAAGCAGTGCTGATTTTCAGTAGAGAAGCATAAAAATAATTGCATCAGTCATCGTTTTAATCCAATTTCGATATAAACTAAGAAACAATAATGAAAAAGATATTTTCAAGAGTAAAAATTGCAAACTCGCATCTTATTTTTTTTGTTTTTATTCATTATTTTCAAACATTTTTTCCGACATTTTTTTTTAATCAAAAGGGACATAACTCTGTTCATCAATAACTAAAATCAACTTCATTATAATTATAACACATATTCTAGTTTAATATAATGTGTGGAGCTGTTGGGTAGGTGTCTTTATTGGGTTAACATTCATCAGGGGAAGCAATTTCCCCACCCCCATCTACCAGTGATTGTTAATCCATTTAGACTGGTTTGAAAAGATTGTGTGTAAATGTATTGGGGTTGTATTACTGTACACATAGATTTGAAAAAGTTGTCAAAAAACAAATATTTAACAAATAAATGTTATCAAAGGCAAGATAAGTTACTTTTCTACCTAACTGGATAATTTTTTAGTGTTTTTATTTAATATAACATGTTTATTCAGCTCGAAAAACATACAGTGTTTACCGATGTATTGGAAAATTAAAAATGGTGCCCAACTCTCTTTTTGACACGGTAAGTTTGGGAAAAGGAGTTAAAAATAAAAAATCTAGACAAAATACTGTTAAAGCCCACCGAATATATCTCAGCCTATGTCACGGTAACATATATTGAACGAGTTTCTAACAGTATTGTGTCTAGTTTTTTTATTTTTAACTCCTTTTTCCAAACTTACCGTGTCAAAATGAGAGTCGAGCGCCATTTTTAACTTTCCAATATATCGGTAAACACTATATGTTTTTTTTTTAGCTGAATAAGCATGATACATTAGATAAAAACACTAAAAACATATCAAGTTAGGTAGAAAAGTAACTTATCTTGCCTTTAATAACATTTATTTGTTATATATTTGTTTTTTGACAACTTTTTCAAATCTATGTGTACAGTAATACAAACCCAATATATTAGTTTTATCTACTGCACGGGATGCAATGAAATTTTGGATTTTTATTTAAGATTTACACATTTTTAAACTTAAGGTAGACAACTTCTATCATATTGTTCAATATTTAAACTGAGTTCTCTCCCCTTGCTGATTTATATTTTAGAAGATCCTACAACATTTTTTCTTTATTTTATTTTCAATGAAATTTTTTATGAATTGAAAATAAAATAAAAAATATCTGATATTGATTTATTGATTTATTTTTTAATCTAGTTTTTTTTTCTTAAATTTTTAATCTTATTTTTTTCTAGTTTTATTTTTTCATTCTGTAATGAAGGTCGTTTAAATTCAAACCTACCGTTTTAATATATTTTGTTGTGCATTTCTGTTTCTCATGTGCCAAAGTTAAAGAAATTCTCCATTTCTTTCCTGTAATCTTATACTTGTAATAGAAGATACTACTCACATAAGTGGCAATGCTTCTGTTTAGCCTGTCATGTTTGACGATTGGGAAAGGAAAAAGAAGAAAAGAAAAACTTGAAAAAGTTTGTAAATTAAATCTTTATAACATGTGACAGTAATTTGCATATGAGGGGAATAGTGGCTATAAGAAGGACGATTTGAAAGGAAAGAGAATCGAATTTTTGACAACCGAGAGAGAGTATAGATCAATGTTTCCCAAAGTGGGCGGTACAACTTCCCTGGAAGTGGTGCTTTGATATCGGGAGGGAGACAGTCGTGCAAAAAGGGGTGGTTGGGTGGGGGCTAAATCTATACTAAAAATAATAAAAATATACACACACATATATCTATCTATATATTTATCTCTCTCTCTCTCTCTCTCTCTCTCTATATATATATATATATATATATATATATATATATATACACACACGTTTTATTTTTTATTACCGTATCTTTCTGTTAAGTTACATTATTGTTTCGGCTACTCGGCCGTTTTTTTTTTTGGCCGTCTGTAGTGTCCTCAGACTTTCATCCCAAAATAGCAAACATTTCTGTAAAAGTGAGGACGCTACAGATGGACAAAAAAACGGCCGAGTAGCCGAAACAATAATGTAACTAGACAGAAATATACAGTAATAAAAAATAAAACGCATATTTGCTCTACAACAGTATTGAGCACTTTCTTCAGTTTTTATTAATTACCATTTCCACTATATATATATATATATATATATATATATATATATAAAATAGGTAAATTTTTTATGCTAAAGAATACACATGTATGTAGGTTATATATATATATATATATATATATATATTGTGCATGTGCATTTTGTAAAGATGCAACAATGTAATTAAGTGTGTGTATATATATATATATATATGTGTGTGTGTGTGTGTGTAAAACTGGTAATTAGTAAAAACCTGAAGAGAGTGCTCAATACTATTGCAGAGCAAATATGTGTTTTATTTTTTTATTACCATTTTATCTGTTTGGTTACATATATATATATATATATATATATATATATATATATATATATCAGGTGGAGCACTTTTATACCTGATATGGATATTCTCATGCGAGCTGATGTACCTTGTATCGAGAAGTTGATTATACGCAACCAGATGAGGTGGGCTGGACACCTTCAAGGATGGACGACGATAGATTGCCAAAGCACCTGTTCTATGGTGAAATTACACAAGGAAAGCGTCCACAACATAAACCGAGGAAAAATGAAGCGTGATATCCGGAAGAAAAATCTGTCAAATATATCAGGTCTGTTGGAGGATTTCATGCAGAACCACACTTGTGATTTATGCGGTAAAATGACTTTATCCGGAGCTGGCCTAGTTAGCCACAAGCGTTTACATGGGGATCAATCTTCTTTGATGGGGAAAATATTGTGGGGCACAGATGTTCTGTTTGCTCTGTGGTCTGTAAATTGAATGGAGGCCTGAAGTGTCATATGAGCGTCCACAGTAGAGCAGCACCAGTTGGCATCCCTCAATCTCAGCTTAAGTGTGACCTTTGCAACAGACTGTGTAAGAGCAGGGATTGTCTGAAGAGCCACCTGCGTTCCCACAGAAAATAGGAATTGATCCATCTTGATCTCATCTCCACATGTATATATGTATGTGTGTATAAGTGTATATATGTGTATATAATTAAAAAAAGATATTTCAAAAATACATAAAAATGAATGAGTAATCAACAATAAAGCAAAGGAAAGATGGTCTTCTTCTGTCAAGAAGTGACAATCACCATATATATATATATATATATAATGTGCACGTTTATATTTATATATAATAACGACACAAAATTTATGTCCACATGGTGTCAATGAACTATAAAGGAATCAACACTCCTACAGCGGCTTCTTTAGCTATTCAGTTCCCACATCTGTTCTTTATCTTGTAATTCTCATCTTTTAATCTCATTCAACCAGAACTGACCTGGTTCCAACAATCGATGTTCCTTTTTAATACGTGGCTCATGGTCAAAGATTTCATTCATTAATCCTGCAATTCTTACCTCTCATGAAACTTATTTACTTTCAGTAGAAAGTTTTGAAATGTTTTTGCATAAATAACTTTTGTCAAAACTGATCAATTTCACAGTCACTTTAATTTCATTCTTGTAATATTCATAATTGTGTAGCTTGTTTGCTATAGCATTGTTTTTTTTTTTTTAAATACATATTTTGTTTATAATATTGTTTCACTTCGGAAAAAAAAAGGCTTACATGTGTTTATGGGATGTGTGGTGCTGGCAGTCTATTTTAGAAGCCAAAGAGTCACCAGCCTGAAAAAGTTTGTGAAATCCCATTACAGATGTTGAGAGTTGGTGTTGTGAATTACGGGTTTTAAGTTAAGAGGTGTTCTCACATTTTTTTTTTAATTCATAATGCTATACTTTGCTTCGAGCCCAAAAGACCAAGGAATGTTGTCATACAAACACCTGAAACAAATAAACAAAACAAAAAACCAAACTAGCAGTTGTGCAACAGACCCAAAAATCGAATTGTGCCGAAGTTATCTCTGGCTTATATGAAAAAAAAAAATGCCTTTTATTTATGTCCCGTCTACACCAGCAAGATGAGACACAAGTTCAGTTCAATGTGTGGAAAACCAATTCCCTCATGGGCCACTCTGGAAAGTAAAAAAATAGTTGTAAACAAACCCATAGAGGCGCATCTGACAATTACCAATAAACCACTCTCTTGCTGCACAAAGAGGTAACACCTGGGAGTATAGCCTCTTGAGCATCAATCACAGATGTTTGCTCGGTGATAAAGCAATCTTAACCTCGTAACAAGGTTAAATCCTTCACCACTGGAAAAGAGGTAATGCCTAGAAGACATATCTGATCATGGCATAAGGCCAATAAAAATGTGTTTTTTCTGTGTATTTACAAGCATTACACGACAGCAAGATGTTACACAAGGTCTTTTAATGTGGATGAAAACAAGTTCCCATGTGCAGTCAACCCTTTTTTCTGTAGCGGTCAAAGGAAAAATGCTTGCAATCAACAATCGTCTTGAGGAAGATAATTGAAGCAGATGAAGAGCAATTTCTGGTAAAAATTATCATTGGTGATGAAACTTGATTTAACAATTTGATGCTGAATCCAAAACAACAGTCAAAACAATGGCTTCTGGGTGGATCTTCAAGATCGATCAAGTTGAAATCTCAAAAGTCGGCTCAAAAAGTGATGGCCACGGTTTTCTAGGATTCAGAGGGTGTGATATACTCATAGATTGCCTTGAAAATCAATGAACAACTGAACACAACAGGATTTTACGATGCTGAAGTTTTAATGGAGCTAAAGGACGTTTTGTTTAAAAACAGAAAAGAAAATTCTATGGTTGGATCGTGTTTCATCATAGCATTGCACTATTGTTTGAGGATTGCACAGAATATCGTTAGAGAATTCTATAGAAAATGCTTCTTAACCATATAGTCCCGATTTAACTTCATCAGACTTCTTCCTTTTTTAACAAAACTAAAAAAATCTTCAAAGGAACGTATTTTGATGACAGAGAAAAAGCAACATACTGTGCAATTACTTGGCTAAAAAAAATGTCCTCCAGAATTCTCCAAAGGCTGTCTTCAAACTTGGAACCATCGATTTGAGAAGTGCATTGATCTGAATGGCAACTATGTTGAGAAATAACTCTTGTATATACATTATTTATGAAAAATAGTCATCCACATACAGTACTGTTTTGCTGTTTCACAGCTCATCAGTGCGGCTAGACAGGCAACTGCCTCAAGCCAGGATTGAAACCCGACGACCCAAATGACAGACAAAGCTTTTCACCATTGCGCTATATGACTGATGCTGTGTGGGTAATGAATTAAATGAATATATAAGCAGTTAGTGCCCTTTATATAAATATATATAAGTATGGAGCACTAACTGCTTATACTTTTTATTTGTTTTACATATGTCGCTGCTCATTCATGAGCAAGTTTTGGTGAGCCAGTTACAAGTAACTAGAGACCTCTTCAGGAGATATTTCTTAAACAAAAGTTTAGTCTATAATGCATTACAGACTAAACTTTTGTTTAAGCAATATCTCCTGAAGAGGTCTCTAGTTACTTTTAACTGGCTAACCAAAACATGCTCATGAATGAGCAGCGACATATTAATGCTTAGATAAAACAAATAAAAAGTTCATATATATATATATATATATATATATATATGATGAAAATAATGGAAATAGTATTCCGACAAAATAGAGAAATAAAAAGGAACAAACCGTATTATGTGTTCATCAACATTTCGTCTTTATTTCGAAATAAAGACGAAACGTTGATGAACACATAATACGGTTTGTTCCTTTTTATTTCTCTCTCTCTCTCTCTCTCTCTCTCTCTATATATATATATATATATATATATATATATATATATATGTTTTATTTTTTAATTACCGTTTTATTTGCTTAGTTACACATGTTTCGGTTACCGAATCGTATTAAACGATCCAGTAACTTTATCAGACATTACAGAAATGGTCATTATGATTGGAAAAATGATATTAGAAGTAGCACGAAAAAAAAAGGGGCGGCGGAGATCGACAACAGTTAAGTTTTAAGGTTTGATAAACATTAGACGGTTGTAGGGGTTGGGGGAATTTAAGAAATTCGGCTAGACATGGATAGGAATATAGGAAGGAGGAAGGGAGAGAGAGATATATAGAGAGGGGGAAGATTTTCAAATTTAAGTTTTAAGATTTAATAAACATTAGAAGGTGGTAGGGGTTAGGAAGGTTTAAGCTGTTCAACCAGACATATGATGGGGACATATGAGAGAGAGAGAGAGAGAGAGAAAGAGAGAAGGTGAAAAAAAAGAGAGGAGAGGCATAGGATTTCTTAAACTCCCCCTAAACTCTACAACTGTCTAATGTTTATTAGACCTTAAAACTTAACTGTTGTCGATCTCCGCACCCCCTTTTTTCTCCCTTTTCTTCCCACCCCCCTTTTTTTATGTTACTTCTAACATCACTTTTCCAATCATAATAACCATTTCTGTAAAGTCTGATGAAGTTACTGGATCGTTAATACGATTCGATAACCGAAACATGTGTAACTAAGCAGATAAATGGGTAATACAAAAATAAAACATATATTTGCTCTGCAATAGTATTGAGCACTTTTTTCAGGTTTTTACTAATTACCATTTTTGATAAGTATATATATATATATATATATATATAGTAATTTATAAAATATATATGCCGATTAAGCTACACTAAATATTCCGCATTTCATCCACTCTAGGACTCTTCAGGCTTATGCGCATAAGCCTGAAGAGTCCTAGAGTGGATGAAACGCGGAATATTCAGTGTAGCTTAATCGCCATATATATTTGATAAATTACTAACTAGCTCTACCTACGTATTGAGCACTTTTGAAGTAAATACTTAAAGTTTACACATAAATCTATACTTTCATATATTAATTTTATGTGAGTAAATTAAGTAGTTATATATATATATATATATATATATATATATAATGAGCTCATAGCATCCCTTGACATACATACCCCCGACAAACATGTTTAGCAATAAATCCCCGTCCCTCTCTTCTTGAACGCCCAAGCCACCTAATGTCTGGATGCAAGATCCTTCTAGCCGATGGTCATTACACTGCTCGCAACAACAAAGTATGTAGA
This sequence comes from Euprymna scolopes, assembly GCF_053919585.1. Classification (NCBI taxonomy): domain Eukaryota; kingdom Metazoa; phylum Mollusca; class Cephalopoda; order Sepiida; family Sepiolidae; genus Euprymna; species Euprymna scolopes. The sequence continues at coordinate 786,988 of NC_136517.1, read as the reverse complement.
TACTTACATTGGAAGATCTGTGGAGAGATGCAACTAGATAGGTCGTCGAACATCTGGGAACATGAACCACCACCGATAACATCAAATGGAAAAGTGACAGTGTTCTACGACAAAGACATACAGGCAGGCAGATACATAAGAGACAAGGCCATCAAGCCAGATATAGTAATATGGAACAAGCCCGAAAGGACTGCACTCATTATCGACGTCACAGTCCAAAATGACTTTGGCCTTAATAGAGCAGAACGGGAAAAGATAACAAAATATCAGGACGTAAAAAATGATCTAAAAACAACATGATCTCTGAAAGAAATAAACATCATACCAGTTGTGACAGGAGCAACTGGCCTAATAAAAAAGAACCTTCAAAAATGCTTAGAAGCAATCCCTGGAAAACCAAGCTGTAAGGAAATACAGATAGCAGCCATAAAGGGAACAGTGTCTATTCTTAAAAGAGCCCTCGGATATAAATTTAAACTATAATAGAATCAAGTGATAGCCTCAGGAAGGAGCCCCTGGATCTCTTGAAACTAACAAAAGTAAAATAAAAAAAAAATAGAGGTTCCGAGATGCCAGAAATCCTTCTACTCTACTAGCTTCTTTCCTCAGCTAAACTTTGGAATTCCTTCCCTCCTGCCTGTTTCCCCAACTGTTCTGACATGCAAAAATTTAAATGTAATGGAAACTGACATCTTGCTCATCTCCTTACATAGGCCCCTGCAAACATAGTTTCAAATAGTTTTCCCTTATGTCCAAGTAGCAATATGCCTTGTTTGGGGTGAACAAGAGTAAATATATATTTGTGGAAATATGTTTTTTCAATTATATTTCACCGTATATTTATACAAATCTTTTAATTTATGAAACTCAATGTAATTACATATAAAAAATACATGACAAAAGTCTATATTCCAAAGTTCAAGATGTTGTCCATCTTACAATTTATTCCTTTAAGTACATTGACATTCACAATTTTTGACAGCATCTGTTTCATAACACAAATCATTTATTTTATTATTATATCAATTATTGCGCTACGAAACAGTTGATCTCAAGAATTGTGCATATCAACTAACTAACTAACTAGCTCTACCTACGTATTGAGCACTTTTGAAGTAAATACTAAATAAAGGAATAAATTGTAAGATGGACAAAATCTTGAAATTTGGAATATAGACTTTTGTTATTTATTTATTTATATATATATTAACAAGAAACGTTCAGATGGTAAACATTACAACATTGTCAGACTGAGGGCCAAAACTACTATTTGCAAAGTCCTTATTCAGTAGCTACAGTTCACAGATGATGCTGCACTCACTGCCAACAGGATCAGGGACCTTCCACACCTCATGACCGCTTTTCCAAGGTCTGTGATGACTTTTAATTGATCATCAGTTTGATGAAGACCAATGCCATGAGCCAGGACATTGACCTGCCCTCTTCAACACTGTAGGTTCAGATTGCCGATTTGTGAAAATAGAGATAATGATAAGTCGTCAGGTAGTGGTTGAGGGGAGTAAAAACGATGAGTCGAATACAGAAAAATTAAAATATTTCAAAAATGTCAAATTTGAGGGTATTTAGGACCGAAAAACTTAAATTCAGGATTTTGCTTCCAAAAGTGCAAATTAGATATTTGGGCACATCTTAGTGAAAAATGATCAACTGGTAGTGGTTCAGGGCTTTTCGAATATGAAATAGTATATATATTACAACATATGAATCAAGTAAGATACCTTTAACAAGAGAAACATAAAACTTCTTTGGTAGGTTGAAAAGTCTTGCATGAGATTTAATAGTGTGCTTATTTGCACCACATTCAGTGCAATACTTATTAGGATGCAATTAATAGGACTGATTCACAACGCCAGGATCAGAATGTTCAAGCAATCTACAAAGAACATCAGTTAACTGCTTAATTAGTGACGGTTGTTTTTAAAGGAATTGCCAATAATTACGGATGTCTTTATAGTTGGACTCCAAACATTCTTGTGACAAGTTTCCTAATGCGCAGACATCATTCATAGCTATCAACTCGATTAAATGTTGAATTATTCCATGAAGAGTGATTTAGCTTCACCCATTTAAAATGATGACACATATTGCTAATTGTACTTTGGCAAAGAATTTTCATCTTATTAAAATTAACTTGTCTTGAAGATGATACAACATTAAGGATTGCTGACAACTGGCGACGCAAAAGCAACAAATTATTCTTGTGTTTCACAGGAGTCAATTTTTGTATGCAGTCAATAATCTCATCAGAGAAAAAATGTCTTCCTTGATGGCCATTTGTTGATGTCTCGCCTTTTCCACCAGTATGATTACATCTATCCAGATAGAGACCAGTTTCCCCGTGAATTTTGTTGAGGACTCTTTCTCGGGGGGGGGGGGCACGAATTGGGTCACCTAATGGCCCATACTTCTCAATCCATTGTTGGTGGTTTATGTGGCAACAATACATAACTTTGAGGAACCATGCAATGCCATTGATGTAGGCATGGCTTACAGTGATACTTTTCTGGTCTGATACAGAAATTGGTTTTGCTGTAACACCTTGCCTGGTCTTTAAGTCAATACTTTTAGTAGGAACCACACCATCATCAATATCAATTAGACTTTCCCACAACTTGAGATTGTTTCATTGATTGGGAATCCATCAAAAATAAATCCAGGATTCGTCCAGTCTGTCTGCTAATACAAAGAATACAATCTCCACCTACCTAGTCCTGACACATGCCAATTAAAATTGAAATCTTTCATGGTGTCATGAATTCTTATCTTTACATTATATGACTTATTGCCAAACGTGTGCACACAGATCACAAGAACGCTTTTCTTTTTTGTTGTTATAACATCTTCACTCTTAACAACAATAACTTGACTTCTGTAGCAGCAAGTTCAAGCACAGCTGAATTGTCTTTCTTGTGCCGACTCTTTAAACGAATGAATTGCATCTATGATGATTTGAAGAATTCCAACTAGTCAGCAGAATCTTGGATTACATTGAATTCTACATTTACTGATACAAGCATCATAACCAGGGAATTTGGCTTGTGGAAAATGCGACCTGTAATAAGTGATTACTTGGAAAATTTGTTTTTGTGTAATGAATACTTTTCTGATTTCTTCCTTCTTATATAAATATATATCTGAAGTGTAATAATTGATGTCATAAAACAATTACTGCAACAAAAAACATTGAAGAAATTTTAAATGATATAAAGGAAAGTTTAAATAAAAGAAAACCAAATCCCAAACGGACACAGGGAACTTCTTAATGGACAATTCTCAATTTTTGCTGCAGTTTATGAACAGTAACAATTAAACTAACAACATAGCAAGCATTCAACATTTATTTGCAACAAATGTTTTCTTTTTGAAGACATATAATTGTGAAAAGAATTGGGGAAATCTTTTAATATTTCTAAAATTTTACTTGTAACCATACAATATTTCAAGGTAAATTATTCTGCAAACGACTAAATCTCACATAAATCTGTTTATTGCATCAGATAGCCAAGGATTTCAAAAAGTACATACTTTACTATGTGAGCTTTACCCCTTTTGAAGATATTTTGCAATTTATGCAAAAAAAAAAAAAATCACTCTATTTGAGGGATGTACAATTTTGGCATGTTTTTTACAAAAGGAATAAAAATCACACTCAGTTTTTCTGAAAATGCTCATTTATTATCAATTTTATAGAGTTAATAATTCTCAACATTAACAAACCTAACAAAACAAGTAAGGAGTGTATTTTTAAGGATTTTTTTCCCTATTTTTGAAAGGTTTTCTGAAGCTGGTACAATTTTGCATTTGAAAAACTGAGCCTGATCAAGGTTGCTGATTCCTGCGGGTTCAAAATCTTATAAAATCGCTAAAAATAATACAATTTACATCATTTTTTTTGTTTTTTTCTTTTGTCAGAAATTTATTTTAATTTTTATTTATTAAATTCAGAAAGTTGAAAGAAGACATCAATTTTTTGCCAATTTCCACCACTGAGCCCACTGTGTTTTTTTATTTTTTATTTTTTTTTTACAAGATAGTCACCACTTATCAAGGCCCTAAAGCCACTCGGGGATAAGGGTGTACAGTACGTTAGTGTTGGAGATTTGATAAAGTGTCTTACTTAAGGAGGTGGTTCATCAGGAATTTGTTTACATTGGATTTGAAGACATCCAGGTTGTAGTCAGGTGGGAAACAGGCAACTGGAACAGAGTTCCACAGGCGTGCACTTCTAAGAAAGAAGCTTTGTTCAGCTAGGCGGGTATTTATCGTGAAAAATTGGTGAGGGGGGACCAGAGATTGGAGTTCAGACGAGCACTTGCCATGGTAGTAACGATAAAACAAAGTCAGGCTCGCAACGTCTCTCCTGTGGGAGAGAGGTTGCAGGGAAGAGAACAGGGCATCACCCACTAGGCCACAAAGTCTATTTTGTATTCTGTCAAGGCAGGATAGGCTGTTTTTAGCAGCTCCTGCCCAGATATGGCAACAGTATTCCATCCTTGGACGTACTTGGCTTTTATATAGATAGAGAATTGCATCAGGGGTGAGATATCTTTTGAGCGGTAGAAGGATCCTACCATTTTTCCAGCGACCTTGGCAACAGACTTGATGTACGTATTCCATTTCAGGTCGGGAGTAAAGGTCAAGCCCAGAAACTTATCAAAACATGGAGCTTCCCCTAGATGAGAGCCACCCATTTCAATTGATGCCAGATGGGGATCGGAGCGTTGATGATGTAAAGATAGGAGCTTGGTTTTAGATACATTGAAAGTAACCAGCCACCTCTTCCCCCACTGAACCACATGCTCAAGATCAGAGGAGAGAGAATCAGAGAGAGCTTTGTAATTTACGGCCTTTGATGTGTTGCCATAGATGATCGTGTCATCAGCATAGATGTCAACGAATGATTTAAGTATGTGTTTTGGGAGATCATTGATGTAGATCAGGAAGAGAGTTGGGCCTAGGATGGACCCCTGAGGGACTCCAGCATTAATATTGAGGGCCTCTGATTTCTGCCCGTCAACCACTACTCTTATGAGCCTATCGGAGAGAAATGATTTAATGATCGAGAAAACATTTCCAGTTATACCATAGCTGGAAATCTTGTGAAGTAGGCCCTTATGCCATACTTTATCGAAGGCCTTTGATATGTCGAGAGCAATTGCCCTAGAGAGGAAGCCTTTGTCAAGAAATTTGCTAATCCTATGAGATACAACAGTTAGCATATCTACTGTAGATTTGGCAGAACAGAAACCATATTGCATATCACTAAGAAGGCTATTTCTGCTGAGGTGGTTGACTACTTCTCTATTTAATATGGATTCCAGCAACTTACTCATGACACACAGGAGACTTATTGGTCTGTACTGAGAGGGAGATGACTTATCACCTGAATTCTTAAGTACAGGGCATACTGATGAGGTTTTCCTGGGTGTTGGGAAGCACTTCTCTTTAAGGCAATGCTTAAAAAGTTTTGTAAGTATAGGGGCAAGTTCTAGTTGAAGCTTTTTTAGCACAATTGTGACCTTGCAACATGGTCTTACACGACCTTGAACCTCTTATCGCGGCCCAGTTATGATCTGCACCCTGGTCAGTACAGTTATGATATGTCGACTGGGCAACCAGGTCTGCCAACCGTTAGTACGTTGCGTCACCCAGTGAGTTCTTCGTTAAGGCGTTGGGGATTCTTCTCGGATGCTCGGTCCTCAAGGCCTGTTCTCCGTGGATCGTCTAGTTATTCTGGGTGTTCGTTGACGGATACGGTGTCACAAATGGCAAATAAAGAAATATCCACATATAGGGATCAACGCACATCAGCAACAAAACTCCGGAGGTTGGTTAATATAATATATATTTCGGAAATTCATAAAAGAAGTATTTACAGCATATACATATAGTTGACAATTAATTCAAGCAAGCAGTTAGTTCTACAACTGAGCTTCTGTTGTTGGAATACCTGGTCGGTATCGCGGACTTTGCGTAATTCTCGTTAAGTGATCGACACGTTATAAGCGTTGAGTTATCAGGCAACAAGCAAGGGGGAGAGAGAGGAGAGGTGATTCTGCCGAGACAGAACAACTTGACTTAGCTCCCTTTGACTCTGATTCTGGATTCTCTCTCACTTAATCTCTGATTTTTCATTTCTTTTATAATACAATTATGGAATGATGACGACACCCATGTGCGTCATCGACCAATCAAATTGCTTGATTATAATTCGACGGGGCCTTTTCTCATTGGTTGATTATACTTCGACAGGGCCCTTTTTCATTGGTTGATTATACTTCGACAGGGCCCTTTTTCATTGGTCCATTTCCAGAATTGGATGGACTCCTCCTTTAATTAACGCCCAACTTACACGTTGTATTATTTAACTCCTCCCTGGCTTACTAATGGAATTTTTCCATATCCAGGAAAATTATTTTTCCTTTGACTTAAAGTAAATCACGCGATTTTATTTGTTTTAAAATTATCTATTGATCTCATTTTTCGCTTTGATAATTCAAAGGAATTTTAGTTTATTTTTGAATTAAGTTCTGGTGGTCGGCCATTCCATTATATCAGACATTTTGTTTACGTCAAAAGACCAAGAATGCATTTGTCGCTTTGAACTTATCGGACAACACATTTTCCCATCCGAGCAAAAATATTTCATAACTTCAATTTTCGTTCGACCTGATTCACCAAATGACAATTCTCGATACGTCATATTATTGTTTTGAAATTTCGGACAATTCATTTTTTTCCTATTCTTTGTTCTAAAACATAATGCCGAGTCACTGCGAGTGTTTCTCTCAGATCAAAAACAACCCGACTTTTTTCAACTTGTCAAACTCACAGATCAACCTTGGCTCATAGTTTTGCCAATTGCGGGTGTGAAATCCCCAACCCTCCGGCTCCTGCAAAACTATGATTTCGGCCATTTCAGATCAAACGCCTGTGTATTTTGGCTAAAATATTTTATGCATTCTTTTTCGCTTTTGAAGATTTTGTGATTTAACCTCTCGCTACAAAGGCACTTTTGCCGCCGCCATCTCAACAACAGACTTAGCTCAGAATTTATTGACAAAAAAAAATTAATAATAATTTTTATTCCTTCAACACCCGATCATCGTCCGGGAACAAAAAAATTACTTTTAACCAAAAGAAACGTCACATCAACCCTACAGGTCTGATGCGGCCTCTCTTTAGTGTTACACAATGATTGGAATGCCGTAAGGGCCAGTTGCTTTACTGGAATCAAGGTTCTTGATTAGCTTGGCGACCTCATGCACAGATATTTGTATGTTGTAGAGCGTGTTGCCCATTATAGGAGGAAATACTGGGAGTTGATGGCCTTTGTCGCATAGGGTAGAATTAGCTGCAAAGTTCTTGGCAAATAGTTTGGCCTTATCTGATGCTGATGAGATGACTTTAGATCCATTGCTTCTGTTCAGGATCCTGTTTGCTATTTGCCAAAACTGGTGAAAACCAAGCCGCTGCTCAGCTACTTTGGATTTAATGGACTGAGCATATAACTCTCTTGCATTTTTTATTACTCTTTTGCAGTGGTTGTTGGCAGTCCTGAAGGCAGCTTTAGTCTCAGTGCATCTATTACGTTGGTAGCTATGGAAAAAGTGATTTCTGTGTGCGATGGCAGCAGCACATTTTGGGGAGAACCATGGCTGGCTGTTAGGTTTTTGCTGGAATTTTTTGGATGGTATGAATCTGTCTATACCTACAATTAGCCATTCGGTCAGGTCTGATACTATGGAGGACACATCTTTTTTAAACATGGAATGCAGTGGTAGATCGGATATAAGTGTACGGAAGCTATCCCAGTCAGCAGTAGAGTATCAATATACAGTACAGTGGAGACTTATTGCATTTCATTTTTATCCTAACTGATACAACTGCATGGTCGGAAGATCCCAGAGGAAACAGAACGGAACTTGAACATAGCTCAGGGGAAGTTGTGAGAAAAAGGTCTAGAAGGCTAGCGTACTGACTGGAAGTATCGGGCATACAGGTGAGTTCGTGAACAATCTGGGTGAGGTCATAGGCAATGGCAAAATCATGACAGAACCTCCCCTCATCATGTCTTGTTCGAGTGGGTCAGCCATTCCACATTGTTGACATTGAAGTCACCACAAATGTGGATGTTAGCCGAAGGATGAGCAGACAGGATGTGGTCAATTTTTTCAGATATGCTCTTAAGGATAGTAACTCCACTATTGTGGAAGCGATAGAAAGCAAATATAAATGCAGTGGTGTAAGCAAGTGCAACCCGGAAGCACATATAAGGTAAATTAGGGTCTTCTCTGGAGATATCCCTACCACATGGAAAGCCATCTTTAATGTAGGCATGTTGGGCGTCAGATTTAGATGTAAAGTTTTTTTTTTTTTGTTTTTTTTACACAGTGATCACCACTTATCAAGGCCCGGAAGCCACTCAGGGATAAGGCTTATTGCAAGTACATTAAGTTAGTGAGGAGATTTGCTGAAGTGTTTACTTAAGGGGGCGGTTCATTAGGAATTTGTTAACATTGGACTTGAAGACATCCAAGTTGTAGTCCGGAGGGAAGCAGGCAGATGGAACAGAGTTCCACAGGCGTGCAGTTCTAAGAAAGAAGCTTTGTTCATGGAATCCGCGTTTTGATTTAGGCACAGATATAGAGTGGGGGAAATTTTTCACAGTGGATTCAGCTAGACGGGTGTTTTTCGTGAAAGATTGGCGAGGGGGGACCAGAGATTGGAGTTCAGACGAGCATCTGCCATGGAAATAACGATAAAACAAGGACAGGCTCGCAACGTCTCTTCTGTGGGAGAGAGGTTGCAGGGTAGAGAAAAGGGCATCCCCCACTAAGCCACGAAGTCTATTTTGTACTCTGTCAAGGCAGGATAGGCTGTTTTTAGCAGCTCCTGCCCAGATATGGCAACAGTATTCCATCCTTGGATGTACTTGGCTTTTATATAGATAGAGAATTGCATCAGTAGTGAGATATCTTCTGGAGCGGTAGAAGGATCCCACCATCTTTCCAGCGACCTTGGCAACAGACTTGATGTACGTGTTCCTTTTCAGATCAGGAGTAAAGGTCAAACCCAGAAGCTTGTCAAAACACGGAGCCTCACCCAGACGAGAGCCATCCATCACAATTGATGCCAGCTGGGGATCAGAGCGTTGATGATGTAAGGATAGGAGTTTGGTTTTGGATGCATTAAAGGTAACCAGCCACATCTTCCCCCACTGAACCACGCGCTCGAGATCAGAGGAGAGAGAATCAGAGAGAACTTTGTCATTTACAGCCTTTGATGTGTTGTCGTAGATGGTTGTGTCATCAGCATAGATGTCAACGAATGATTTAAGTATGTGTTTAGGGAGGTCATTGATGTAGATCAGGAAGAGAGTTGGGCCCAGGATTGACCCCTGGGGGACTCCAGCATTTATATTGCAGGCCTCCGATTTTTGTCCATCGACCACTACTCTTATGAGCCTATCGGAGAGAAATGATTTAATGATTGAGAAAACATTTCCCGTTATACCGTAGCTGGAAATCTTGTGAAGTAGACCCTTATGCCATACCTTGTCAAAGGCCTTTGATATGTCAAGAGCAATTGCCCTAGAAAGGAAGCCTTTGTCAAGAGATTCACTTATCCTGTGGGATATAACTGTCAGCGCATCTGCGGTAGATCTTGCAGAGCGGAAACCATATTGTGTGTCACTAAGAAGGTTATTCCTGCTGAGGTGGTTTCTCTATTTAATATGTTAAGTTAGAATATCCTTTAATTATGAATTTGTCAAGGGAAGTGGTCGGCCTAATGCCAGTTTTGCTTAGGAAGAATATGCCTGGTTTTGTCTCCTGTAATTGGGTTTCAACCTCTGGAAGGTTGGAACATAGACCCCTGATGTTGGAGAAGGAGATATGGTAGTATGGGTCAACGTTGGAGGATGTGGTTCTAGGTTTACACGTGTTATATTTCTGGAGGTATTTCATGTTGAGGATTGGGATTTGTGGAACAGGTGGACAGACTTGGTTAGAGCAGGACAGAGACGGAAAGTAAGAGAGAAAAGGAGAGGAAGATTTTTTTTTTTTGTAGCGATGTTAAGGTAAAGCCGTAATAATTACCCACTAGTATGGCAACGAGAAGCCCCACTCGAAACTAATGCATGGTCCAGAGTCCATTCACCAAATGGCAATACAGCAGCCCCAGTATTTTGCACCTGCTGATAGGACGGCCTCCTTAGTGGTTAATCCAAGGTTCGGGTCCCTGACAATGTCAGCCCAGATGAAACATTTACCTCCAGCACCCTTACTAGTGACATGGCTACAAGGATAGACATAGGAACAGAAAATTTCCGACATCTCAGGCTACTGTTCACGAAGTACTGCCGTCCTGGAGAGCAGCTTTTTCTTCACCCTTTGTCAGAAACATCACTCATTCAAAATGAGGACTGAGGGAGAAATAAGAGGAAGCAAGAGTAACGAGAACTGCCGATAACGCATCCACAATGCGTTGTCTACTCTTCATTTAAAAGAAAGAAAAGGGAGGTGTAAGGACTTATTAATATTTACTTAAGTCTGTCGCTCTAATTCAAAAATTTAAGATATTTGAAGATAAATTCCCCTCCCATAATTATGAATGAAATGAAAATGGAATAGATATAGGTTACTGTAATTTGCGTTTAAGAGTGTTCAGTTTTTCTTTTTCCTAAGAGACACTTCAAACAAAGAAATTATAACAATAATTTAGCACTGATATATTTTTAAAATACCGGTCGGGAGTTTCCATGTGTTCGGATATTCATTAAACTGATTTCTTCTTTGCCAAAAAGGCATCACTATCATGTTGGAAAGTTTTCCACTCACTGACACTTGTCATTCGAGTTTCGCTGCTATGGCGGAAGTGGTGGAAAATGGGTTAACTGATAAGCTTCTACAACTACCAACTTGAAACCATGAAAGTGTTCACATACATGCGGTCAACTATAACAGACAGTCTTGATATAGGACCAGAGCTTGACCGTTGCATAGACCGCACAACCTCCACATTCCTCAGACTTACCTTCAGAATGTAGGAGAACAGAAATGGTTGGACTTCATCATCAATACCAAGGTTCTAGAGTGTCCAGATAAACATTCTCTTGCGTTAGCTGCGATGGCTTGGACATGTCATCTGGACGCAGGATGGTAAGATCCCAAATGAGAACCTGTTGTGTCTGGAGAAATGGTTTGTCGGAATAATGGAACATTTGAGTAATAAGTAGACAAGCTCATTGTAAGTTAAATACAATTTATTCACGACAGAAACAATCATTCACAGAACGATATACATGTTAGCTCAACCGCTATACTGTTCACCTAATTTTTCCTTTCTTGGAACTCCCCAGAATCTATAAAGGGCGATAATGCTTACTTTCTTTATTAGGGTTATTCCCCCTTTTAATCACTATAACACGTCCCCATTGAAATATGGTGCTTGTAGGATGTTTAATGTGGGTCTATTTATAGAGATGAAGTTGGTTTGCACCTTCGTTGCGTCCTTCAGGTTGAACCATTTTGAACGATTTGTCTGAGGATTTGACTCATCTGCTAATTCCGATCTGAAAAAACGTTTCCTTTCTTCTCTTTTGTTCAGGATAGGCATGATCCACTTCAAGCTTACCAGTTAATTCTCTTGCAAGTCTTTCTGGCTGTATTGTGAAACAAATGACATGCCAGCCTTGACTAGAAAAAACCTAGTCATTGATGCATATTGAAGGATTTTGTAGTGCTTATAATGTCTTAGTCTAGCTGAAAACACTATCAATAATTCCCCTCACTCTTTATCTGTGCCTAAACCTAAACGTAGATTCCATGAACAAAGCTTCTTTCTTAGAACTGCACGCCTGTGGAATTGTCTTCCGTTTTCCTGCTTTCCGGCTGACTACAATATGGTTGTGTTCAAGTCTAACGTAAATAAATTCTTGATGAGCCGTTCCATATAAGTTATCAAATTTACCGAATTTTCATTACTAATGATTACTATAGTCCAATTTCTACTGTACACTCTTTAACCCTTATCCTTGAGTGGCCTCTTGGCCTTGATAATGTGATGATGCCTGTGTAAAAAAATTTGAAACAGCAAATCAGATCAGGTAATCAAACAGACTTTGAAAATGCCAACTCCTGTTCTGTGAAGACGGAGCTTAATACCGCTGAAGAGATGGAGCAAGCTGCCTCATTTCAAAATTCCCGTAAGCTTTACCAAACAGTTAAAGTGATCACCAAAGGAAACAGCAGCCTAAATGAAATGTTGCTGGATATGGACAGAACCTCTATTTCCTAAATGGCAGACTGCACGATACATTTTGAAACCTTACTGAACCATGATCCCCTTCTCAATGTCCCCTTCCTCCCTAGCAAACCTTCCTGAGTATGACGCCAATGGAAGAAGAGATACAAGATGTCATCAAAAAACTAAAAAGTAACAGAGCTACAGGAGAGGACGCACTTCCAGTGGAGGCTATCCCGACTTTATGACAAATGACTTACACCCAATTCTTGACGCTGTGTGTGGTCTGAACAACTACCTACGGAATGGAGTGACGCAATACTCCCCCCTTCTACAAAAAAGGTGACCGTCGCGATTGTTGCAATTATAGAGGCATTAGTTTGATTTATGTCACCTCTAAAATCTTAATTATCCTTCTGTGTTGTATCCAGAATATTTGAGACATCAAACCCAACAAAAGCAAGTAGGATTTCATAGAGAGAAGATGTACAGATCAAATTTTCTCTCTCGGGCGAATTTTAGAATAGTGGTGATTTTACTGCAGCCTTTGACTTGGTGGATCGCAGAAGCTCCTGGGACATAATGAATCATGATGTTTCTCAACCTCATCAAAACATACTACGCGCTCACTCCTGAACTAGAGTGAGGTGCTATAGGGAAGAATTTGATTCCTTCGTCATCCAAACAGGTATCCAACGAGGATGTGTGCTCTCTCCCATCCTGTTCAACTACATCATCGACTGGATCCTAGAGAAGAGCTTGACTGGCTTCACTGGTATCAGAGTAGGCCACGTCTGTTCTATCACCGATATCCACTTTGCCGATGATGTTGCGATCCTTAGTGAGTCCTACACGGAGGTCCAGTATGCACGATGAGGTCAGTCATATGACTAAAATGGTTGGTATGAGAATCAATGCTTCTAAGACAAAAATCCTCTGGTAATGTCCGCACCTGATTGAGTGGCTGTAACCCTTGATGGTGAAGCTGTAGAAGAGGTTGAAAGCTTCAAATACCTTGACGCCAATTTTACAGCCACAGCGAAAGACAAAATCATCACCCGTATCAACCTGGCTACAGCAGCCTTTGTCTGTCTTCAAAAACGACTGTGGTCTCGCCAGGAGATAATACGTTTCACAAAGCTGTGGATCAAGGAGGCCATGATCAGAACAATTCTTTGCTATGGATGTGAGACCTGGCCACTGCAGAGAGGAGCTTGAAGCCTTCGATCACTACTGCCTCTGCAGTATCCTGTGCGTTCGCCTCTCTGACCAGATCCCTAACCAAACCATATACGCTAGATGTAACATCCTTGGCCTGGAGGAAACTTTACTGAAAAAGAGACTCTGGTGGTTTGGTCATGAGTTCAGTGGCGTTCAATGCACTCACTGGTTGGAAAAAGTGCTAAGGTGGTCAACTTAAGACTTGGCTTCCGACAGTCAAAGCAGAGATTGAGACCATGTCCGGTCCTCATGTTTTTGGTGTCTGTCGCTGGAATTATGAATAGCTGGATCATGCCATCTACTCTACTGCTGATTCACGGGGGTGGATAGCTTTGACACGAGATGCAGTTAACAGTATTGGAACCGGCTCAACCCATCACAGGTAGAAGTAGCTGTTTTGCATAAAAATAAATATTTGGATCTTGGAATGTAACTATACTGTTATTCTTTATTTTTATTTTATATATATATATATATATATATATATATGTGTGTGTGTGTGTTTATGGGAAAAATATGCTTATTCAATTATATTTAACACTTCATTTATACCAATCCTTTTATTTATAAAGATCAATGCATGTTAAATATAACTACAGAGCATATACAAATAAATGACAAAAAAGTCTATATTCCAAGATGCTATTCATCTTACCATTTATTTCTTTCAGCATGTTAAAATGTTCAATTCTTGACAGTACCTGTTTCATAGCACAGAAACAATTATATAATTATTATATTTGTTTTTCTTTTTTAGGACTGGTTTCTTCTGTATAATATATATATGGTGCGAGGAATGTGTTGAAAAGAAGGCAATAAAATGCTTGATCACCAATGTGAGAGCTAAAATACAGATTATATATTTAAAAACTATATGTTACGCATTTCAGAGATGTGCCATGGATTCCTTTAAGCTTTGAAAATCCGTTAAAATCATCAGCAATTAACTTACGTGCTCCTTTTGAAGAAAGTACCTTTTCAGGGGGGGCAGATTTTACGTTAACATGGATTTTAATTGTAACTAAGTATCGTTTACAATAATATGATTGTTGCATAATTTCCTATTTCAAGGATGTATTCAAAGTTGGGGGGATGATTCAATGACACATTTCTGCTTCTGACGCATGTCCATGACAGGGGTTGCTTTCTTAGAGTCTCACACCATCAATATAACAGAGATGAAGCTTTCAGATCATGAATGCATAAGTTCAGTCATCATAACAATCCTTCTAATCCATAGTAAAAGGTATTACTTTTGGAACGCCCTTTGTATGATTTCGAGTGTTAGCACATTGTTTTGTGTTTAGTTTATTTCCTGAGACAAACAATCATTATTTTAAAACTTTGAATCTTTGGGGAATCATATTCGCAATGGTTCACAATTCATTTGAACATAGCATTTACTGCGATTCTGTGCTGCCATAATAAAATACACATAGAAACAATATGGCGAGACTCAATCATATAATGTAATAATTATGGCTACCGTTCAGTCTTGAGAGACAATGTATACCCTTCGTACAGATGCTTGTACATGTAATTGTGAAGCAAGGGTAGCACAGTTTCGAACCACATCTCTCCTGAATCAGTACTGTTTGATTAGAGTGCCAAGAAAAAGAAGTTCAAGACAACTAGAAACACTGCCAAGATAAGCAGAGAACACATATTGCATAATCACGTTAACACACCGGTTCCCGTGAGATCACTAATGTTAGGTCCTGGATATGACCTTAAACTATATCGGATGGTGAGGCCCCAGCTTGCGGTCTTTGGGGAGTGTGGAGCCACCCTTTAATTGCCATTGCTCCAAGGTCTACTCTGACCCGGAGTGGTAGTACCTGTTAGGGTTCCAACTATGGGTTAAATAGAAACCGACTTAAAAAAAAAAAAAAAACAAATATACTCTATTAAAAAATTGTTCTTCAAAATCACTGGATTCGGCATTAAATAACCTGAAAAGGGTTGATATGCCGTAAAACAAAAACAAACTAATGTTAAGCAACATTGAGCTTGGTCAGTACTAAAATGGGTAACCATTTAGGAATAGCAGATGTTTTCTTTCGGCAGCCTTGTAACTATTGTCTTTTAATCCTCATATTCCATTTGTGACAAAGGGGGAAGAATTGCTGTTTTTTTTTTTTTTTATATATATATATATCTGTTTTTATTTGATGTAGATGGCATGTGGCAATTTTTTAATTATCTTATATCATTCATTATCATTTAACTGTCCACCTATTCATCAAGTTAATCTTTATTTTTGGCTTCGATAATCAGTGATTCGATAAAAAAGAAAAAAAGGGGCATTTATTTTTTTTGATGCCAACATCTGAGTTTGCATCAATGTAAACAAATGAATTATATGTAAATTAAAAAAGAAAAAATTGAATGTAAAAAAAATTAATTTGGATCAATTAGGGTTTAAGGACCCCAGTAGGCATGGGAACCAAGAGGAACAGCTTTCAACTGATACTGGTTGATCTTCATTTGTACACAGCATTCTGTAAACAAACTTTCACAAAAAACACCCAACTACCTACAGCCATTATATATAATTTCCCCACTCTCTATCTGTGCCTAAGTCTAAATGCAGATTCCATGAACAAAGCTTCTTTCTCAAAACTGCCTGCCTATAGAATACTGTTCTGCTGGCTTGCTTCCCGGTTGAATACAACATAGTAGACTTCAAATCCAATTTCAAGTTCTTGTTGAGTCGTCCCCATAAATAATCAAATTCTATCCAATTTACACCATTAATAATTACTATACTACCACTTTGCATTCATTAACCCTTATCCTCGAGTGGTCTTTGGGCCTTGATAAGTGGAGACTCCCAAGTAAAAAAAAAAACAAAAAAAAAAAACAAAAACATAAGTTGTTTGTTTTTTGCTCGCAACATTTATTTTTTAAATATAGAGTGTTTTTTTTTTTAATTTAATTTACAAAAGCTTTTACTAAGACTACATGAACAAAACTTAAATGAGGGATTTTACATTTTAATAATTATATTTTTTTGTAGGGAGAATAAATATTTAGTTTTTAATGTGGGGGGGGGGGTGCAGAATTTTTCCTACATAAAAAACTGATGTTAGAACGTTGATCTTTATTGTCTTCTGTCAGTGTAGGAGAAATCGTTGTAGACCAAGGCAGATATAATTTAACAGAAAACTGTTCCTCTTGTTTCTCCCCCCTGCTGGAGTTCTTAAGCTCTAACTGATCCACTGATTTCACTGAATTACATCTATCAAAATATAAGAAAAGCACAATTTCAAAATGGTCTAACGTCACTTTTATTGTCATAAGATCAAAATAAAAGAAGAGAGAAAAAAATATTTAAAAGCAATAACAACAGTGGAGTGTTTGGGAGTGGGCAAGGGAGATAAAGTTAAAAAAAAAAGAAGGCGTCACATCACAATCACTCCCCCATGAAGAACGCCACTTATTATTTTTTTTAACTTGACAAATCTTTTGCATGCTCACCCCAATAGACATAAACTCTTGGAATATTGGTGCATTTTCATAACAAAAAATAGTTTTTATTTTAAATTTCAAATTTTTACTAAATGATAGCATTTCAGGTTTCAGTCATATTGTTTGACTTGTTTTAATCTACAAAGGCACAAAAAAAAAAAAAAATTTACTATTTTGACATTTGGCCATTTTATGAACAGATTTTTATGAACAGATTTTTTGCAGCTTATTAAAATACAATTAGCCAATCTTATTTTTTTAATTTCGTACTAAGAATATAATTTTGAAACTTTTTTTTTTTTTAACTTTTCTCAATAGTTATTTTCTTTTTTGTTTAATTTTAAAACTAAGTATTTATTTTCACATTTTTACAATTAAAGTTCACAAACTGAGTGAACGTCAAAGTTTGGAACATTGTATTTAAAGTAAAAATTTTAGCTATAATTAATTGTTATAGACAGTTGCAAACCATGAAAAACAAAAAAGAATAATTCTTTGTTTTAATCCGACTATTGTTCTTATCTTGAGTGAGTTATTTGTGCAATGTTTCAGTTGATGTAGCCTTCTATCATTGTCAGGCATGTTGATCGCCATCTCGGAAAAGAAAGGAGAAAAGTTACTGGCTCTGTAGATGATTTCATATTCTTGGCATTGTTTTTGTTTTTCACTATGGTTTCGAATGTGTGAAAAAAAAAAAAAATTTTTTTTCAACTGTAAAAGGAAGATAAACCCCTGTCAAACTTACCTCCCTTTGCCAACCAAAATTTTTTTCACACATACAAAACTACGATGAAAAAAAAAAAAAAAAACTCCAAGAATACAAAACCATCTACAGAGCCAGTAATTTTTCACCTTTCTTTTTCAAGATAGCAACCAACATGCCTGACAAAGATTGGAGGCTACATCAACCAAAACATTGCACAAATACCACTCAGGATGAGAACAATAGTCCGATCAAAACAAGTAATACAATCAATCCTCATCTAAAAAATTCAGAACGGTAACAAATTCCTTGTTTGTTAAAAGAGTTCATTCTACTATCCGAGTGGCCACTTCAACCATGGGACAAGTTTTTAAAATAATAAAATGCTTTTTTTTTCATGGGTGTGATTGCGAAGACTAACCCAAAAAGTGTGTAATCACCATCATCATCATCATCATTACCAATGTAATAAAGATAACATTTTTTTTCAATTCTAAGTGATTTTGAGTGACAAACTAGGGAATGCTTTCAATGGAGTTTGACAATAAAATTTATCATCTTTAAATTAATTACATCATGAAATACAATTCTATCTCTCGTTTGGTAAAAATCAAATAGAAATGTAAAACAGATAAAAACCACATTTGTATTTTTTTTTTCTTGTAGACATAGAAGCGTCATGTATTTGTTTTTTTTGTTTAGATGAACTTTTCCGTCGATTTTGACGCATGAGCTAAGTTGTCCGAAATCTACACAGACGATTTGTTTATAGCTTTGTGTAGAACAAGCCACAGTTTTTGTTAATCTCAGTTGGGGGTAAATGTTTGCTATGGACAAAGCAGACAGTAGACCTCAAGTTTTACATCTAAGCCTGTACTGCTATAAACAATCATTTGTGTGGATTCTGGACAACCTCATATGTTGGAATTCAATAGGAGAGTCCATTATATATAGATATATATGCACACACAAATTTATTTAAAAAGATATAAACATGTTGGAATACGTCATACCAAATAGTTTTGTGTGCTCTATCAACTCGGCTTTCAGACTGAAGCTATTTGAGTATATATATCTTTTTAAATAAATAAATATATTATCTCTTATCTCAGCAATTTAGCATTCTGGTCAGTTTTTCTTCCCAAAATATTTTTTTTTTTATACAAACACAGATTTATATATATATATATATATATATATATAAATGTATGTATGTATACGTACATAAATACATACACACACACACACTGATAGCAGTGAGTTTCAGCTATTTTAGACCGACTCAGACTTGCACTTATAAACAGTGCTTGATGCCCTCTCAGACAAAGCTTCATATTATTTAAATAATTTTCACATTTTTTTGTAAGCCATCAGTATCAAGAGTGTAAAACAATATGATCTACAAAAAAACATGCAATTCATTTTGCGTATTTCAGCATCTCAAAAATATGTACTGCAATAACCGGTTTCGTGACGTTGCAAATTCCTTTGGTGTGTGTTTTGTCTAGACAATAATATTCATCAATTTGAACATTTACCAACATGATTCTTCAAATACATTTGTCTTCTGTATTTGAAGCTCCATTTTACTCTATGTTCATAAATGAAAGTTTTACTGTCATTCGAAGTGTGAGTACATTTTTGAAACACCTTGTGTATGTGTGTATATATATATATATATATATATATATATATATATATATATATACACACACACACACACACATATACACGTCCAAATATATTAATTGGGGTGGTTGTACTTAGTTCAATAGTCTGCAATACATTAGTACAGTGTTCTGATAAAAAATGAATATGGTGAATGGTTACATCAATGCAACCATGCTTTGATCACAGATCTCATCAGGCTGCTTTAATTTTGCATAATAGCATTATGGGTTTCAATTATGTCGCTTGTCATATAATAGACTAATAATCTTAGGAGATCTAAGAATGAAGCGTAATTGCAGTCATGTAGTCAGCCACCATATTCTTTTTCCATTATCAATGTGTGTGTGTATGTGTCTATGTATTTGTACGTGATGTTAGCATTAGAATACACCTTATTCATTGGATGAAGAAATAAAAAATCTTAGTGATTGTAACACAAAGATTAGTTAAACACCTGTCATATAAACACACACACTATATATATATATATATATATATATATATATATATATATATATATATATATATATATATATATATATATTAGGTTAATCATTTACTTGAAACATACTCGGTTTGTATATACCAATCATAATGGATTAAAAAATCTTTATCATAAATAAAGTTTTTTATGATGAAAAAGATCTTTTTTTTAATATAACTTTTGAAAAAAGTCCAAGCTCCATGAATACCTTTTTATTGGGTTCCAGAGCATATATAGTGTAGTATAATAATTCTCCAAGTTCCAAATGTCAAGTTTTTTTACTTTTCAAAATGGTATCCATTACAATATTGTTTCGTATTGCGACTAACAAGTCTGCAAAATTATGTTATTGCTGCATATTTAGTCATGTACTCTTCAGATGTTTACCTTAAAAAAAAAAAAAACTTTAAAACACTATCTTGAACAACTTACATGGTTCATGTAACCGTCACTCTTGTTCCTTGTCAGTTACTCAGATTTGTTAGTCGCAATACGAAACAATATTGGGATACCTTTTGAAAATAATAAATGACCAATTGAAAAAACTTGATATTTGGAACTTTGAAAATTATTATACTACAATATATATATATATATATATATATATATATATATATATATATATATATATATGCACATGTAATTGGATTCAGTTGATGTGAGGAATCAAAGATATGTGACTAGAGACAGTTGTAATATGCGAGACCAATTATTTAAATGGATTTTTTTCTCACAAATATAAAATTTAGGTCCTCATTAATATTGCGAACAGTTTCTATGTTAGTGTATATATAGACCTGATATTTTCATCGCAAACTTTGCTTTCGTATAAGCTGTATCGCTTGAAGAGGTCTCTAGTTGCTGGTAACTAGTTGACCTTGACCAAAACATGCTCATGACTGTGTAGCAACATATTACTGCTTATGTAAAAACAAATAAACAGTATAATATATTTGTATGTTTCATTCTCAGAGAAAATCATCAGGCAATTAGTCTGATGATTTTCTTGTAAATGAAAAACATTTCTATAGCTTACTTGCCATAAGTATATTTTCATAATACTAAGCTCTACTCATGTACTGAGCATTATTGAATACTGAAAATATACATATGAAATATTTGTATAATAATAAATGTATATACATGAAGTAAGCCCCCCCCCTCCAGGTAGAGCACTGTCATATATCAATTTCACCTGCTGCTTAATTAGCATTAATGCGAAACTGTTTGTTTGTTCTTAGATAAACAAGCAGGTCGAGCACTGTAAAAGCAGTTGGTGAATGTCTATTTAAATGGACATTTGATGGAATCGCACCAATCCCATGGGCCAGAGGTTAGAACTACCAAATCTCAACTAGATGGTTGTAGATTCAATCCCTGGCTAGAAATGAGTGCTAGTCTAGCCACACTGATGAGCTGTGATACAGCGAAACAGTACAGTATGTGAATGACTATCTATAGCTAATAAATTTTATTAATTGAATAATTTAGATCACTTACAAGTAAATATGATTTCAAATATTTGAGAAAATATTGAAAACCAGGTTTATTATAAGAAAAAGAGAAGGAAATTGCATTGTGTATTTATATATTGCACAAAGAATCTAGAGAATGAGATCTTTATATGCATATCTACAGAAATATCACACTTATGCCACACACACACACACACACATACATATATATATATATATATATATACAATATTTATTACGACACTATATATACATATATATATATATATATATATATATATATATATATATATATAGTGTTGTAATAAATATTATATCTTCAGCTCTCACATCCACGATTAAGCACTTCATTGGAGTTTTTTCATCACCTCCTGACATGCTATATATATATATATATATCTCCATGGTAGCAGTAAATTTCAGAATCAAAATAATTGTCATATATATATATATATATATATATATATATATATATATGATCATGACAGGAGTGTGAAATGGCTCACACCAAGGTATTTGAATTTGTGCCCCCACGTGTGTATGTGTGTGTATATATATATATATATTTGTGTATTATTGTGGTGTATGTAAGCAAGAATACAAATGTGACTAAAATTTATGTAAATGTATATCTATCTGCTTCTCAGCGCCTGAAATCATTTAAGTCTGTCAACTTGCAGGTGGAAAAGGTCACAGTGCCCTGTGCCATAACCACAACAAGTCCAGGCAGCCGGAACTTTGTTTTTTTTTTTTTTAACTGAAGAGAGACGAGGAAGAGAGAGAGAGAGAAAGTAGTCGCCCGTTTGGCTACAGATCAAACTAAGCATATAGTGGTTAGAGATTAACATGATTGTAATAGGAGATAAGAGTCGGAACAGACGAGGAGAGAAAATCAGACAAGGAGAGTAGTAGTAGGAAAGGAGAAGGAAGAAGAGGGCAGGAGAGGGGACAGGGCATATCAGAAGAGGTAATGACTGTAATAGTCTAAAGAGTTATATAGACCATAGTAGGGAAAAAAAAAGTTTACACTGAAAAATAGTCACAGCCTCTTTTAGACAGGTTATCGTGGTGGTGCCCCTCTCCTACCCTCATATGGAATGAAGACAACAGAGACAGAAAGAGAGGAGGAGGGAAGGAAGGAAGGAATGCTTAACAAAGGTTCATTTCATCAGTGTTCTCCTCTGTGATCTGATTTTTAATTCGCAAGAACATCATTGTCAGCCACTGGTCAAGCCGGGAGATAGAATCATAGTCAGCTACAGCTTTGGTGAATTCATCAACATTATCCATAGAGTCTAGGACAGTCTGAAAATAATTAGAAAAACAAAAACAAAATGTATGTGTGTGTATCATTTAACAGTAGGAACAATTCCTGTTTGTTTCTCTTGCAATTCGTTTTTTTCCATTTGGCAGGCCAATATTCGTATATTCTGTTTGAGTGTTAAAAAATATTTGCCATAACTGCAAACGTTTTTGACTTCCAGGAGTCGTTGTCAGGAGAGTGATGAATTAAAAGATTGTGTTAATTCAATTAATTAAATAAGTTGTTTAAAATCATAAAAAGCCCTTAAGTGTACCCACTTCCTCATGATTTATGTAAATAATTTTTTTTAATTCACCACTTGCCTGAAGAAGACTCATGGAAGTCGAAAAATTTTGTGACTATGGCGAATTTCTGTTTACACTCAAACAGAACATATGAATATTGGCCCGCCAAATGGAAAAAAAAAACGGATTGCAAGAGAAACAAACAGGAATTATTCCTGCTCTTATACAAAACCTGCATAAGAAAAAAAAAATGCTGCCCAAATATACTAATGTGTGTGTATATATATATATATATATATATATATTATGGTCAGGTCATATCATATGCTACTAGTACCATGTAACCCAGTACTACCTGCCACATGGTCGGGTCACCGGCGACTAAACTGGTTCCCCCACTAGACTTGTTTAGTGAGAAGGATTAAAAACAAGACCTTTCAAAGGGCGAATGAACCCCTTTTCGGGGTCAACAGCCAACTAGCACCGTGTATATTTGTGTGTATGTATATATGTGTTGAGGTGGAGAGGGCTTCCCTAAGCCGTGGTGGAGGCAATCTTTCTAGAAGAAGCAAATCTCTGATTTAGAAAAAAACAAAGCGGGAGACCAGTACTCGCATTAAGCTGGTCTGCAGTTTAATTTGTTGCTGGATCTCAACATTTTGAACAAAGAGAGAGATTTAGCTGTCGTACAAAGCTAAGACTCTGTAACATCATCTTTGTATAGATACTCCCTCAGGCATATCAGCTCATGGACTTTAAGTGTCTGAAGGAGTGGCATTCGTCTGACAAGATGTTGCAATCATCATATATATATATATATGAATGAATGCAGTTAAAGATGTTAAAGAAATTATGAAGGATTATTAAAATGGAAACTTATTAGGCTATAAGATGCTCAACATGTAAGATGGAGATGAAGTATATTAATAAAATTATTGACACTGGAAACTAAAACTAATTCCCTTAAATGTAAACTAGCTCCTTCTCTGACATGAAGCATTAGGCTTCGAAATGTCTAGGTACAAAGAGCATCTATAAACCCTCCTTCCACCAATGTCTGGTCCTTATTTAAATAGATAAATAAATTTACATACATCAGTATATATTTTGTATTGTCAATTTTCTTAACTGAAATTTTGAAATACTTTCAGATTACAGCTTGTATAATACTGTAAAATTAAAGTTCATATAAACAAGTCGCATGTGTGTGGTGCCCCTCTGGTGCTGCATGTGAGATGACGTCATAAAAAATAGTGAAGAAATAATGAATGTGAGAAGTGTGAAGGCCCAGCAGTTTCAGAAAAATCTAATGGATGGGGCAAAAGTTATGGGGCAAAAAGTGTAATTTTTTGCAATTTTGAGGCATTTGTGACCCCTTTTGAGCTCCTGGGAATGCCGAATCCCAGTGAAAATGGACAAACGGTGCAGTTTCATGCCTTAAGACATGTATATTTGAATTCAGCACCATGGAAAACCACTATATAGGCATATATATCAAGTTTTTGAGTCATATGAAAAAGAGCTCCAAAAAGGCAAGTTTTTTAGCTCTAAAAGTCCCAGAGGGAGGCGAACCAGAATTTTGCCAGGGTCACTCGTACTGAATTTATATTAAGAACATTGATCTCCACATTTGACCAAGTTTCAGAAAAATCTAATCGATGGATCAAAAGTTATGGGGCAAAACGTGTCATTTTTGGCCATTTTGGGGTATTTTTTACCTCTTTTGAGCCCCTGGGGACACAAAGGGAATTTTTGCAAAATAATTTTTTTTACTGTGATTTAATGAAATACAATTTGTGGTAAAATTTCAGGATTTTTATGGATTTCCTTAACTGCATACATTTGTAAAGACAAAAATAAAAAATATTTATACAATAATTTATCAAGATACAGAAAACTCTACACAGATAAGTGGAACAAATAATTAAAAAAAAAAACAAAACAATTGATGACAAGTCAATGTTAAATAAAATTCTATCTATTACAGTCTTTACATACCTATGATATATTTTTAATTTTTAAGCCAGGTTTTTCTCTATATACAACCTTGCTCTTTTCTTTTAATGAGAAGCATTAAGCTTTGATATAGCATGGTTTAAAGAGTTTTCTTTGTATTTCACATTTTTCTTTGATTTGATGATCAAACAAAGTTTATTTGACTTGTTATCAATTATTTTTTTTTTTTACTCACATTCACCCCTTACAAGGCATATTGCCTCTTGGACATAAGGGGGCTACTATTTGGGACCATGCCTAGGAAAAATTAACAAGATGTTGGTTTACAGTACATTTAAAGTCAGGGAAGCAGGTAGCAGGAAGGGAATTCCAAAGTCTAGCTGTGAAGAAACTATTAGAGTAGAAAGCCTTCTGGCAGTTAGGGACCTCAACAGTGAAGGGGTGTGATTTTGTTGCTAAGCAGGTTTGTTAAGAACATGCATGTTGAATGGGGCACAAGTTTATCGTAGCACATTCCATTAAAATACTTGTAAAATAGGCACAGAGATGCAACATTGCAGCAATGGGACCTATATAATTAAAAGATTCATCCCATTAAAAGGTATTATTTTTAATCTTGCTGAGGGGGCTAGCCATTCTCTTTATCAGTCAAACCAAAGATAAACCTGGTGAGGAAACTGGTTCAGTCACAACTGTGGCAGGTAGTACCAAATTACATGCTACCAATAGTGTAAGTAACTTCACCATATATATACTTAACTTACATTTTCTAAATTGAGCTTTTTTTTACATGGATTTCACCACTTATCAAGGCCCAATGGCCACTCAGGGATAAGGGTTATTGTGTGTACAGTAATCCAAGGGATAGTGTAGCAATAGTATTGGAGAATTGGTTAGGTGTCATTACTTAGGGGGGGGGGCGGTTCATCAGGAATTTGTTTGTGTCGGACTTGAAGACATCCAGGTTGAAGTCGGGAGGGAAACAGGCAAGCGGAACAGAGCTATACTTGTATTTTTTTTTTTCATTTTATTTCAGCGTAAACTTCCAGAAATCAAGGTGCCCTTTCCACTTCTACTTCAAATCTCGAAATGAGATACATAGATATCTGAGTGTTCCATTAAAGTTCTCCTTTATGTTTGAAATGTTGAGTTAGTAAACAAATGAACAACGTTCATTTTACTCTCGACAAATGATCAGTTAACTATGTTATAGTACAGGGTTTTCCGAAATTCAAGACACTATGGAACCCCTGAAAAGGGCAAAGGTTTTTCATGGAATACTAACAAGATAATTTCTAAAACAAATATAAAAAAAAAACATTAACTTCAAATTTTAACTTAGACTTATTCATTAGTTGTTCCTGTTCGTGATGTTACGAGATTTTCATGTTTATAACCATTTTTTGTTTAATCAAAAATTGTCACATTTTTTAAAATTTATTTATTTACTTTTTCATGAACCGTCCTGAAACTCTTTGAATCTGTAGTTATGTATCGCATCTCTTTTCAGTAAAAAAAAAAATCAGTAATTAAATGTCTGCAGCCATTTAGATTTTTCCACAGAAAGCATTTGGTCCTCTTTAAGAAAGGGTTTGTGGAGCGTGTCAGTCTTACTCACGGAGTCCACTTTGGGAAACCCTGTTATATCTTTCTCATGATCTCTTCTATTTACTGGATTCCAAGACAAGAATTCATCTAGTCTGGTGGACTATCCAATTAAATTCTGTTACTTGGGGTAACATCATTAGAGGAAAGTACACCATTCTTAGCCGTGTTGCGATGACCTTATTTGGCCATTGAATACTGTTATTTTCAATGTTTGGTTGGATTTTACTTGCACGTTGAAATATCCTCATGTCAGGTTGTCTAAACAAACCCTGGCACAGAGAGACCAAAGACACTCGATAGTGAGTAGTGGAGAATTAGGGTTAGGGTTAGAAGTGGAGAATTCGAATGCATATAAGAATGAATCTTTGTGTGAAATTATAAGATTTTATTTTGATAAAAATTTATAAGAAAAGAATTGTTAAAGAAGAAAGGAAAGATGAGTTTTTTTTTTATAAAAGAAACAATTTATGTAATTACATGGTGCGACATAAGTAATAGCGTTTTTATTTCTATCTTTTTGCAGCCTTAAATCAAAAGTAATCTATGAATTACGTTAAGTAATTTCAGATAAATTTTCTGTAATTCCTATTGAAATGCTTTGAAATGTTTGTGGTTACAGGTAGATTGTATTGAACATGAATGGGAACATTTTGAGGATTTCAATTCAATAATTGTGTGCATGTTTGGAATAAGTACGGAACTCAAGTCAAATTTGAATTTCCATTAAAAACTAATATTATCTACTTAACTCATGTCACAATTAATAACTGATTATTACACTAGCTGTGTTGCCCAGTTGTACAATATGCTTAGACATGATATTTTAATCTATGCAGATTTCATATATATTATAGAATCAATCCTCTATTATTATATATTACAAAGAATAATTTGTCTACTGGACTAATCACAAAAAATATAAAAAAATGATAATTTTGTTTGTCAAATTCCATCTGTGTTTGTTTACAATATGTCAGCTGATATTTGGGCTTGATGATAAATGCCTTTGAAAAGTCACTTCTGATTAATGTTTAATTTTAAAATATGCAAACGAAAAAAATGATTTGAGACGATTTTAAATAGTATCTCTTCTTTTATCGTAAATTGAACTCATTAATAAGAAAAAATTAAAATAAAATGGTGAAGTACACCCGGGTTTAAACGGGACCATTCGATCTGTAGTCAAATGCTCTACCACTGAGCTATATCTCCAGATGACAATAATTCTGATTTTTTTTTTTTTTAAGGAGAAATGATTTGTTGAGATTTTATTATTTCCTTTGGCTGGTGTAACGTAAAATATTCCCGTGTAAAATTTTTTTAAATTTTTTAACTATAAGAGAGAAGACTTTTTTAGATTGGATTTTTTCGATTTTCAATACTCATCAGATGAATTTCTGTACAAAACATATCTAAGAACACTGCCAGACATATAAATTAGCTTTGTGTGAAATTTGAAAAAGATTGGCTCAGCTGTTTCGGAACTTATGAGGAAGGAGCTCACTCTCACACAGCGACTTTTATATAAGAGTGTAGATCATTATATAAAACAATTTCATTGATCTGTATTTATTATTTTTTGAAATGTAATTTAAACAAGGGAAGTAACTCATTCAGATTATTATTTAAGTATAACTTGCAATTTAAAAAAACTATTTTTATTAATTAATTTACTAAATTTTTACTAATTTTTGGATATTTTACTAATTTCGACATGGCAATTAAATAGATGCCATTGGTTTTAACTGAAATTCAATATTTCAATTTTTCCAGTCCGAGTCACATGTTATGTTTTCCAACTTTGCAACCCGACTTGTAACTCAAGAAAACAAAAACATGATTTACCCAAAAAACTCACCTTTAAAAGATTGCATTCCCTGGAATCTGAAAATGCTGGGAACATTTCTTCGTATTTTGGAATAACTAACTTGGCATTGACGATGTCGTTACACATATGACAGAGGGCAGCTCGGAAGAAGTGATCTTTTGCACTATACTTCAGCAGGGCATTCTCTATACAATTGGAAGCCACCTAGATGCAAGAAATAGATATAAAAATAGAAATCTCAAAGAAAAAAATAAGGGAGAAAACAATCAGATATAGTCTGTGGTATTATATATCATTTTTTTTATTGGAATCCTTTGAGATGAGTAATTTGTGTATTTATGTATTATTTGCAGACTGTTGCTGTTGCTTCATCACGTTTTGGCCAACTATTCCTTAGGCCTTCTATACTCACCTGAAGAAGGCCAGAGGAATAGTTGGCTGAAACGTGGTGAAACAATAACTATGAAGATGAGGATAGCAGTCTGCAAATAAATAATCTGTGGTATTGATACAAACACAGCTCTAAATAACAAGGAACTTTATTCACAAAGAGAACGAATATCTCCTCAGACATGTTTGGCTGAAAATAGAATAGAAAATACATCACTGTATACACAAAGTTGTGGAGAGAATGTTTGTGTGAATCTAAGATTGTATTTGTATATGTGTTTTTAGAATTCGTTTCACTAAATATGTATGACTAAAAATTATGTATGATCAATGTACGACTAAGTGCTGCTGCTGATTAAATCA
The DNA here is from genome assembly GCF_053919585.1 of Euprymna scolopes. Lineage (NCBI taxonomy): Eukaryota > Metazoa > Mollusca > Cephalopoda > Sepiida > Sepiolidae > Euprymna > Euprymna scolopes. The sequence goes on along the minus strand of NC_136517.1, from coordinate 758,003 downwards.
ACTTCGACATAAAATATCCTAAAACAATCTTGTAATAAACAATTAAACTAATTTACTCAGAAGTTTTGAGAGGTTATTTTTGGCAAATATCTTTAAGTCCATACCTAAAGAAACCTCCTTATTTTTATTAAATATTCCCTCTTACACAGGCAATCTACCGAGTCTGTTAGTGCAAAAAATGTTATTAAAATAAACAATAAAACGACTTTACTCATTGTAGAGATTATTTTTAGCAAATTCTTAAAAACTGAAACATTTTTTTTCAACTCAGTGTGCAACTTTTTTTATTTTTTAATCTTTGTAAAAAAAATAAACAAAATTTCTTTATTATTGAAAAAAAAAAAAAAAATGAAACGAATTTAGTCACAACTTTCAGCCGAGCCAGAAGATGCCTATTGATCTTAGCCTTGAAAAGACCAAGGTTGTAGGTAGAAGGGAAACAGTGAGAAGGAAAAGAGTTTCATAATCCTGCAGTTCTTGGAAAGAAGCTATTGAAATAGGAAGTTGTATAACAACAAGGTATTAAAACAACAAATTGATGGAGACCTGTAAACCAACGAGTCAAACGAGCTGAAAAAAGGAGCAGGAATAGATCAGACAATTCTAATAAAGACATACCCTAACAGTGTTTATAGAAAAGACTGAGACTAGCAACATCACGTCTGTAAGAGAGAAGACGTAATAAAGAAGAAAGTGTGGAACCAATCAATTTACAGATTTGCTCAGAATTTACTTAGTCGTTTCAGACTCCAGCAGCTATGCATTTTGTCTTAAGTTTTTTTTTAATTTATTTTTTACTGTTATTATTATTTTTAAAATTCTTTTTCTTTACAAAGGAGTCACCACTTATCAAGGCCTGGAGACCACTCGAGGATAAGGGTTAATAGGTATACATTAGTCAATGGGATTATAGCGTAGTAATCATAAGTAGTGGAAATTTTGTAAATTGGATTACTTAGGGGGACAGTTCCTCAAGAACTTGTTTACGTTGGACTTGAAGACAATCAAATTGTAGTCAAATGGAAATCAGGCAAACGCAAGACAGTTCCACAAGTGTGCGATTCTAAGAAAGAAGCTGTGTTCATGGAATCTACGTTTAGGTTTAGGCACAGATAAAGAATGTGGGGAATTATTGATAGTGATTTTGGCTAGACGAGTGTTTTTCGTGAAAGTTTGACGAGAGAGAACCATAGATTGAAGCTCAGATGAGCACTTGCCATGAAAATAACAATAAAGTAGAGACAGGCTCGCAACGTCTCTTCTGTGGGAGAGAGGTTGCCGGGAAGAGAAAAAGGCCCCCCCCCCCTAAGCTACAAAGTCTATTTTGAACTCTGTCAAGGCAGGATAAGCTGCTTCTAGCAGCTCTTGCCCAGATGTGGCAACAGTACTCCATCATTGGCCGTACCTGGCTTTTTCATTCCAAACAACATTATTACCACTTGAAATGTAAGGGGCTACAATTTAGGATCGTGTCTAGCAGTGGACTGTAGGGAGCTGAATAGCAAGATGTCTGCTCACATTACATTTAAACTTCTGCGGGTGAGTACAGTCAGAGAAACAGGAAACAGAGATGAAATTCCAAAGAGTAGATTCCCTGACTGTACTGACATGCAGAAGTTTAAATATGTGAACAGATATCCCTGCTGCTCAACTCCCTACATAGTGTTCCTGTAGATATGGTCCCAAATAGTAGTCTCTTACATCCAAGTGGCACTGTCTCGTTTGCGATGAATAAAAGAGTAAAAAAAAAAAAAAAAGTTGTACACAAAGTAATCTGCTGACGTTCTAGAAATGTACCAACTATCAACGACGAAATATGGTTTAATAATCAGGAGGAACAAATGAACTCATTAGTGGATATCTATAACTATTATGATAGTAAAATAGAGTTAATTAATGTTTGTTTCCAGAGAGTTTTTATAAACATTTTACACAATATATATGCTGAATTATTCCTAGTTGGCAACTTATTTCTTTTCCTCCCTCCCAGTACTCTCCTGATTCTCAGTGAGGGTATAGAACACATAGTATGGCACAGTTGTATCTCAGTTTTCCTTGGAGATGAATCAGATTGAATGGTAATGTTTAGGTAATGAACTCATATTCATTTTTCTTGCTATTTCAATTTATGAAAACATTTTATGTTCATTGTAGATATTAAAAAAATAGCGCAAACTGGTATATCCTGTTGGTATTTTTAAATAAATGTGATCTAAATATAAGATTTAAAAACTTTTTCTTTAGTTTTATAATTTATTTTATTGTATTATTTTATATTAATATCAACAAAATACAAGTGTTTCAAACTGTTCAACAGGAACTGTAGATATATCCTGAGCCAGCAGGATAACTATATTTTACAAAATAAGAACACTATAAACATTTTTGTATTGGGACGTATAAACACCTCATGGGACTAACCATGTTTGGAAAGGTGACTAACACTTCCATTTTAATTGTTCCTATAAGCCATAATTTGCAATTAACTCACCCATTTCTTAATAAGTTTCTGTCTCTTACTTTCATCCAGTTTAGGAACTCTTCAGTAAGAAAAAAGAACATGATATGCCGAATATTGCTACAGAAGAAAACATGAGGTCATCAGTGATGTGGTATGGTGGGATCCTAAACATGGAACCGCTAAAGTAGGAAGACCTGTCAAGACGTACAAAAAAAATTGACAGAAGACACTGGCTTACAACTTGAAAATATTCCTAAGGCCATGAAAGATAGAGACGTGTGGAGGGAAAGTGTCAATTTGGTCTGGGCAACCTATCACTCTCCTTTCCATCACTCTCTCTCTGTTTATTTATTCAAAGGTAATAAAGCTAGCTATAAAACACTAGATTCAAATAATCCATTACAAATAAAAGGCTATAGCACCTTGGTAGTTATACTATTTAACCCATTACTGAAAAGAGAGAAAAAAAAAAAGCAGGATGTCGGGGAGGATAGTAGGCAGAAAGAGACTCATTTTGGATTTTGTCTATATATAAAAAAAATCAACTGGTTTTGTGTACTCTAAATAGAAATTGCCAGCACTCCTTTTCACTTACACCTAACTTTGATGCATTCTATTTGCTTTCAAACATTCGACTTACTGTTCTACCCAATTCGTCCTTCTTGAAAATTAATGCCTTTATATTTTTAACCCACATTTTTGCAAATTCAATTTTTCAAGATTAAAATAATCTCTGCTTCTATATTAGAATAACGAAAAAATATTGAATTTCAAGTAAAACAAATGGTACCTACGTAATTTTCATGTTGCAAATAGTAACATATCCAAAAATCACGGAAAACAATAAGGTAGAAAAATAATTATAAATGAAAAATTGTTTTCAATAAAGTTCAAATGGGGAATAAAATTTGTCTGACATTTTGAATTATGTTCATCACATGATATAAGCAACAGAACTTAATTATCTCCCCTGTCAACTTATCTCTTATTAAATGTAATATAGTGAATTTGCTTTCTTCCCCAAATTTCTTTTTTCATTAATGATTATTTTTCTACTTAATCATTTTTCGTAATATTTAGATATGTCCCTATTGTAACATGACTATTATGCTTGAACGGTGTTCGTTACAGATCAAATCTCTCTCAGCCCTCTATGCCGTCTAGTACCGTCAAAAAGGAACAACCAAACAAAAATAAATCATGCAAGCCCACGCACACTTGCTAATTTGCATAGTGCTCGAACATACTGCTGCTAATAACTCGCTAGTCATCTATCCTTCGGCTGCTGCTGCTATTTTCACACACGCTCATATGTGCTCTGTTATGTTGGTACCATTTGATATTCAATATTTTTTTTTGTTTGTATAATATAGAAGTACCAAATAATCTAACCCAAGCTAAATGGCTAACTCAACATTTTTTTTTTTTTTAAATTTTTATTCTGGTAAAAATCAGATGGTGTGATTCCTTAAAGGCTTTAAAGACAGTGGCAAATACTTGTATCTGCACCAAATAAAACTCCATGCTATAAATGTCCATCTCGTAAAATCTTAATAAAAATGCTTCAAATAAGGAGTTAACTTTTAATCACTGTAAATATGTGCAGAGTAGTAGTAGGAGGTATTCTTGTGAACGTTTTCTTACCTGTTCATAAATGTCAATCGCCTTCTGGTATTGCATCAGCTGTGCAGAGTATTGAGCAACTTTGAGGAAGCACTTATTTGCTGCGCTGTTTGACTCCTCGCCTTTGTAATAGTCAGCAGCTCGTTCATAATGGGATATTGCCTGTGAAGGAGATGATAAAACAGTTAAGAAAATTACTTTTCCTCTTTTGGAAATTTTTTTTTTTTTTGAAATATCAAAATACACAAGTTAAAATGAAAACATCAGAAAACCAAATAATGCTGTAATTTTATTATTATTATTAAATTAAAAATAAACATTTTTTTTAATACTAGTGGGGGAGAGGTTTGCTCTTTCGATCATGCTGGGTAATGCTCATAAAGGGAGATAACCATCTCGATTTTATGCTTGTATTTTGTCACAAGTGATCTCAAACATTTTCCATTAAAAAGATAATGATTTCTGACTTTTTATTTAAGACTAGCGAGGGGTACCCGGCGTTGCCCAGGTGTTTGGAGGTGTGTGTGGAAACTCCGGAGGTGGGGGGTGGGGGGTTAAAAAAAAAAAAAAAAAAAAAAAAAAAGTAAGTATGAAGATCGAACCCTTGAGGCAAAGTTGTAAATTAAAGTGTGAAAAAAAAAAAAATGTGCGACGTTAACCATTGCCCCACAGCGATATGCTAACGGAAACACGTTTGAATTTATTTAATTACTTGGATTTGGCAGGTGCCCGTTTTAATGACTTAATGAGGTCAAGTTTGACTGCGGGATTTCATTTACTGCTGAACGCTTTTTTTTCCCCCCAAGATGTTATAGGAAAAAGATTAACCCACATGCAGCGAGCGACAAATTTTGAATATTTATCTTCCCGAAATCGAGCAAATTAAATAGACAGGCGATCTTCGTTGTTAACTGTGAGAAATTACGATTTATATGTGATATAAAAAGTTTTTAAAAGTTGTGAAGCGAGCGACCGCTTCTCCGAAAAAAGCCTTTTGTAGACACACAGAAAAAGCGAACACACATACATACATTTTCGCTTTTATATTTATAGAAAGAAAACAATGTTTTTCCAAAAATTTCAACAATTGCTATTAACAATGTTTACAATGAAATAACAAAACTAATGAATCAGGAAAAATCTTAAATCTGTTTGTCATATTCAATATTTAGAAATTAAAAACATTTAATTTTCAATGTTAATTATTTTTAAATGTTTTAAAAAATTAATAAATGATTAAACAAATGTTTCATTGTTTGAGTATGGATGGTACTGTCATCACGATCGAACAAAGTTTTGTTCATGAATTACTTTGTCATGTTTATATATGCTGCTCAGGAAAACAATATTATCATCTATTGCAGATGGCTTCCTTCTAAAACAGACTCTTTACTTATGCTACTCATTATTGACAATTATGCTATTAGGTTTTTAATATATAGAGGAAGGGAAGTAACTCTTGAAATACAGCTTAACATGAATTTTTTTTATCACTATTATTCTGAATGAATAGAGTGATGATATATACTCCTATGTATATTTGGGTTGTTTTTTTTTTTGTGTATTGATATTCATATTAAAAACCCATTTTCTTAAAAAGAAAATATAACTTTGTTACATATAGGTTGTGGAATTACATCTGCAAAAGATCTAGCTAATTTGCATATTCTTATAAACATTCATTTTAATTAATTCCATATTAGTTTTTTCAGTTTTCTTATGGGATGATCATTTTTAGTTAACTATTATGTGTAATTATATTCATGCAGACATTCTACATGATTTATACTCGCGTAATATTTGCGTAAAAAGATTATAGTAAACACAAACCTCTTTCTATATTTATGTATGCGTATATATATTTGTTTAAAAAATTTTGCCTACCAGACTCCTCTGTCAGTTTTTGATCTACAAACATGAAACTTCATATATAGGGTATTCAAACCCATGCAAAAGCTTGTTTTGGATTTTAACTGGGGAAAATCGGTGTAAAAGTGTGAAAATTAAAAAAATGAAATTTGCCAGGTGAAGGTCAAACAACAGCATTACGAATATGCACCCGTAATGTAATAGCTATTGGTTCATGTTTTAAATTTTAGTCTTATAACAAACATGTCTTCATAGCTAAGGCATTAACGTCAAAGGAAAAAGTAAATCGTAAACGTTTTGGTTTCAATTCTCGGTGGTGGCGCACAAGTCATTTTTTAAAAAAACTTAAAATTATTGCTTTATATTGGGTCCAATATAATATAACAGTAAATATGAAATCTGCATTAATCAAAATATCATATTTAAGCATATTTTACGACAAGCCAATGCTAGGTGGCCTACTAGTACAAGATAATTTGATATTCCCCAGTAGGAGCACCTAAGAAGATTAGCAAGAAACGAACCTCTTCTCAAAGGGCAGGAAGGTAAAGCATGGGAGGGTGGATCGCCTAGTACTGCACAGGATCATACTTTTTCTCAACAGAGAAGCCACCTCAACAATGGTTTATGAAGATTGTTCAAGCAATGTAAAGAAATGCCCAAAGTCATGTTAGAATTAATAGCACATTCAGTGACAGCTTGGATGTCAACCCTTAATGACCTGGTTGAACTAATTCGTTCAGTTGTAAATAAATGAATATAATAGCATAAATAAAGTGAGAATTGATGCTAACATGTTTTGTACATATTAGTTCAGTATCTGAGTAGATGCTAGATACCTCCAGATTACAACTGTCCGTTGCTTACATTCAGTATGCCACCATCTGTCTCAGAGAGTGCAGGATTTTGTTTGTCATAAACACACTTTTTAAAGGCACTATGGATAATAACCAAGGTAAGTTTATGAAATACAAAAATTTCAGTAATAGTTTAACTATTGAACTTCATAATTTTTCCAGTTTGAAAACAATCACAGTATCATTACTTTTTAAACTAACTAAAATTAACAATAAATAGAAGAGTGAATTTTACCAAAGTAATGATCAGTGGTTGTTATATTGGAAATCTTCCAGTGTGTGGAAAGGGAGTTGGGAAGAACTCTATTTGTAATTTTTTTTTCTTTCTCAAAATCTCATTTTAAAATGGTGGTGTGCCCTAGATGCAAGAAAATATGGTGAATACTTACCTGTTCAATATCAGCCATTTCATCCTCAAAAATTTCTGCAACTGTGATATGATGCTTAGCAGCAATGGTGAACCTTCCCTAATAAAGAAAAGAAAATAGATTTGTAATTGAAAAAAAACAAAAAAAAAAAAAAAAACATTTAAAATATACTGTGAGAATAATTATGAAATTGATTAAATAATTGGCCAAACACTAATGAAAAGATTTAACAATCAAAAGTTAAACTTAAAAAATTAAAACATTCTGAGAGAATTGCATTTAATTGAAATGGAGAATGGTTATTTTTTAATTTTTTTTTTTAACAGCATATTTTTCTTTACAGTAATGACTCCAGTCTTATATATTATGATGTAGTTCTTTACATCAACTGACTTCATGCCTTGTCTGGAGTGATTTCCATAAATAAATTTTTTTTTTTTTTTAATATCTTTTAAAATGATATAATAATCTCTATATTATTACCCGTATTCACTTCAGCCGTTATCATGCTGTGCACCCCTAAAAAAGGAAAGTGGAATATTCCAAATAAACCTTGTCACCCCTAAAAAAGGAAAGTGGAATATTCAAAATAAATATTCTAATAAAACAAAAACAAAAAATTGGTGTTTTTATTTTAAAACAAAACTAATAAAAATGATTTGGCCTTTTGGCCAAGATCAAAGTGTAGTATCTGTTCTTCAGATGCTACATTTCAATTTCTTGTATATATTATTTATAGGCACAATACAAATGCTTTGTCTCCCTCTTCTTTTCCCTCAGTTTTTCTTTTGTTCATATTTGTATCTTCCAATTACGCTCACAACCTTTTTATATTCCTTCTCTCCTGACCTAAGTGTCGATATGGTAACAAGATTGACTGTCTACTCTTATACTGGACTTCATCTTATTTTTGATTCTCCAACCTCTTAGTCATATTCATTTTATTTTCGATTTGGTTCAAACTTATGTAGTCATTTACCAGCCATGTTATTACAAAATTTTATCCATTGTATCGAAAGCATTTAGCAATATAACAGAATTTCTCATTTTGTTTTATGCGACATCCAAGTTGTCTGTCTTTCTATGATTGAGTCATGGAGAGTAATGTCATAGCTGGATGTGAATAAAATGACCAGTTTATTCTTTTTTCTGGAACTTCAGAGTTGAATGTGTTTTGGCTCGTCTCTCGCCCTTAAAACAATACTAGTTCATCACTTTTTGTTTTCCAGAGAGCTTTAATAAACTTGTGAACCATATCAACGCAATTTTGTTGTTTGTTTGAGAGCAATGTATTTCAGCGTGATCAGTGCACTTCAAATCTAAGAGACAGTTTATTGCTCAATTATCATCACCATTGAAGAGGTCAGACGAGTTGAGAGATAAAGACAGCTTTTCTGGTGCCCTTCGCCTATGTAACAATTGGATGCATTTAAGCATGACGGACGAACAAATGGAAAATATTTTATCAAGTTTGATATCATGAAAATGCAGGATATGCCCCAAAATGGAGTACTGTTGCCACATCTGTGCAGGAGCTGCTTGGCGGGCCATATCCAGTCTTGTCAAAACTGGCTTTGAAACCTAGTAGGTGATGCTCTTGTCTCTTTCCTACAAACTCTTTCCCACAAAGGAGACGTTGCAAGCCTGTTTCTGCACTATCGTTATTTTCATGGCAAGTGCTCAACTCCAATCTATTGTTCTCCTTTGCCAAACTTTCACAAAAAGCACTCAACTAGCTACAACCATTATATGCGATTTCCCCACTCTCTAATTGTGCTTAAATCTAAACAGATTCTATGAACAAAGCTTCTTTCCTAGAACTGCCTGCCTGTGGAACACTGTTCTGCTGGCCTGCTTCCCAGTTGAATACAACATGGTAGTCTTCAAATCCAATGTAAACAAGTTCTTGTTGAGCCGTCCTCATAACTAATCAAATTCTACCCGATTTACACTTAATGATTACTACACCATCACCTTACATTCATTAACCCTTATTCTCAAGTGGCCTTCCCAAGCAAAAAGAAAAAGGTAACTGAAATGGATTTAGCTTTTAAATTGAAAATAGAACAAATAATTTTACTTACCATGTCTGTATAGATTTCAACTGCTTTCAACAAGCAATTAATGGATTCTGCCGAAGAAATAAAATTATTATTTTAAGTGAGTTTTAAACTTGTAGCAGTAACAAACAATTTTGTAACTATTTCTTTGTATGGAGAATCATTATATTCAGTTGAATTGGGTTATGTATAGACCAATCAGGAGACACAATGAATTAACCTGCTAAAAAAGCCTTTTTGCTAACAACAATCCGTTATATATCTAACACGCACTTTCACTTAGAGAAGCAAGTTTTAGGTTTAAAATATACTTCCATTCATTTTAACCTTTTTAAATAAAAGGTGTGAGAACGCTGTAGATAAATTGATAAACACTGCCGATCACCACATTGTACATATACCTCTGCTTCAGATTATCTATATGACATAATATTTAATATGTCGCAATATTGTATATTAACACTAGTAATAATGTTAGAAAAAAAACATTACATTATAAATTATAAATTAGCATGTCATTTCAAGCAAGCTTTTCTTAGCATAACAATTAACACACCTGATTACAGGCTCAATGGTTGTTGGTTTGAATCCCGTCATAGTCGGCCAGATTGATGAGCTGTAGTGATGGCAAAACACGTATGTGGATAACTATATATATACATTATAGGCCATGGTAGTTGTTATGCCGTTTGAATGGCGCATAAAAGAAAAAAAACTTTAACAGATTTAAATAATCTTTACTCCTTGACTGTTTGTAAATCAATTTTTCGACAAACTTGGATTACACACATTTTGAATTTTAATTTGAGTTTACGTGCCAAGAGTATAATTCTGGATTTTTCTTATGGGAACATTGTCTCCTATTATCTTTTCGCATTGATAATACTTGACTGCTCCATATCTTTTCATCTCGTTCTTTAATCCTTAATTTTTAATTTATCTTTTTATTTAAAAAAAAAAAAAAAATTTCCTTCATTTTATTAAATCTTTGCACAAAAGTTTTCTTTTGCATTTATGACTAACTTTCATATAATGCTGTTTCAATTTATACCAGTACCAACAAATTCATAGCTTCACAATAATATTCATTTGTTAATATCTTTTCACTGATGAGAAGAATGTGCTTCTTTGAAACACCGCAGATTAAGGAAATTTCAATATATCTTATCAAACAATAACTTCATGTAAAATATATTTTTACAGTCTTAAATTTTCATTCTTCTTTCTCTCATATATATACACATACATGATGATGATTGCAACGTCTTGTCAGACGAGTGCCACTCCCTCAGACACTTAATGTCCATGAGACCAAAAATGACTTTTTTTCTTCTTAGTCCTACTGGTGAATTCACACGCTCACGCAGGTATGATACTGAAGACGGTCATTGAGATCAATTATTACATGTTTCCAGCATTTCAAGCCTCCATGACTTTTCCATCGCCACAGGACAATCTTTATAGACAAATGCCTGAGGGAGTATCTATACACAGGTGATGTTACAGAGTCATAGCTTTGTACGACAGCTAAGTCTCTCTCTCGGTTCAAAATGTTGAGAACAAGCAAAAGCAAGATAGCCAGCAACAAGTTAAACTGCAGACCAGCTTAATGCGGGTACTGGTCTCCCGCTTTACGATTTTTTTAAATCAGAGATTTGCTTCTCGTAGAAAGGTTACGCATACATACATACATACACAAAGTGCCTTCAATAAGTTTCCAGACTTTTTCCGTATAAGCACTTTTATTGATAGTACACACATGAAACTCTGATTGCCTTTGAAGTAATCTCCTTCAGCTGCAATGTGCTTGTTGTATCTTCCAACAACTTCTGGAAGGCCCCATGGAAGTCCTATTGTGTGAGCGTGTCAATGACCCTTGTCACAGCATTTTTTATCTCCATTGTCTCATAATGACAGCCTCTAAGGTTTTCCTTCAATTTAAGGAATAACCAAAAGTCACAGGGAGCAAGGTCTGGACTATAGGGCGGGTGAGGAACTGTCTTAATGCCTATCTCGGCCAAATAGTCTGTGACACGGACGGAGCACCTTAGGACAAACATTGTGCAAATCTTCCACATCTTCAGTATCTCATAAATAATTGTGTGTGCAGTTCCCACACTGACATCAAACTGTGCACTTATTGTCTCCATAGACACATGAGGCTCCTTATCCATGAAATTCTTTATTTGGCTAATCAATTCTGGTGTTCTGACATCCTTACTCCTCCCACACCTCTCATCATCCTACACAGACTCCCTGCCTTCGTTGAATTTTTTTATGTCACTCAAAAACGGATGCTTAATTCATGCAAGATGGTCCAAAAGCAGTTGGAAGCATTCCATATATACACATACACACACAAAAAATATCTATTCAAGGTTGGATTAAATTAATTCCCTGAACAAAACTGTTTTGCACCACTTTTACAAAGATTGAAAACCAAGAGATAATGCTACTAAACCTTATGTTGAAAATTTTTCTTCCAATTTTGATTCTTGAAAATGTCTAAAATTTAAAGTTTAAGCTTAAGGTGGTTTGAAGAAAAAATTGAAATTCAGAAAATCTTGCTTAAGTGGTATCTAATGATGATGGATCAAATTTAATACAAATCTGAAATATTTTAATTTGCAAATGGTATGCTTAATACTTATTCTTAAATTTTCACAACAATTTAAGATATCTGAATGTTTACAAAGGGTTCTACCCCCTTTTTTTTTTACAAAAGATACCTCACATTTGAATCCCTTATACCTAGTAGCTGTCCTCCAAAGTTCATAATGATTGGTTAATTAGATTAGGAATGAATCCTATAGATAGAAATATATAAACATATACACACAATCTTAATTTTAAATAAAAAGATAACATAATTTGCAGTAAACTATTTTGGGCTTAAAATTGGAAACAAGGGATTGGGATCCTGATTCCACAGCTTTACACAGAAGGCCATTCAATATTTTCATGGTGGGTTCTTAGTACTTACCACTGGCGTCAGCCTTCTTGAAAGCATTTCCAGCATCTACATAATGGGTAGCAGCTTCATGTCTGCTTTGTAAGGTCAGCTGTAACTGCGCAGCCTTACAAAAACACTGACCAGCAGCTGAAAAAAAAAAAAAGGGAAAAAGTCACATGAGGTAAAATTAGGTGAATAGGAAGGTTGTTTCAATATGGCAATGTTCTCGATCAGATATTGTTGGGTACTCAGAGAATTGTGAAGAAAGCATAAACAAAATCGTGAAAGGAAAATGCAATGGTTGTAGGAAGTTAAGTTTACAGTTAATTATCCTTGCAAGATATTAACTAATATATCCGATAACCTTTATTTTGTTCACAGTTCCAGTACTTTCCAGACAGCCCTAAAGTAAGAGATGCTGGGTATTTGTTCACAACCCCAACAACATAGGTGCCTATGCTGCTTCTGTTGCATAAAACAAAAAATGTGAACATTGGTCTAATGTGTCTCATTTGGATTATTATTAACCATGCTTCTCATCTTGGATGTTATTCTCACAACGTTTCGATTGATGTAACTTTTGCATTTGATTTAGAGTCACATTGAATCTTTTGATAGCTTGAATAACATCACCTGTATGAGCTACTTCTACAAAGTGGCCTTAACAGATTACCGGAGACTATATTTTCATTCTGCCACAATTTAGGTCTAAAATGAGAATCTCTTTCATCTGACGGTATAGCATAATGAAGCAATCCTAGACTGTTGCCACCTCTGCATGAACTATGATGTGGGCGCATGGTACACCACCGTACACATTTTTCACATGGCACACCTATCAAAAAAAAAATAAAATAAAATAAAGATTTTCTACTCAAGGCCTTTTTACAAAACAATGATTAGATTATGAGAAGAATCAACACATTCTGTATTCAATATCAAGTATAGAATAACAATAGTGAATGCCTGGTGCTTTCTTAACTACTGCTGCAATATGTGGATGAATGTGAGAGACACTTAATTCTTCTTCAAAGGCTACACATTCTCTGAACACTATACCACAGGCTGCATTAAAGAGGATGCTCCGCAGTATGACTCTGGAGGCTGCGTCAAATCAATCTAAGCCAGTGACCAGAACACCCCGCCGCACGACTCAAGCCGCAGCAACAAAGATAACACCTTATGCTGTTACTCCTAAGCAAATGTAAGGAAATCCCAGTTCACATAGGCATGAATTGCAGTAAGATTTTGATGGCTTTTTTACTTAGAGTTGGAACTGAGTGGGGTCATCATGATTAAGAAATTAAATGTCTTTATTAAACAAAATGGAATTAAATGGCTTCAAGCTATCTCTTTGCGGCACAGTGGTTGGAAACTACTGCTCTAGTAATTTGACAAAAATCATCCTTCTCTTATTTAAAAAAAAAAAAAAAAAAAAAAAAATGGATTTCAACTAAAAAGCAAAGAACATATCTATGAGAACGATTTAAGCGGATTTAAAAAGTAGGGAACTCCCATCCCTATTGTCAGAATGGTTTACCAATTGAGTATCATTTAGATTTTATAATTTAATGTTTTTCAAGCTTGTCTCAACAAAAAAAAAAAGAAAAAAAAAAAAAAAAAAAAAAGAAAAGAAACTTCTTTTAGTCATCTACACAGAAATCTTCCTTATCGTTCGTCTTTTTATATACTTTCTATTTGGCCACATTTGCATATTTCATGTGATCTCTTCCATGGCTGTCATGTATATTTTGATGTCCTATCTGTTGCCATGTTTCTTTTTTGCCTCCCTATTAGTAATTCTGCTTTTCATGTCTCTGGCTTTCTTTTCTTTTTTTTTTACTCTTAAAAAAACATTGGCAGATACTTGTACAGAACCTTATCCAGGTATTCACAGTATTCACTTGATAAAATCCAGCAACAAAACACAAGAGTTGTAAAGCAATAACGCAAAATAAAACAAAATAAAAAAATTAAAAGACACGAATTTGATTTACATTTTTGCATTATATTTATATTTTTTAAAAGTCATAATTTGTATGCATTTCAACAGATAAAAGTGCTAAGTAATAATCAGTTCTAAGTAACAGTCTTCTGGAAGTTTAAGGTTCAATCTTCAGTGCGGGTGATACTAAGAATTACTTATAACTTCTAGACGGTCACGGATGATAAAACAAGAACAAGCTATTTCCGTAGATTGATAGTGTACAGAATAGGAGACTGTTGGTTTGGTCACATTGAAGGAATGGATAAGAGTGCTTGGGTGAGTAGATAGGGAACAGTAGAGTTGGCAGAGGAAAACAGAAGTGATAAGGATGAATTTGAGAGAAAAAGAGATAAAGACTAATGATGTTATTAACATTTGCAAGCATGTAAAACAAATGTGATGATGAGGAGGAGACTTGGGACTGGATATTTTTATTTAGTAATGAGTAGGTATTAGATTGGTATAAATGTTGCCCCTCATCGCAGACATCCCTCAAAATATTTTAAGTTCTTAGTTGGATAAAATGTCCCATACAATTCAATTTTATTCAATCTAAATCAAAAAAATTTCACAAAAGACACTTGACTAGCTACTATCACTATCAACAATTTTCCACATTCTCTATCTGTGCCTAAATCTAAATGCAGATTCCATAAACAAAGCTTCTTTCTTAGAATTGGCTGCATATAGAACACTGCTCCACTGGCCTGCTTGCCAGCCGATTACAATATGGTAGCCTTCAAGTTCAATATAAACAAATTCTTGTTGAACTGTTCCCTTAAATTCAAATTTTACCCAATCTACACCATTAACGATTACTCAACTACATTCAGTAACCCTTATTCTCGAGTGGCCTTCAAGCATTGATAAGTGGTGACTCCCTTATAAAAAAAAAAAAAGAAAAAAAAGGGGTCTGTTCAGATGAAACTTTCACTTTGGTACTTCAGTGGTTATGACACCTCAGACAAAGCAGATGAAAAAATAAAATACAATATAACGAGCCAATTAGAAATCTAATACCTACATAATCTTTTGTACAGTTTCCTTCTAATTGTAAATCTAACTAATAACTACTAATTAGCAAATTAACAAAAAAACCCTCAATGAAACGGAACAATAATTACAAGAAAAAAACAATTGCAAATCTAATACCTATTAACAACAACAACAATAAGAAATAAAATGTAACCATGTAAATAAATCAGTGGTTTCTTTTTCGTTGTGAACGTTGGTTTAATTTTGTGATTATCAGCTGCAAAGCTAATGTCCACTAGATCCTTTTTTCTTTTTCTTTCTACTAAATGATTAGTCAAGTTGACTTGATTTTATGTGAGGTTCGCTTTTTTAGATTGTCACCAATCTTGCTGACTGCGTCGGTTTCTGACCTTCTGATCTTAAACACAGCATGAGAGGAGTTCAAAACTGACCCGCAAAGACAATTTAACATCACTGCCCTCAATCAGCAGAAAAATAGCATTCTACTTAACAATACAACATTATGACAAAACAACTAGGTTTGGCAGCGACACATCAACCCCCAAATTTTGGAATCAGCACTACAACTTGTGCTGTAAAGTAAGCAACAATGACCAACATCACAATTGTTGCAGCGTACCAGGATAACGATTCCACAAGGGAAAGTGACCAAGCTAGAAAGACAGGTTTTTAGATGGTCTGACAAGTGTTACAAAATTAAGCCATGTGCTTATAAGATTAGACTCTTTCTCTGCCAGCTTATTGGATGAACAAATGTGTTGATGCAAATACATTATTCCTCTTCCAAAAGATCCTGTATTGAATTAATTATAATTGATTTAATAAGCACGAGATCATTTTCTTAGCAGCTATGAAATTGTTCCCAGTCTGGCAGAATAGCATCACGCGTGCATGGCGATTGGTGAGAAGAAAAAGATATAATTTTAAATCCTATTAATTGAACAATTGATGTTAACTGTATGTTACAAGTAACTGCTTACATAGAAGTCAAAGAGAAGATGATAGCTTGGACTATGTAACGCCAGTGCACTGCTTTGCCCAGGAAGCCCTATAATGCTGTAAAGATGTCAGTGATTATATCAAATTTATTAGCAACAATAGCGTGCAACAAACCATGTAAAAAGACAGAATATATTTTTGAGATGGGGGGGGGGTCATATATATATATATATATATATATATATATACATATATATATATATATATATATAAAAGCCAAGATTTTTCTTACCTAAAAAGAAAGAATGGAAAAATGACAATACCAGGAAGCCCTATAATGCTGTAAAGATGTCAGTGATTATATCAAATTTATTGGCAACAATAGCGTGCAACAAACCATGTAAAAAAGACAGAATATATTTTTGAGAGTGGGGGGGGGGGGGTCATATATATATATATATATATATATATATATATATATATATATATATAAAAGCCAAGATTTTTCTTACCTAAAAAGAAAGAATGGAAAAATGACAATACCAAATGAGGTATTAACGTGGATTTATAAACCTCTCAATTGAATTGGCTACTTAAATCATCTTTTAAAAGACTTGCATAGTTACGATAAGTGTATAAATTTTATCAAGAATAGGCATAGCACTAATATATATACATATATATATACTATTATATAAAAGTTATATATATATACTATTATATAAAAGTTACTTTGCGTGTATGTGACTTACTTCCTTATAGATTACGAAACGGCTGAGCCTATCTTTAGCATTTGGAGAAAATGAGTTATTTTCAGCTTCAGATGCTTATATTAGGTTGGCGCAAAAAATACTATTGTTTTTTGACGTTCAACTTCAAGTCAAACAACGACAATATTTTTGCACCACCCTTATATTTCCAAAAGTTATGGGCGAGTTTTGATGATTTAAAAATTAAAAGTCTTTGGTCAATTTATATTTTATAAATATCCTATTTTTTCATAGCAAAATCTAAAATTTAATTTTTTTGTGAGCATTGCATTGGAAACATACATACTCACTTTGGACCTAAATAGTATTTAAACTGACATATCAAACTTTGATTCTGACAAACATATTTCCAGTTATTGTTGTACCATGTTATTGGCAATAAAATAATGTACATTTTATTTTTAAAATTAATTAAAAATCATTTTTTATTATTCTTCCAAAAAATAAAATTAAGCAGGGGAATAACTAAGATTTTTAAATGAATATAAAGTAGTCATCTTCTTTACAACTAATTTTTTTTTTTTTTACTTTTTCCATATCAGTTTCAAAACATGAAAATAAACAAACATTAAAAACTAAAATGTTTTCACTGCAAGTCAGGCAATGCTAGTAGATGTAGGTAGAGTACAAAGTAGAGTTTGCTTTACTTTCATCTGTCTTGTAACTCTTGCCTTCCTTATTTTATCACTTAGTCACCACATTCCACAAGTGATGTTTCTGACAAAAGGGGAAGAATTGCTATTTTTTGGATCAGAATCTATCCAGATAACACTCATTGGTGGCTAGGTTTTAACCATGAAGTGGTAATAAAAAATGTTTTTAGTTCCTTACATGAAGTGGTTTTATGCCTTGTCTGGAGCGATTTCTATAAAAAAAATATAAAAAAGCTGAACTTACAAGCCCAGTTTTTGGCCATTTTGAATGTATTAGCGGCTCTGACAAACAACTCTGCAGCTTCTTCAGTCTTGTTGGAAGAACCTCTGCAAGATCATTTGGAAAAAAAGATTTTTAGTGCCGGGAAAATTTTTAAAATAAAATTCTTAAAATTAATATTTTAAATTTGTTACATTCTCTTATGAAATAAATTATATTTTAAACAAAAGCAAAATTGAATCAGATCCAATGTTTTTTATAGCCAATATTTTTAATCAGCAAATTAACAACCAAAACAACTTTTCAAAAATAAAAATGAATGCTTGATTTTTAAGGAAAGAAGAAAAAGGTAAATATGCACTTCAAGTGTGTAAATTGTTTGACTTACACAAAACCATAAAAATCTTCTTTTCTTTTTTTGATAAAACACATTAGACGGAAAGACTTAAATAAAATAATTTTTCTTTTTTATAATTTTTTATTATTCAATGGACAACAATAAAACATGGCATGCAATGTTTTTTTTTTTTTTATAATTTGAACTAATTTGAAGTGCATATTTACGGAACAAAAATTATTTACACACTGAAAGAATTATTAAATTGAAATAAAAAATTAAAGACAGGGAAAATTCACATTTCATTTAGTGTCATTAATAAAATTCACAATCTTTTTTGCAATCAACTATATTTCGTACAAATAAACTTCAGTTTAACTTGTCCATCTTATTTCAGTCATGAATGTTTAACACTGTTTTATTGTTCTTCAATGATATGAAGGGACACTTTAGTGATTGCTTTATCAGTAAGTTTTCAAGAAGTGTAATCCTGACTGGGCTTCATACTCACCTGACCATAACCTCTCCATATTTTTATCTGTGGGGTTATTTCAATTTCCAACCAAAGAGGGTTAATCACAGCTGAAATCAGATCAGTGCCAAGAGAGTGCATTCACCATTTGTCAATGAGAAAGCATTGTTCAAAGTGGGTGCTGCATTTGGTCAAATTGATTAAAAACAATGATTCATTAATGATTCAGAGTGTTGTTTGCAACTGTTTCAACACAACAAAAAGGAGTTTTTGCATTAATGTGACAATAGACAAAGCATGGATTCAGCACTTTACTCTAAAGCCAAATCAGCTGAATGGACAGCAGATTAAACTTGTTAAAAAACAACTAAAAGATAGAAACATCAGTAGGCAAGGTTTTGGCTCCCACAAGGACTTTTGTTCATCAATTACCTTAAGAAAGGGAGAATCATTAATAGCAAATATTATATAGCATTATTGGTGTGCTTGAAAGAAAGAAATTACCCTAAAAAATAATGAAAAAAAAGAAGCACTCTTATGAAGACAATGCATTGTGTGATAGGTCAAATAGCAAAACTATGTGAATTGCACTTTGAATTGCTTCCCCACTCACCATATTCTTTAGATCTGTCCCCAGTGATTACCGGTCATTTGCAGATCTCAAAAAAAAAAAAAAAAAAAAAAAAAAAAAAATGAAATGATATTGAAACTAAACATATTTTAAGGCAAATAGTTTCTCGGGGTTATGTTTGCACATTCACGCATACCAAGATGGCCACCAGTGATAACATAAGAAATGACATTGCTTAATATCCGGAAAACTACTTATTTGCAGAAAATTTAAATGTGATATTCGTTTTCAGCATACCCTAAAACCTATAAAAGTAATCATTTTAAATGTTAAGGTGAAAACAAGGTAAAAAATTACCGTTTTATTTCTGTTTATCTAGTTGAATTTTCAGTAAAACAACAGAATAGAAATGACAAATTACCATCAACTGGTTAATATATAGTTGTTGTTTATCAAGATTCCTGGCATCCTGGTACTGTGAAAGCTACATCAAGGATTCATGTAGAGTACGATTTATGGTTGCATCTCAGAAAATAGGGGTATATTTTGGGCCAGATAGATAGGATTTACAAAATTGAAAATTGGACTTGTCCCAAAATGCATAAGTTCTGGTTGACTATGGGAATTTCCATCTTTTACAGAAATCCAAAATCTATATGAAAAATTTTCTTCGATTTCTGAGATTAATTCATATCTCCTCAATGTTTTTTTTCTTTGAGGGGAGTAATAAATACCAGTCATGAATGCTCTTTAGGCATTCAATGGCTACACCCCAGATTAAGATCTCCTTTGGTGAGGAGGCAGGAAAATGCCTGCTCTCAATAAAGCTATATTTAAATACCACTATAATATTTAGTTTTGTTCATGAATAGACACTCACTGTATGATACCATGCACCATTTTTGAAAAATTCTTAATTTATAATTCATGGCTTATGGTAAAGAGATATATCAGATTTGACTGCATAATCAGAAAGAGCATACAATTTTACATAAGAGTATCAAGTTTCATGAAAATAGCTTGAAAAATTGGTGGCGAAATTACGAAATTTCTTTAAATGTTGAGGTCCATAATTTAGCCCACTTTTTCTAGAAAAAAATGTCCACGGAAAAGCCTAAATTTTGGCACTTAAAATTCTCATAACTTTTGAACTACTGATGGTATTTGCATAATTCAAACGGTTTTAAGCATCTTTTACATAGCTCTTTTCATGCAAGTTGATAAAATAATCATCTTAAAAGAAAAAATGAACTTGTAATGCTACAATAAACAGGCATTGAAATGTAAGGAGTTGTGTTTGAAGGCTGCAAAATGTTAATACCCCTCTTAGGGTCAATAAGCTATTAAATCATCTGTAATGCTTTGATTGTAACGGTCGTCCAAGTTATTTTATTTATTTATTTTTTACAAAGTGACTACTTATCAAGGCCAGGGGCCATTCGAGGATAAGGGTTAATAAGTGTCCGTTAGTCAATGGAACAGTATCGTAGTCATCATTAGTGGAAATTTGATAAATTGGGATTACTTAAGGAGATGGCTCATCAAGAACTTGTTTACATTGGACTTGAAAACAACCATATTGTAATCACTTGGAAAGCAGGCAAACGAAACAGTTCCACAGGGGGGGGGGTAGTTCTAAGAAAGCAGCTTTGTTCATGGAATCCACATTTAAGTTTGGGAACAGATAAAGAGTGGGGGAAATCATTAATAATGGTTTCAGCTAGATGAGTGTTTTTTTTGTGAAAGTCTGGAAAGGGAGATTGGAGCTCAGATGAGCACTTTACATGAAAATAGCGATAGAGCAAGTCATTTTCCTATAACTACTTGGCAGGCATAAAAATTTTTTCATTTCTCCTTTACACACATTCCAATGAGCTGAATTTCAAAACTGTCCTATATATCAAAATTAATGCTTATTTATATTAATCGCTTCCAACTCATTTGTACCTTGAATCCACCATTACAACATCCTAAGCCTATTCACCGTTTTTATACACATAATTAAAAAAAAAAAGTAGTGCTTTACTAAAACAATGATTACTAATTTTCATCACACTAACGCTTTTGCTCTTTTTCATTTCTACAGAGATTTTTAAATACAGGATGGAATACTAAAATTGTCATCTTAGAAAAGATGACATGATTCCATTTCCATTTGATGAAGACCGGTTTTCTTTTTTTGTTGCAAAGCATCTACTAGTTGGCTAGTTGTGAACAAATCCCAAGAGCAATAGGAGCCTGCTATCGTGTCTGAAATCGACACAATGTTTAACGAGCGAGAGCAGAGATGCACTGCTGTACAACTCATGCTCTCTACCGATCCAAGTTATAACAACAGGACCATTGCCAGCACTCTCAAAATGCATCACGGGATTGCCACGAATAACAGGGATGTGCCCGGAGTGATGAAAAAGTTTTCAGCCACGGTTATGATCTTTGGTATGGTTTCAATTGAGGGGCACATTACTTTAAAGTCAACACTAAAGTGTACCTGGGTGTGCTGAAGAGTGTGATGATCCCCTGATGCAATCAGGTGGCTGCAAGCAGACCTTGGGTGTGGCAGCAGAACTCAGCGCTGGCCCACAAGTACAAAGAGACCCAGACTTGGCTTCAAAAGGACACAGTTCAAGGCGATGATTGAGGCTGAAGGCGGCTACATTGAATAGATGTCAGCACTACTACATAATCAAGCTACCTGAATTGACTTTTTTCATAAACAGTTTTAAAATAAAGCTATTGTGTTATTTTCCTTTGGGCGACAAATTTACCATTCCACCTTGTAAAAGAAAATAAGCAACAGATTTCTTTGCAGTTCTGAGCTTATAACATCTTCCTAAAATGTCTCTTATTTGTAGTTTTGCATTTAATGTCTCGACTATTTCAATTGAATCAACACATTTTGTTGGTTCAATTGTTGGTATTACTATTTTTTTTTTTTTTTTTTTTTTTTTACTCACATTCACCTCCTAACAAGGCATATTGCTACTTGGACATTTGGGACCATGCCTAGGAAAGATTAACAAGATATTAGTTTAAGTTACATTTAAACTTCTGCATATCAGTACAGTCAGGGAAACAGGTAGCAGGAAGGGAATTCCAAAGTCTAGCTGTTCAAGGGAAGAAACTATTAGAGTAGAAAGCTTTCTGGCATTCTCAACAGTGAAGGGGTGTGATTTTGCTGCTAAACAAGTTTATCAGGAATATGTAAGTTGAGCGGACACAAGTGCAACGAGTTCATCAGAGCACACTCCATTAAAATACTTATAAAACAGGCACAGATATGCAACATTGAGGTGATAGGACAGAGGTTAGAGCTTAGTTGATGAAGTGGGACTTATTAGATTGAAGACTTTTTTTTGGACCCTACCCAAGAGGGAGAGACTTGTGGCCTTGTAGAGGTACAGGATACTCTCTGATATGAATAGTCTTCTAGCACAATAGAGGGAACCTACCTTTTTTGCAGCAGCCTTCGCAATATCCTCAATGTATTGGTTCCAGTTCATATTGCACATGAATGCTAAGCTGAGGAGTTTGAAGGAAGAATTCTCAGGTAGGGAGTTATTTGCCATGGATGTCGGTGGTTGTTGTGTTTGCATTTTGTCTAGTTCTGCTTGAATTTTTTTCTTTTATTAGAAACTTTTCTTGGTAGATTTATTGGTGATATATTTTCATCTACCATGATGTGATGTGTATATTGTAGTTTGCCAACTTCAAAGAAGTCTTTATATTTTGTTAGCAGTTTATTGAGCTGTTACTATGTTTTATATTTTTTTTTTATCATATTTAACTAGCTGTCCCGATCCAGTGTTGCCCAGATATATTTATACTTTAACATTTGTTTAATATTGACTTAACACAAGATGGCGGCAATTTTTCATCTGCTAACACGATTAAAATTGTTTTGTTTAATAATTCAGTAATATTCAGATAATTTCGACTGCATAATTTAGAAGTTAGCATTGTAACTTTTTAGAATTGACAAAAAAAATCAGTTGAAACCATTGTTTTTTTTTTTATCTGAAAACCCGATTTATCGACTACAAAATCTCGTCCCAGTTCCGTAGAAGTGCCATATATTTATATATAGGTATTGGAATCGTTTGTTTATAGATATTTAAATGCACACACCCGTGCTGAATATGTATCGAATAAGAATTAAGAAGAACAGTTTCACGCCTTAAGACATGTATATTTGAATTCAGTACCATGGAAAACCACTATAGACATACATATCAAGTTTTTGAGTAATATGAAAAAAGGTATTTTTTTTAGCCCTAAAAGTCCCAGAGGGATGCAAACCAGAATTTTGCCAGGTTCACCTATACTGAATTTATATTAAGAACAATGGCCTCCACATTTTGGCCAAGTTTCAGGAAAATCTAATGGATGGATCAAATGCTATGGGGTAAAAAAAGTGTCATTTTTTAGTCATTTTTGACCTCTTTTGAGCCCCTGGAGATGCAGAATCCTAGTGTAAATGGATAACGGTGCAGTTTCAGGCCTTAACACATGTATATTTGAGTTGACCACCGTGAAAAACCACTATATAGTCAGACAAATTAAAGTTTTTGTTGAGAAATATGAAAAACACAAAAAGGGGAGTTTTTAGCACTGAAAGTCCCCGGGTACGTGAACCAGAATTTTGTCAGGGTCACCCATACTCGATTTATATTAAGAACAATGAGCTCCATATTTTGGCATCAGAAAAATCTAATAGATGGATCAAAAGTTATGGGGCAAAACATGTCATTTTTGCCCATTTTGGGGCATTTTTGACCTCTTTTGAGCCCCTGGGGATGCAACAGGAATTTTTGCAAAAATGTTTTTTTTACTGTGCACATCTATTTAATGAAATACAATTTGTGGCAAAATTTCAGGAAAAACTAATGGACGGTTATATGGCAATCGTCCAGAATACGTACATCAAGTCTGTTGCCAAGGTCGCTGGAAAGATGGTAGGATCCTTCTACCACTCCAGAAGATATTTCACTACTAATGTAATTCTCTATCTATATAAAAGCCAAGTATGTCCAAGGATGGAATACTGCTGCCATATCTGGGCAGGAACTGCTAAAAACAGCCTATCCTGCCTTGACAGAGTACAAAATAGACTTCGTGGCTTAGTGGGTGATGCCCTTTTCTCTACCCTGCAACCTCTCTCCCACAGAAGAGACGTTGCGAACCTATCCTTGTTTTATCGTTATTTCCATGGCAAGTGCTCGTCTGAACTCCAATCTCTGGTTCCCCCTCACCAATCTTTCATGAAAAACACCCGTCTAGCTGAATCCACTATCAACAATTTTCCCCACTCTTTATCTGTGCCTAAATCAAAACGTAGATTCCATGAACAAAGCTTCTTTCTTAGAACTGCACGCCTGTGGAACTCTCTACCGTTTGCCTGTTTCCCTCCTGACTTCAACATGGATGTCTTCAAGTCCAACATAAACAAATTCCTGATGAATCTCCCCACTTAAGTAATGACACTTTATCAAATCTCCAATACTAATGAATACTGCAACACTATCCCACTGATTACTGTACACAAAATAATCCTTATCCCCGAGTGGCTTCTGGGCCTTGATAAGTGGTGACCTCCATATAAAAAAAATACAATTTTTAAGTAAATAATAAACAAATTTTAGTTTTTTTTTTACATCCATGAAACAATAAAATGTTTATTTACATTTAACGCAGAAACACCACACAACTTGTGAATTCTTATTTTTATTTTTAATTTTAATTTTAGTATAAATTATATTCCTTATTTTCTCTTTTGCAATAAAAATATTAATGCCTGGCTTTCCTTTGCGGACAGACGCCACGCTAGATGATCTAAAAATCATCCCTGCTCAGATACACGTTATCATAAAAAACCTTGTCACTTCAAAAGCATGGGGACCTGATCTCATCCCAGCTGTGCTATTAAAAAAGTGCTCAGCTGAAATAGCTCCAGTTCTCTCCAAACTCTACAACAAATGCCTTAATGAATCATGCTTTCCGGGCTGTTGGAAAACTGCTTCTGTGGTACCAGTATTCAAGAATTCTGGCGAAAGAACTGACCCATCAAATTATCACCCCATTAGCCTCCTCCCACTTTTCGCCAAAATATTTGAGACCATAATTAACCATACTCTAGTCCGGCAGCTTACAGATGCTAAACTTCTGACTAACAAACAATATGGATTTAGACAAGCCCGTTCCACAGCAGACATCCTCACTGTAATCTCTGAACGTATATACCATTCACTGGACAAAGCGGGAGAAGGCAGATCGGTAGCTCTAGATATACCTAAGGCTTTTGACAGGGTATGGCACGAGGATCTCCTCAGGAAAATTAAATCATACGGTATCACTGGTAGAATACTTAACATAATTAAATCCTCCTTAGATAAGAGAAAAATCCAGGTTGTCCTCGATGGTCTTACATCTAGACAGTGCGATATAAATGCGGGAATGCCTCAGGGGTCTATTCTCGGACCTCTATTGTTCCTAATATTTATTAATGACCTCCCCGACAAAACTGCCTCTGAGATGGGTATATATGCTGATGACACTACACTTTATAACAGGCATGACAGGAAAACAAATGAACACATTTCTAAAGAAATGGCAAAAACACTAGAGGATGACCTCCAATCTGTAGTGGAATGGGGACATAAATGGATGGTCACATTTAATGCTGCCAAGACTAAACTGGTTTCCTTCAATAATTACAAGAAACCTTCTCTGCCACCAACAGCAATGGCCAGTGACTCCCTGTCTGAGAGTACATCTTTCAAACCGCTTGGCCTAACGTTCACAGGAAACATGAGTTGGAACAATTATATTGAAAACATTGCCAGGGCCGCTGTGAAAAAGGTAGGTTCTCTCTACCGTGCTAGAAAACTACTGACACCTGAAAGTATTCTGTACCTCTATAAGGCCACCATTCGCCCATGTATGGAGTATTGTTGTCACATTTGGGCTGGTGCATCTGCTGCTAGTCTCTTGCTCCTAGACAAGGTTCAAGAGAGTCGCCAATCTGATAGGCCCTGAACTGACATCTAAGCTTCAGCCTCTGTTCCATTGACGAAACGTTGCATCCCTCTGCCTGTTCTACAAGTATTTTAATGGTGAATGCTCTGACGAACTGCAGACACTTGTGCCCCCACGATGTAGACACCCTCGACAAACCTGACAGGCAACTAAATCCCACCCTCACGCAGTAGAGATCCCTAGATGTAAAAGATCTTTCTACTCCAGTAGTTTCTTCCCCCAGAACCGCTAGACTCTGGAATTCCATTCCAGGTCCCTGCTTCTCTAACTGCACTGACATGCAGAAGTTCAAGTGTAACGGGAAGCGACATCTTGCTGCCCAAATCCCAACATAGTGCCCTAGTAGTTGCTGCCCTTGATAGTAGCCCCCTACACCAAAGTGGCAATGTGCCTTGTTTGGGGTGAAAGTGTAATAAAAAAATAAATAAATAATTATTAATTTTATAAATCACAAGAAAAATATCCATCACAGGATAAAACAAATTCCCCAAACAGAACAGTCTTGCATCAATTTTATATCCCCCCCTCTCCAAAGATTAAAATTAAGATATGATAGTAAACCTTATGTTTACAATCCTTATTCCAATTTTGATCAAAATTTATTACATGATCTTAATTCTAGAAAATGTCTAAAAATTTAAAACTTAATCTTAAAAAAAAAAAATTGAAATTTAGGGAATTGGTGTCTAATGACTATTAATCAAATTCATTGCAAATCTGAAATATTTGGATTTTCAAAATGAAAGATTGTTCCTGTATTATTACCCCCCCCCCCAAAAAAAAAAAAACCCCGTATAATGATGACTGACCAATGTAACAGTCAGAAAGAGAGCATACTAGTGACTAGTGTTAAATATGTGTTGGCGACTAGCGGGGTAAACAAGGAAGATAAATAACTTATTTTTTTACACCTGGAAAGTTTGCGTCGATGTTCTCATTTCTTTTGCAACTGTCTCTACATACGTTTTTTTTTTTTTTTACATAGACGTCACCACTTATCAAGGCCGATAGGCCACTCAAGGATAAGGGTTAAAGAGTGTAGAATAGTCAAAAGGACAATATAGTAATCGATAGTAATGGAAGTTCGGTAAATTTGTTAACCTAAGTGGAACGGCTCATCAGAAACTTGTTCACGTTGGACTTGAAGACAACCATATTATAGACAGCTGGAGAGCAGGAAAACGGAAGACAATTCCACAGGCGTGCAGTTCTAAGGAAGAAACTTTGATCATGGAATCTATGTTTAGGTTTAGGCACAGATAAAGAGTGGGGAAAATTATTGATAATGTTTTCAGCTAGACTAGTGTTTCTTGTGAAAGTTTGGCGAGGGGGGACCATAGATTGAAGCTCAGTCGAACACTTTCCTTAGATCAACAACGTTCAGTTGGTACAGATAGTGAAAGCTAAATAAACAGCAGTCAAAAAAATTGAGCAGGACTAGAGAGGATGGAGCATTTTACATTAGATTTGCCACCATTGGAAAAACCGGTTTTTGTTTTTAACTTATTTTCAACACTCAGAAAATTTAGTATAACAAACACTTCATAAGAATATGCTCCGCTGAACTTGCTGCACATGTATTCTCTCAGCATAAATTACCACTTGACTAGCGACAAAATCCTACCTTTTTATTTTAGAGGTCCTCAAATGCTACAAAATTTTCTACTTTAATAAGTTTTTTCCTTGGACCACTTACCTTCGGAATTCCCTCCGTTTCCCTAACTGTATCAACATGTAGAAATTTAAATGTAATACGAACAAACATCTTGCTACATAACTCCTCATTTATGATGGTCCCTATAAATCTGGTTCTAAATCACAGTAGCCCCTTACATCTCAGTTGCAATATGTTTTATTTTGGGAAAATAAAATAAAATTCTTTTAAATACAACTGTTAGCAGGTTGGGAGAGAAAGGAGAGATCGTGTCATACAAATCTGCCATGTTGATATTTCATAAATCCTGACAATAAAATATGTTGTCAAAAATGTAAAAATATTAATAAAACATTAAACAACATGGCATCTGACGCAACCACACTAAAGAAAATGAAACAAACTTAAAACCATTATTGATTTCTGCCAGTGGTGGCCATTTTTTTTTTTTTTATTATTATTGACTTTCTACATCCATTAACATAAATAGTTTAAATACAATTTTTTCAAAGAAAACAAAATGGTAAAATGCTTTCCATTACTTGTTACAATTTACTTTGTCCCTTACTAAAAAATGAGTGCTTATTTTTCAGACTCAAGTGAAATCTGGTAGTTCAAAATAAAATAGGAAAACTTATGGTAATTGTGCATAAAGCCAGACTAACTTTCAAACATGCCGGCAGGTGGTGCCCACGTCTGTCAATCGAGGTATGGAAGCACAAAATGGGTACAATTTTCAAATATATCTTGTTTATTTTTTATCCCTTATAATAAAAATAAAGAAAAATATGTAAAATATTTTATCAATTAATATTTTTATTGCAAAAGAGAAAATAAGGAATATGATTTATACTAAAATTAAAAATAAAAATAAAAACAAGAATTCACAAGTTGTGTGGTGTTTCTGCGTTAAATGTAAATAAACATTTTATTGTTTCATGGATGTAAAAAAACTAAAATTTGTTTATTATTTACTGAAAAATTGTATTTTTTTTTATATGGAGGTCACCACTTATCAAGGCCCAGAAGCTACTCGGGGATAAGGATTATTTTGTGTACAGTAATCAGTGGGATAGTGTTGCAGTATTCATTAGTATTGGAGATTTGATAAAGTGTCATTACTTAAGTGGGGAGATTCATCAGAAATTTGTTTATGTTGGACTTGAAGACATCCATGTTGAAGTCAGGAGGGAAACAGGCAAACGGTAGAGAGTTCCACAGGCGTGCAGTTCTAAGAAAGAAGCTTTG
The DNA here is from genome assembly GCF_053919585.1 of Euprymna scolopes. NCBI lineage: Eukaryota > Metazoa > Mollusca > Cephalopoda > Sepiida > Sepiolidae > Euprymna > Euprymna scolopes. The sequence continues at coordinate 728,930 of NC_136517.1, read as the reverse complement.
TTCATGGAATCTACATTTTGATTTAGCCACAGATAAAGAGTGGGGAAAATTGTTGACAGTGGTTTCAGCTAGACGGGTGTTTATCGTGAAAGATTGGCGAGGGGGACCAGACAAGTACCTGCCATGAAAATAATGATAAAACAAAGATAGGTTTGCAATGTCTCTTCTGTGGGAGAGAGGTTGCAGGGTAGAGAAAAAGGCATCACCCACTAAACCACGAAGTCTATTTTGTACTCTGTCAAGGCAGGATTGGCTGTTTTTAGCAGCTCCTGCCCAGATGTGGCAGCAGTATTCCATCCTTGGACGTACTTGGCTTTTATATAGAGAATTGCATCAGTAGTGAGATATCTTCTGGAGCGGTAGAAGGATCCCACCATTTTTCCAGCGTCCTTGGCAACAGACTTGATGTACATGTTTCATTTCAAATCAGGAGTAAAGGTCAAACTCAGAAGCTTGTCAAAACATGGGGCTTCCTCAAAATGAGAACCATCCATTTCAATTGATGCCAGATGGGGATCAGAGCGTTGATGATGTAAAGATAGAAGTTTGGTTTTAGATGCATTAAAAGGTAACCAGCCACCTCTTCCCCTACTGTACCACGCGCTCAAGATCAAAGGAGAGAGAATCAGAGAGAACTTTGTCGTTTATGGCCTTTGACGTGTTGCTGTAGATGGTCTTGTCATCAGCATAGATGTCAACGAATGATTTAAGTATGTGTTTTGGGAGATCATTGATGTAGATCAGCAAGAGAATTGGGCCCAGGATGAACCTGTGAGGGACTCCAGCATTAATACTGCGGGCCTCTGATTTTTGCCCATCAACCATTACTCTTATGAGCCTATCAGAGTGAAATGATTTAATGATGGAGAAAACATTTCCAGTTATACTGTAGCTGGAAATCTTGTGAAGTAAGCCTTTATGCCATACCTTATCGAAGGCCTTTGATATGTCAAGAGCAATTGCCCTAGAAAGGAAGCCTTTGTCGAGAGATTCGCTAATCCTATGAGATATAACCGTTAGCATATCTGCTGTAGATCTTGCAGAACGGAAACCATATTGTGTGTCACTAAGGAGGTTATTTCTGCTGAGGTGGTTGACTACTTCTCTCTTTAATATGGATTCCAGCAACTTACTCATGACAGAAACATTCCCAAGTTCAACAAGATAAGGTCGACGATTACATTGACCGAAACATTGTGAAAATCATACTGAAGATGAGAACAGTGATTAATCCAAGAACATTTCTGAATAAACTTACTAAAAATTATGTATTAAATTATGTATTAAAACAGATAGGATCATAATTCGATTCATACTGAAACCAGACAATAATTAAATAAACAAACAAATTAAAAGACAGGCAATAAATAATTTTCAAAAATTAAAATAACTTTTAAATGAAAACGAACAATAAATATTTTTTAATAAAAACAAACGATAAATATTTTTTAATGGGTCTATCCTTTTTAATACAATTCCTTATTTTATCTTTTGCAAAAAAAATTAATTGATAAAAAAATGTTTACGTAATTTAAAAATTCTTATTATAAGAAAGTGTTGAAAATTGTGCTTCCGGCATGTTTGAAAGTTAGGGTCTGGCTTTATGCACAATTACCAAACATATAGATATACTTACTTATCAGTGAAAAAGCAAAGCTAGCATGTCGCCTTTATATTTGAAGGAAGATAATCTTCTATAATAAGCGTGACTTGATACGAATGTTGTTTGTAGACCTCAAATAATGAATGAATTTTATTTTTTATTAAAATTCTACTCGATAATTTTCTGTCATGTTTGGTTTAGACTAATATTTTACTTATATTTTACTTATACTTATATTTATATTTTTAGTAAGTATATTCAGAAGTGTTCTTTGATTAATCGGATTACTGTTCTCATCTTGAGTGTGATTTTCACAATGTTTCGGTCAATGTAATCGCTGACCTTATCTTGTTGAACTTGGGAATGTTTCTGTCGAATTTGGGAATTTGGACAATTTCGAGTGGAACACTTAATTTACTTCATGGAGGTAACATGCTCTTGTTCCATCAGCCATGATAGGATAGAGGTCCTAAGTAATTCGCAATTGAATTCACAACTGAGGATTGAACCTTATCACTTTTTACAATTGATTTTTTCAAGTACTCTAACCAGCGCACCAGGTTTCTGTGGACAATTCTGGTATGAATTTTAGGAGCCTTAAACCTATTTTTTATTGTAAATATCATTATTTATTAATAATTATTACTATATATTAACACACACACATATATATTAGTGATGGGACGATTCCAATACTTTTCCTGATTCCAATACAATTACCGATTCTGTATTAAATTACAGATTCCGATTCTTTATAAAATTCTAAATATTTAAATATAGAGTTGTTATTTATTATTTTCCTCGATTTCCATAAAAAAAAAAAATAAATAGAAAAAAAAAAATGTTAAACATGCACATAAATTCAGCAAACGTAAAATTACATGTGTGGAGGATGATCTACATAGATTTTAGCTTTACTGGTATTATAAAATCAATAAATATTTATTTTATCATTATTACCAGCAATGGAAGATTTTGCTTTAAACAAATCAAATAAAAAAAACACAATCAAAAGAATCGTTTTGGCATCGGAAAATAGGCACCAATTTTTCCAATTCCAATGTCTCCCATTTTGTTGATCTAGATTCCGATTAATCGTCCCAACACTAATATATGTTTTTACTTATTACTTGTATATATATTATCTATTGTTTATAATTAATGGTTCCCATATCGTATTAAATTCTATACTAGGTCTATTTAGTAATTGGTTATTCCCCAGCATATGCGCTGCTTCTTATTTTATTTTAAACTCCCATATTTCCTTTGAATCAATACAAAATTGTTACCCATTAAAAAAAATATGGTCAATTTGGAGTTATTCCCCTTCTCAATTTATTTTCATCATGTTTCTTTTAGTAGTCATCTTATTTTGTCTGTTTCGTGTAGATAATTAAACTTGCTATAAGTTGCTATGTTTAATGTCACATTTATAGAAAATCCAAAATATAATTTTGTATTTTAGCTGCCGAATCAATGATGAAATGGTACGTGAAGAACTGGATTTAATAAAAAAAAAAAAAAAAAAAAAAAAAAAAAATGAATAAACACATGCTTACTGGAATTTAATTTTTTAGTGTTTATATGTTTATGGGGAAATATGTTTATTTAATTATATTTCATCAATATATATATATATATATATATATATATGTTTTATTTTTTTATTACCGTTTTATCTGCTTAGTTACACATGTTTCGGTTACCGAATCGTATTAAACGATCTAGTAACTTCATCAGACATTACAGAAATTGTCATTATGATTGGAAAAGTGATGTTAGAAGTAGCACGAAAAAATGGGGGAAAGAAATGAAGAAAAAGGGGGGGGGTGGAGATCGACAGCAGTTAAGTTTTAAGGTTTAATAAACATTAGACGGCTGTAGGGGTTAGGGGGAGTTTAAGAAATTCAGCTAGACAAGATAGGAATATAGGGAGGGGAGAGAGAGATAGAGAGAGGGGTAAGGAAAAGAGGAGGAAAGAATTTCAAATTTAAGTTTTAAGATTTAATAAACATTAGAAGGTGGTAGGGGTTAGGAGGGTTTAAGCTGTTCAACCAGACATGGATAGGAATATATGAAAGAGAGAGAGAGAGGGGGGGGGGGAAATAGAGAAGGTGAAAAAAAGAGAGGAGATGCATAAGATAGAGTTTTGGAAGCAGAGATGGGGGGGGGGAAAGAAATATAGAGATAAGAATAAATACTGAAGGGGAGAGGGAGAGAGAAGCAGGCAATTCAAAATGTGGCTTTGGACTGTTGCGCTTAGGTGTTGCATATATGTCATATGGGTTTTGACATGTTACAGGTTTATACAGATTGGGAGGGGGGGGCGTTATTTGCAGTAAGTAAGATGCGTCTTCTCAAAACAGGTTTTGTTATGTACAACTTAAATGCATTTATCTATTTAAATTTATTGACTATTAAAGGTCTTTAAGTAAATTACATTGAATTAAAATTGTCAGATATGGATGTAATAAATATAGCAAAATATGGAATCATAAGGATATGGATAAAGGAGGATATATGAAAAAAAAAAAAAATAATAATATATATATATATATAGAGAGAGAGAGTGATACTAGTAATGGGATGATGTTCTCTAAGTAATTGCATAAATACAGAGGGCATGAAATAGATTATATATATATATATATATACAGTGATGATCATATTTATTGGCACGGTAAAATAAAAGTTAAATTTTGTCTAATAAATTCTAAAAAAGGGATTAAATTAAAGAAAATAACAAAGTATATTATGTATTTTTAACTGGCCTTTCCGATGCAGCAATCGGATTTTAGAAAAAATAAATAACAAAGGAACAACAAACATAATTGCAAAAAACCCTTGTTCAAAATTATTGGCACGATTTATTTAATAATCAATTGTATAGCCTTTGGCCTTGATTACCTTCCTCAGTCGCTTTTCATAGTTTACAACCAAGTTGTTGCACTCTTCAGTAGTAATTTTAGCCCACTCTTCCTGACAATAATCCTCCAATTGAATAAGATTCTTAGGCTTCCTTTGCATTACCCTCAATTTTAATGTTCTCCATAAATTTTCAATTGGATTAAGGTCTGGGCTTTGTGATGGCCACTCCAAAACATTAATATGATTGTCCTCAAGCCATTTCTTAGTCAGTTTAGCCGAATGCTTTGGGTCATTATCTTGCATGAACCACCAACGACGACCAAGTGAGAGCTCTTTAGCAGAGTCTTTCAGGTTTTCATCCAATATTTTAACATAATCTTCCTTTTTTATGCTACCTGTGACCTTAACAAGTCGCCCTGGTCCAGAGGCAGCAAAGGATCCCCAAAACATCAAACTGCCTCCACCGTGCTTCACTGTGGGTATGGTGTTCTTAGGCAGGAAAGCTTCGCCAGATTTTCTGTAAATATAAGACACTTTATTATGGCCAAATAACTCTATTTTCGTTTCGTCAGTCCATAGAACACGTTTCCAGAATGCAACATCTTTATCAATATGACGTTTTGCAAAGGCTAGCCTTGCTTTCAGGTGCATAGGCTTCAATAAGGGAGTCTTTCTCGGACGACATGCTTTTAAACCAGCTCTCTTCAAAACTCTACCAACTGTATGTCGAGATACATTCACTCCAGAGGTGCTCTGTTCATCAACAATCTCCCCAACAGAGATCCTTGGGTTTTGTTTTACTTGTCGAACAATTTTCCGTTCATCTCTTGGGGAAAGAATCCTTTTTCTCCCTCTACCCTCTAAACTCATAATGTGGCCTTGCGATTTGAACTTGTTTATTATGGCTCTAACAGTGGATTTGGGAAGGTTTAGCTTCTTTGAAATCTTATCATAGCCCTCCCCATTGGTATGGCATGCTACAACAAGCTTCCTGACGTCTTCGCTGTGTTCCTTAGTTTTAACCATGGCGATTGAAAATTATAATTTAGTCACTTATAATAGTTTAAATAAATCGCTATCTAAAAATTATCTGAAAAAAATTATTCACTGAATTAGCGTTAAACAAGCATAATATGGCTATAAAAAAGTTCAGAAAGCACGTAAACCGGAAATTGATTGATATTATACTGATACTAAAAGAAAAACAAAGCCGTGCCAATAATTTTGAACAAGGGTTTTTTGCAATTATGTTTGTTGTTCCTTTGTTATTTATTTTTTCTAAAATCCGATTGCTGCACTGGAAAGGCCAGTTAAAAATACATAATATACTTTGTTATTTTCTTTAATTTAATCCCTTTTTTAGAATTTATTAGACAAAATTTAACTTTTATTTTACCGTGCCAATAAATATGATCATCACTGTATATATATATATATATATATATATATATATATATATATATATATGATGATTGCAACGTCTTGTCAGACGAGTGCCACTCCCTCAGACATTTAAAATCCATGAGCTCAAATGCCTGAGGGAGTATCTATACAAAGATGATGTTACAGAGTCTTAGCTTTGTACGACAGCTAAGTCTCTCTCGCGGTTCAAAATGTTGAGATCCAGCAACAAGCAAGAGCAAGATAGCCAGCAACAAATTAAACTGCAGACCAGCTTAATGCGAGTACTGGTCTCCCGCTTTATGGTTTTTTAAATCAGAGATTTGCTTCTCCTAGAAAGGTTGCCTTCACCACGGCTTACAGGAGCCCTCTCCACCCCAATACACACACACACACACACACACACACACACAAATATACATAAATAAATAAATAAAAGTAGGATATATAAATAGCTATAATTAATTAGGCGAGGTTAGGTAGATGAACGATAAAATATGTTCCTGTACATATAGCTGGTTTTATATTTGGGAGTCTGTATTTCCAAACCTTATCTATTTACTCCAGTTCTTCCAGTCACAATGATGACACAAACCTGCATCCAGTGGTTTGGCCCCAATTTGGGAACTTTGGGAAGTGCGAGTTATCGCTTAGTTACTATTACTTCCAGAATGGTACAACTTGTCAGTGCTCCAGTTTTATGTTAAATAGAAATTCAGGCCAATTTGTGAAACCTTAGAAAGACCAAATTTTAAAAGAGCGGCCTCGAATGTCGTACATTTAGTCTAATAAAAAATGATGAAAATATAAAAATGAATGGGGGGGGGTATTTCATCCTTTGGGTCTAATAATGTGTTTTATATAAAAATAAATAGTTTTTATAATTTTTGTTTGTCAATTTACGCCGCTAAACTACACATTTACCTAAATTAAATTGTTATGAACCTTTTTATTATTAAAGCATCGCTTGAGAGTACCTAATGGTTTAAGCAAAAATAAGTTGTTTAAGAATAATGCTGAACCCATTTCACTCCAAATAATTTACGTGACCCAAATAAGATTTAACTATTATAGCAGACTAATTTTCTTTCTAACAAACTAAACATGGCTACGCAATAAACAACGATTTATTAGCGGACGCCAAATTCAAAAGTAAATTTTTGAAAACTGTTTTTGTTCATTCGAAATTGTGAATTTCTGCCAAGAATTCAAGTTAGTCGAATATTATGACGAAAGACTCCTACTCTAAAAAATGAACAAAATTACCGGTAAGCTCCGGACCTTTTTAAAACAAGTAATGTTGCTTGAAATATGTTTTTTCGGGCTTTGCTAAGAGAAAAACTTAAAAGCTGATTCATGCAAAATCTTTTTTTTTTTCTTTTTTTTAGGTCAGTTGTTGTTGTTAACCCATTATTCGTCGAACACACGAATGAATTAGGTAATCGTAATGACTTTTAAACAAGGAAAACACTCAATGGTACTATTTATAGATTCTCTCCTCCTACTCTCTCTCTCTCTCTCTTCCTCTACCTCCACTTTCCCTCTCTCGATCTCACAACCCATTCTCGGCCTCCATTCTTCTTCCGATTTCTCCACCTCTATCTTTACCGCCCTTCCTCTTTCTTTCTTTCTTTCTACTGCCCTTCTCTCTCTTTACCGTCCTTTTCTATCTATCTGTAACGTTGTTCTCTCACACGAAACAAGAGACAGTCGCACAGAAAATGACTTAGACACAAACTTTCCAGGTGCAAAAAAAATAAATAAATAAAAATTAAAAAAAATTATCTATTTTCTTCGTTTACCACATTTAATAACAGTATATTGTCTCTTTCTGACCGCCACGTCGGCTGGCTGTCGTTACACGGCACCAGACACGGCTGGCTGTCGATACACGGCACCAGACACGGCCAGCTGTCAACAGAAAGGGTTAAGTGGAAGAGACATCGCATGCTTGCCAAACATACCCACCTTTTTTTTTTTTTTTTTTTTTTTTGCCAATGCGAGGAAATGAGATTTGCAGTTGAATGATTGAACAGTATGGTGAAAGAATCGACAACTATGATTAATTCACAAGACGACTCGATAGATATTTGTTGGTATTAAACTTGACAACGACCAAATCTCAATACAATACTACAACCACACGCTAAAAAAAAAAACCTTAAAATTAAAGAGATTTTCTCCAACTTACATCGTGTACCTAGACAACACAAGACAAAACCTTTTTTCCGTCATAGAAAAAAAACTTTTAAATTATTTGGAGTAGCTAAACTAGTAAACTTTCCTTTTGATATAAAGTTGGAACTGAAATATTTCACGTTTTTTATACTAATAGATAACCACTTACCAAGGCGAAAAGCCAGTTGAGGATAAAGATCAGCGAGATTTTCAGAAGGATGATGGAACTGTATTGTGGAAGGATTGAGAACTATGATTTATTTACAGGACGACATAACAGATATTTATTGACATTTGAACTTGATTAAACACTTTGTTTTGCTTTTCTTTATAAACTATGGAAAATTTTTCGTTTTTTTTTTTGTTTTTTTTTAAATTATTTTTTGTTCCAATCAAGGGAAAATAACTATTGATATATCTATATCAATAGTTATATAGTTATATTCCTCTTTTTAAGATGGCAGCCAAAGTATTATATATATATATACATATATATACACACACACACACACATATACAGGTCATGTCATATGCTACTGGTACCATACAACCCAGTACTACCTGCCTCATGGTCGGGTCACTGGCGACTAAACTGGTTCCCCCACCAAACTTGTTTGGTGAAGAGGGTGGCTAGCTAGTCACCCTGAAGGATTAAAAACACCTTCCAAAGGGCGAATGAACCTTTTTTTGGGGTCAACGGCCAACTAGCACCGTGTGTGTTTGTGTGTTGGGGTGGAGAGGGCTCCTGTAAGCCATGGTGAAGGCAACCTTTCTAGGAGAAGCAAATTTCTGATTTAAAAAACCATAAAGCGGGAGACCAGTACCCGCATTAAGCTGATCTGCAGTTTAACTTGTTGCTGGCTATCTTGCTCTTGCTTGTTGCTGGATTTCAACATTTTGAACTGAGAGAGAGACTTAGCTAAGACTCTGTAACATCATTTGTGTATAGATACTCCTTCAGGCATTTGTCTATAAAAGTGGTCCTGTGGCAATGGAAAAGTTGTGATGCGTAGAGGCTTGAAATGTTGGAAGCATGTAATAATTGATCTCAATGGCCGTCTTCAGTGTCATGCCTGCTTGAGCGTGTGAATTTACCGGTAGGACTTAAAAAAAAAAAAAAGTCACTTTTGGGCTCATGGACTTTAAGTATCTGAGGGAGTGGAACTCGTCTGACAAGACGTTGCAATCATCATCATCATATATATATATACATACATACATACACATTGAGCTTTATAGAGTGAAGAGAGTGGCCCAAGTAAAGCCTTAAACATTCTAACAATATCATTGGTTTCCCTTGAAATAAAATACCCAATCATCCAACCAAACATTTTACTTGTGACACAACTGACAAAATGTATTTACGGGATTTAAATTTATCATTATTAAAATTTTCTTCCAAATTACATACGTCGGTTACTTTTTTTTCATTCTCGTGTCTAAATCCTTTTTTTTTTTTCATTATTTAAAACTGGTAATTATTTCTGACATATGTTATCTATAATATAAAGAGCAAAAATAATGTATGTATTTTTTTATTTTATTTTTTTATTACATTTTCACCCCAAACAAGGCACATTGCTACTTTGGTGTAGGGGGCTACTATCAGGGGCAGCAACTACTGGGGCACTATGTTGGGATTTGGACAGCAAAATGTCGGTTCACGTTACACTTGAACTTCTGCATGTCAGTACAGTTAGAGAAGCAGGAACCTGGAATGGAATTCCAGAGTTTAGCGGTTCTGGGGAAAAAACTACTGGAGTAGAAAGATCTTTTACATCTAGGGATCTCTACTGCGTGGGGGTGGGATTTAGCTGCCTGTCGGGTTTGTCGAGGGTGTCTACGTCGTGGGGGCACAAGTGTCTGCAGTTTGTCAGAGCATTCACCATTAAAATACTTGTAGAACAGGCAGAGGGATGCAACGTTTCGTCGATGGAACAGAGGCTGAAGCTTAGATGCCAGTTCAGGGCCTATCAGATTGGCGACTCTCTTTTGAACCTTGTCTAGGAGCGAGAGACTAGTAGCAGATGCACCAGCCCAAATGTGACAGCAATACTCCATACATGGGCGAATGGTGGCCTTATAGAGGTACAGGATACTTTCAGGTGTCAGTAGTTTTCTAGCATGGTAGAGAGTCTGCCTTTTTCGCAGCGGCCCTGGCAATATTTTCAATATAATTGTTCCAACTCGTGTTTGCTGTGAACGTTAGGCCAAGCAGTTTGAAAGATGTATTCTCAGACAGGGAGTCACTGGTCATTGCTATTTGTGGCAGAGAAGGTTTCTTGTAATTATTGAAGGAAACCAGTTTAGTCTTGGCAGCATTGAATGTGACCATCCATTTATGTCCCCATTCCACTACAGATTGGAGGTCATCCTCTAGTGTTTTTGCCATTTCTTTAGATATGTGTTCATTTGTTTTCCTGTCATGCCTGTTATAGAGTGTAGTGTCATCAGCATATATACCCATCTCAGAGGCAGTTTTGTTGGGGAGGTCATTAATAAATATTAGGAACAATAGAGGTCCAAGTATAGACCCGAGGCACTCCCGCATTTATATCATACTGTTTAGATGTACGACCGTCAAGGACAACCTGGATTTTTCTCTTATCTAAGAAGGATTTAATTATGTTAAGTATTCTACCAGTGATACCGTATGATTTAATTTTCCTGAGGAGACCCTTGTGCCATACCCTGTCAAAAGCCTTAGATATATCTGGAGCTACCGCTCTGCCCTTCTCCACTTTGTCCAGTGAATGGTATATACGTTCAGAGATTACAGTGAGGATGTCAGCTGTGGAATGGGCTTGTCTAAATCCATATTGTTTGTCAATCAGAAGTTTAACATCTGTAAGGTGCCGGACTAGAGCATGGTTAATTATGGTCTCAAATATTTTGGCGAAAAGTTGGAGGAGGCTAATGGGGCGATAATTTGATGGGTCAGTTCTTTCGCCAGAATTCTTGAATACTGGTACCACAGAAGTAGTTTTCCAACAGCCCGGAAAGCATGATTCATTAAGGCATTTGTTGTAGAGTTTGGAGAGAACTGGAGCTACTTCGGCTGAGCACTTTTTTAATAGCACAGCTGGGATGAGATCAGGTCCACATGCTTTTGAAATGTCAAGGTTTTTTATGATAACGTGTACCTGAGCAGGGATGATTTTTAGATTGTCTAGCATGGCGTCTGTCCGCCAAGGAAAGTCAGGGAGGGGGTGCTTGGAAGGGTCCAGTGTGGAATTCGAGGCAAACCGTCTGGCAAGTATATTAGCCTTGTCGGTTGCTGAGCAAACAACCTTGTGATTGTTGGTTAGCGGGGGAATTGTTGATTGCGCATTATTTACTACACTGTTGTAGATTTTCCAGAAGTCACGATTTCCTAATTTTTGTGCTTCGATGCGTTTTTTAGTGGTTTCAGTAAATTCTCTCTTAGCTGTATGTATGTATGTATTTCTACCTAAAACTTTCCACAAAGAAGCTTTGTTCATGGAATCTGTGTTTACATTTAGGCACAGATAGAGAGTGGGGAAAATTGTTGATAGTGGTTGTAGCTAGGCGAGTGTTTTTTTGTAAAAGTTTGGCAAGAGGGACGACAGATTGGAGTTCAGTTGATTATTTGCCATGAAAATAATAATAGAGCAGAGACGGGCTCACAACGTCTCTTCTGTGGGAAAGAGGTTGTAGGGAAGAGAAACGGGCATCACCTACTCGGTTTCCAAACCGGTTTTGAACTCTATCAAGGCTAGATAGGGTGTGCCGAGCAATGCATGCCCAGATGTGACAACAGTACTCCATTTTAGGGCATACCTGGTTCTTATACAGATAGAGGATTGCATTAGCAGTGAGATACCTACTGGAGCGGTAGAGTGATCCAACCATTTTCCCAGCAATCTTGGCAACAGATTTGATGTATGTGTTCCATTTCAGATCAGGAGTGAAGATCAGTCCTAGAAGCTTGTCAAGACACAGAGCTTCCCCAAGAGCCATTCATTTCAATTAGGAGGTGATGGGGGTCAGAGCAATTATGATGAAAGAAGAGAAACTTAGTTTTTGATGGTTTAAAATTAACCAGCCACCTTTTCCCCATTACATCACATGCTAAATATCAAAAATTGAATAAGGAGTCTATTTGGAGTTCTGTGCAAATTTCTTAGTTTGAACAGATACACCGAAAGAGGGTCAGTAATATAAAAACTTTTCTAATATTTGATTTAGTCGATTTCCCATAGTGTTAACTGCCTCATTTATCTTCTTCGATCGGCAGCAGCACTTCCTCTAACTAGTGGGTGTATTGAGCATCAGCAGTTTACAGACGAACTTCTCACTAGGCTGGCACAGCATATGGCCAAATCATTAGATTCTGCTTTTGAGCAAAGTTTCTTTCAGGACAAGAATGTTATAACTAGTGCGAATATGGTGGCGACAGTAGTGATCAAATACCTTAAGTTGAAGATCGTCTTTGTAGGCTTCACATCCATCAAGAATTATTCCAACCAAGGCTTCATAGATTCACAACTTTGTTGATCGTCTTATCTCTTAGCAAGACCAAAGTCGTTTTTGGAGACACACAAGGACAGTTTTAACCAGATTGATACGAGTTGTAAAATTGGCACCCAGATACTTTAAGCTTTCGACCTCTTCTACAGCTTTATCATCAACGGTTATAGCCACCTGGTCAGGTAGAGAGTAGTTTACAGAGAGAATCTTTGTCTTGGAAGAATTTATTTTCATCCGCACCATTTTGACCATGCGACTGTCCGCGGCAAGTGCATGCTAAGGATTGTAATATCATCGGCAGTTCTATGTTTTTTTTTTTTTTTTATTTAAGCTGATCGTCAAAACGGCAACATGTTTGACAAATCCTTTGCCCACCCTCATTTGTCAGTTTAACAACTGAAGCAACAATATACTTTATTCATTTGTCACGACCCGGTTAATGGATGACCGAATTGATTGGCAATCAGATCGAGACACAAAAATTTATTTTATTTCATATCCAAGATCTCATAATTATCTTCGGTTAATTGTCGGATGTCGGATCAACCAGCAAAACATATCATTAAGGGGAATGGAACAACAGAGCAATGAATGATGAAACAAACACTCAAAGTTTAAAATTCAAGGAAGACTTTTATATACAAAAAAGAAGAAGAAAAAGCTCCGATAAAAAGAATGAGTGAGAGAGACGTATTTTTGGGGATGTTTGCCAGATGTATGCGACATGCAAATACAGTACAATATGTATAAAAGTTTGTGGATAAGAAAAGATATTGGCATGAGATAGGCCAAACTTAGCTGTTTTGTCCATTAGGGTAAACACGGATCATAAGTTCGCAAACACAATATCCAAGAAAAAAAGTTGAGATGGCGAAAGTCTATCTCTTCCTCGAATCTTAGTTCCAAATAAGAATATATGTGAGTTCAATCGACAATACGATTGTATTTGAATGATAATCCGCAATTTAATTAATTCAAATCTCAATCAGATTAAATGTTGAGTTCAATCGACAATACGATTGTATTTAACTAATAATCCGCAATTCAATTGATTCAAATCTCAATCTTCGATGAGGTTCGATTCTCGGAGATAATGTTTGTACACCAGGCTGTATCGCTTCTTTTCGCCAACTGTTTATTTCTTATTTTCAAATCCCTCGTGGTCCGATTTTCCCGCCACAAATGTTCGCTGTCTGGTTGCCATGCCGACGTATTTCTGCTCGTTACGGCGATATTCACACCCAACCTCTGCCCCACTTCCCTCAGCCAAGTGTCTGCCACGCCACATCATTTACAGAGAGAGGGGGTTGTCTGGCTCATTAGATTTTAAGAAGAGAGAGAGATATATATAGAAAGTAAGTCTTAACGCCAGATAGATAGATAGATAGAGAGGTAGAAAGATTGAATGTTCGTTTTGCTCTGACGTCACACATTGCTTTAATTTGTTCAGACATGTTCTGTAACAAAATGGTTGTCTCTTACACATCTTGGTAAATCTCCACACATTTGGAATTTTTGACATTTTTTTATTACTCAGAACCATCCCAAATTGCCACCGAGATGTAAGGGGACTACTGGTGAATTAGGGACCATGATGCCTACAGGGACGCTCTAACTAGGGAGTTGAGCAACAAGATATATCTTTACAATACACTTAAATTTCTGCATGTTAGTATTAATGGGGAAGCAGAATACAGGGAGGGAATTCCAAAGTCTAGCGGTTTGAGAGAAAAAACCATTAGAGTACGAGGGACCTCAATATTAAAAGGGTGGGATTTTGCTGCTTGTCGGGTTAGTTGGGAGTTATATTGTTATAAACAGTCTAAGTTTTTTTTTGTATACCGATTTTGTTAAGGTGTATGGACAATTTAAGAGATAGTCCATGATCGTTCACTTCTTGTCTTTGAGGTCAGTGCATGATTCTGATAACGGTCAATGTCAATCATGTGGTCTTGATTAGTGCTGCAACAGAAGGATTTTCTCTCTAAACGAAATTACAATTCCATTTTACAATTGGTAACGTTTTATTTTGAGGGACATTCGCAAACAAAGATTTTTGATCACCAATGTCTATGCCATATTCTTTATGTTCGCTGGCACCAATTCGTCCCAAACACCACCATCCTGTTGTGCTGCTGGATACGATCCGTTAGACAGACCCTCCTTTCAAGATGTTTCCGATGGTTTGATCACACTCTGCGCTGGCAACCAGATGACTTCATCCAAGCCACCATCATCTAATCAGCTGTCAATCTAGAGACATAAAAATCTGATCGACCAGGAAGTTCACCATATGATATTAGCATTTATTTTGGAAAACCTCAAGTGGGTTACAACAGCAGCATGGAACCTCGTATCTGAAGGAACATTACTTTTTCTTTTCAATAACTGTTTTAGTTGGTGGGTATTTTTAATGAACCAATGTTTTTGCAAATCTTAGTTTTTGAATTTTAATATTTATAAAAAAGTTCATAATCATATTATGTAGATTATTCCCACATAATGTTTTAGCTGATATAACCGCTGATCTTCTCCCAGTGCATCTTGTGGAATTCGCGAATCTGTATATTTTGAATGGAACACTTTATTTAATCCATGGGGATAGATTGCTCTTGTTCCATCAGCCATGACCAGGTAAAAGTCTTAAGTAATTTGTAATTGTATTCTTAGCATCGCCTCTACTGAAAATTGAGCCTTCAACCTTCAGAAGTCTGTCACTTAGAACTGATTATGCATAGCACTTTTAGCCGTTGTGCTACAGATATTAAATCAACCAGCCTGTTGTGAGAATAACATCCAAGATGAGAGCAATAGTCTGAATATTAATATTTGAATTCTTCGGACTACTGTTCTCATCTTGAATCTCATTTTCACAATGTTTCAGTCGATGTAGCCTCTGACATTCAGGTGTATCTTGTCAAATTTGGGAATTTTTCTGTGAAACTCGGAAATCTGCACAAAATTTCGAACAGAACAGTTTAATCAATTCACAGGGAGAGCATGGTTGTGTTCCGTCAGCCATAACTGTGAGAAATAATTTGCAATTGTATTTTAAGTGTTGCCCACACTGAGAATCGAACCTTAAACCTCCAGAAGAAGTGTAACGTTTACAACTGAATTTTACCAAGTACTTTAACCACTATGCCATGAGTTCCCAAGATACACCTGAAGAAGGTCAAAGATTATAATAATCAAAATATTGTGAAGATAACACTCAAGATGAGAACAGTAGTGCAAAGAAACTAAATATAAATAATCAATCCTCATCTAAAAAAGAAAAAAAAAAAATTCAGAAACGAAATACTCTAAATACTCAAGATTATCAATCCTCATCTCAAAACCTTTCAAATTATAATTTACCACTGTGTTTAATACAGGGTGTTCCAGAAGTTTTGGATCAATTTTAAGACTATATCTACTGAACTATATATATGTTAAATGAATTGACACGATTTGCAAACTAAATTTATCAAGTTCACCTTTTAATATTAATGTTTTATTAATATTAATCAACATGCCTTTTATATACTTAATAGTTTTTGAGATATTTAAATGTCAAAATGTATTCACAACTTGTGTAACACCCTGCATTTCCTCGCTTGCCGATCTTCGGCATAATGACAGATGGATATGCTATGTTCCAAGGGGGTGGGGAGGTCGAATCATACTTTCCATATCAACTCTGATACAATGTTGACGAGGTTGAATATACCAAAGTTTGAGGAGCTCCTAACGGTCAGTCAGTTACACTGGTTCATTCACATAGCAAGGAGCGATTCCTTGATAACAAAAAAAATGTAAAGATTCTGAGATAGATGAGGAAAGCAAGACATCATACACAAATTTAGATGAAACCCATTAACAGGGATCTTTGGAATTTGAACAGAATCAAACCGCAAGACTGCCAAGCTTAGAAACTTGGAACCCTGGTCAAGTGAAATAAAGATAATCAAATAGAGATGATGATGATGATGATGATTTAATTCTTATTCTTCAATTTTTATTTAAATTTAACTTTCTCGTAATTGTATTGTTTGTTTAGAAGCTATTTGAAAGTTGTAGCTGTTTTGAATCTTTTTGTTTTACTCTTTTTCACCCCAAAACAAGGCATATTGCCACTTGAACATAAGGGGTTACTCTTTGTCTATCAAGGGATTGTGAGCAGTTGAGAAACAAGATGTCTGTTCACATTACATTTAAACTTCTGCATGTCAGTTCAGTCAGGGAAACAAAATGTTTTTTGCTTCCCTGACTGAACTGACATGCAATCCGTCTGTCTTGCAATCCGAGTAAAAGGCTTTCCAATATTTAGGGACTTCAACAGTGAAGAGGTGAGATTTTGATGCTTGCTGGGTTAGTTCTGAGTATGTATGTCGAGAGGGCACAAATTCTACAAGTTCATCAAAGCACATTTCATAAAAGGTAAAAAAGGCACAAGAACACCACATTGCAGTGATGGGACAAAAGGTTAAAGCTTTACATTACTTAATATGGCTTGTTGGGAGTCATGCGACTGAAATAGGAATGAGTCCAAATTATTTTAAGAAAATAATTAAATTGATCAACAAACAAAACAATGGCAAATATTACATCATCAATTCTAAAAATAGGAGTGGTAATAATTTTTTTTAACATGTTTCAGTATTGACGAAGAATTTATTCATCCAAATTCCAAGATAAAACTCTTCAGACAAAACTGGAACAATAATTAAAACCAGCAGGCAAACCCGGTGTTGCTCAGGTGTAGAAAAATTGTTCAAACTTAACAAGTCTCAAGTTTATTATTATGCTACTATAGCAATATCTTTTTTATATACAGATGAATCACTGTATATCAAGGCCATAAACCACTCAAGGATACAGGTTGTTGAAATATTTGGTTGAATGACGGAAAAATACTATGAAAGGATTGAGAATTATAATTCACAGCACGACTTGACAGATATTTGTTGACATTGAATTTTTCATTATGTTGTAGCCTGTAGGGAAATATTCCTGCAGTAACATGTTATTATTATACTAAAGCTGGGTTAGTGATTGTTCAACTATGGCCTTTTCTTCTGTATATCTTAATCACACAAAATTCATGCTAGAATATTGTTTGGTTTTAGGAGTGAGTTATATTTGAAAAACTCACATTTTTTTATTGAAATCCGTCCAGACAAGGCAAAAAAACAAAAACTTGTAAATTTAGCTTTTTTTTTTTTTATATTTTGACTTTGCACTTGTCAAATTTTATTGAATATTGTTTCATAGAAATTGTTCTAGACAAGGTATGAAGCCACTTAATGCTAAGAGCAAAAAAATAAAAAAAAAATACTTAAAAATTAAAAACTAACCAACAATAAGTGTTATCTGAATAGATTCCAAGCAAACAGAAATTTGTTTTTTCCCTCTTTGTCAGAAACATCACTCATGAAATGCGAGAACTAAAGGACAAAATACGGGAAGTGAGAATTATGAGAAACCAAGGTTCACTTTCTATTCTCTTTAATTGCTCTAATCACAATTTACTCACCAAATCCGTCATCTTTTACTAGGTTTCTGTTTATTACTCTCTATCTCACTGTATGTTGTCTGCCTTCCTCTTCTTTCTGTTTATTACCAGTTAAAGCAATACAACTAATTTGAAGTAAATAAAGTGTTTCATTGAAATTCCGTCCAAATTCCAGAGTTCAACAAGATACATTTGAAGAAGGTCAGAGGTTACATCGACTGAAACGTTGTCAAAATGACACTCAAGATGATAGTCTGATGAATACAAATTAGAATAGCACATTTAAAAAAAAAATTTTTTTTTACATGGGGGTCACCACTTATCAAGGCCCGTTGGCCACTCAGGGATAAGGGTTATTGCATGTACAGTACGATGGTGATAGACAGCCAGTCCCCAAAACAATGATGAATACTTTAGAGTGGAGCTAAGTTTGACGTTGGTTTTGATAGTGTGTAAATACTAGTGTTGGTACGATTAATCAGAATCGGGAAAATGGTAAGATTTGGGGGGGGTATTGGAAAAATTGATGCCTATTTTCCAATGCCAAAATGATTCTTTTGTCTTTATTTGATTTTGTTTAAACTGAAATATTTTATTGCTTGTAATAATGATAAAATAAATATTTATTGATTTTTATTATATCAGTAACGCTAAAATTTATAGATCATCCTCTACAAGTGTATTTTGACGTTTAGGAAAATATCTGCATATTTAACGTGTGTTTTTACGAATATCAGAGAAAATAACAATCTTATAGTTAAATAACTAGAGATTTATAAAGAATCGGTACTAGTGCAGAGAGTGATCCGGACGTAAATAATAACGTTATTATTTAAAAAGCCATCCTTAACATGGGGAGAGGAGGGTGTTTTGTACCTATTCTGTACTTTAACCTTACAATTGAATAAAAAAAACATATAAAACTTTAATTAAACTTGGAAATACGATTTAAAAAATAGCGCGGATCACTCTCTGCACTAGCACCAAAGAATCAAAATCAGAATCGGTTATTGTATCTGAATCAGGAATTTAGCACGGAATCAGTAATTGTATCAGAATCAAGAAAAATATTGGAATTGTTCCATCACTAGTAACCATGTCTTCAGCTGATCTCCCGGGGCGTCTTCATCAATCTTGGAGTGGTTCTGGAGCTATTGTTTCGTGGATAAACTTTTATGGGTTGTGGCACAGAGCACAGCAGAACTAACAAAGTCTCCTCTTTAAAAGAGGTTGATTGTAGGGGATGACCCTGCATTGCATCCTAATATGGGTATTGGTGACAAAATGATGCTAACAGACTCATAGAATTTGGTGTAAAAGTCAAACACTATCAACCTTTTGAGATTTACACCTCTCGTTGGCCACGTCTTGCTGCTGTAAAGATGGATCATCTAAACAAGTGCTTTATTAATCCGAACTTTCGTGCCTAGTTTGATCTCGGGATCAAATGACAGATGGGTGTCTGAAAGCATGCCAGGCGTTATTGATTCGGATGTGGATGTCATCATACCCCTGACCCATGGCTACAAACATTAAACCCAGGTATTTGAAGCAACTGATCTCCTCTAAGGTTTCCCCATTAAGAACCGTGCTTTTCTTAGAGGGTAGAAATTCTGTAAAAATGATTTTTGTCTTCTCTTTCCATGAATCACAGCAGAATCTGCTCGACCCTGTGCTGCAATCACCAAGGAAACAAAATTTCTTGTCAATCTCAATAGCCTCACAATCCAAATATATTTTCTCCACATCTGAGTTCTCATCCATCTCCATTGTCTTAGACTTCTTGCACACAAATTGGTTATCATCACTCAACTTACTTGCGATTCCACTGCACTTCTTGTGGTATCTAACTTACATGTGGCTGTACACAATGAAAATATATATGCAAATTTGATGAGAAAAATCAGTTCTTTACCTTTATATAATAACTAGCAGATGTACCCAATGTTGCCCGGTATTAAGCATAACGTTAAATCTCAAAAAAAAAAAAAAAAGAAATTGAGACATGCGCATGCGAGTATTGTTTTTTTTATAAACAGTTCACTTCTTGTAAATAAAAAAAAATACTCCAGCTGAGATCGAAGCCAAAACCTAAAGACAGTGAGTCAAGTACAATAACTATTAGGCCAGCT
This sequence comes from Euprymna scolopes, assembly GCF_053919585.1. Lineage (NCBI taxonomy): Eukaryota > Metazoa > Mollusca > Cephalopoda > Sepiida > Sepiolidae > Euprymna > Euprymna scolopes. The sequence continues at coordinate 708,760 of NC_136517.1, read as the reverse complement.
TGCCACAATCTTTAAAAAGTATTTTCAAACCTACTTATTCTTAACATAAGAAAGCTGTCATGTGAACCATTTGCACATGTGCAGTCATGAAACAGTTGACAAACAGATAAAAAATCCAATGACCCACAAGTATCAATTTTTTCATTTTGACCCCTCAGCAGCCCTTTTTACCGGATGAAAACCAATTAAAAAGTTTTCCACATGTCTGAATATCCTATATACCAAATTTCAAGTTTGTAGATAAAAAAATTTGTTGAGTATATAGGTTGAAAGTTGTCCTCACACATATTCTCACTTTTATAGATATATAGATAATATAGAAAAAAACAAACTTATTTTAGTTATGCAAAAAGAATGTTTTAATAGATATGTCAAAGTTTATGATTTTCAAATGAAATCAAAATAGAATAAATATTGGTAGTGGTTGTGACCCAACGGGTTACAGGTTTGTCATATGCTACTAAAACTGATGATCTTATTGCTCCTACATTTTCTTTTTTTTTCTTTTTTTTTTTTTACATGGTAGTCACCACTTATCAAGGCCTGGAAGCCACTCAGGGATAAGGGTTATTGCGTGTACAGTAATCAATGGGATAATATCGTAGTAATCGTTAGTAATGGAGATTTGATAAAGTGTCTTACTTAAGGGGGCGGTTTATCAGGAATTTGTTTATGTTGGACTTGAGGACTTCCAAGTTATAGTCAGGTGGGAAACAGGCAAACGTGAGAGAGTTCCACAGGTGTGCACTTCTAAGAAAGAAGCTTTGTTCATGGAATTTATTTAGGCACAGATAAAGAGTGGGGAAAATTATTGACAGTGGTTTCAGCTAAATGGATGTTTTTCATGAAAGATTGGCAAGGGGGGACCAGAGATTGGAGCTCAGACGAGCACCTGCCATGGAAATAACGATAAAATAAAGACAGCCTCGCAATGTCTTTCTGTGGGAGAGAGGTTGCAGGGAAGAGAAAAGGGCATCCCCCACTAAGCCACGAAGTCTATTTTGTACTCTGTCAAGGCAGGATAGGCAGTTTTTAGCAACATTTAGTATAGCCGTTATTTCCTTGCCTCTTGGTAAGAGACAAGTTAGACATAAGGTCACTTCTTAATGTGGGGATATCCCCCCCCCCAATAAAAGGATGTAGTATAGCATCTTCATTTTTTCTGTGTACTACAGTTCTTCAATGTGACTAGCTTCAAGCTGAAATTGAAGCCGAACCATTTTTGTTAATAGTCCAAACTCTTACTCACTATGATGAAATAAGGAAAATTTTGAAACTCATAACACGCATTATCAGTTAACCAGAATATTCTAGTTGAGCATTTTTAACAAGAGCCAAACAAAACAAAAAAGGAGTTAAAAAATATAAATAAATATACAAATAAATGTTACCAAAGGCAAGATAATTTATTTTTCTACCTACCTAAGTAATTTTTTTGCGTGTTTCGACTTATTTCAAAGCATTTTTCTTTTGGTTTCAAAAAACCGTGTGTCCACAAAAAAAGCATTGCACAATGACCATTGATGATGACTCAAAAATCGAAAATTAAACAAAATACTGGTAAAAACACATCCAATAAATGTTACCAATCGTGCGAAAATGTAATGTCCTCCGAGTATTTTATTTAATTTTCGATTTTTGAGCGATTATCAAGTGTCCTGGTGCAATGCTTTACAGTCATATTTTCATTTATTTTATTTTTTTTTTTGCTCTAACTTGAGTGGACACTGTTTTTTTTGTTTTTTTTTTTTAAACCAAAAACGCTTTAAAATAAGTTAAAATGCAAAAAAAAAAAAAAAAATCCAAATAGGGAGAAGAGTAACTTATCTTGCCTTTGGTAACATTTATGTTGCATAATTTTTTTTTTCACGCCATTTTTTTTTTTTTTTTTTTTTTTGTCTATTGTAAAATGCCCCTCTATTCTTTTACGAAGCTATGCATTTTTGTTAATGACAGCCGGCGATCTCCCTTACCAGAATGCTCAACCCACGAAGGCGATGGAGGGGGAGCGGTATTATTCCTCGAACAAAGTCATTGCGTTAAACAGTCAACATTTGTACAACCATCTCCATTTATTATGAAAACAAAACTGGCAATTTAGACAACAAACGAATTTTTACACTTACAGGATGCGTTACTAAAATGAATAAAAACATTTTTCGTCTCCAAGAAAGAAAATAAGAACATTTTTCTATTTTTGTTTTGTGCTTTTTTTCTTAAAAGAAAAAAAAAATGCATACAACTGCAAATTTAAATTGACTTTTGGAATTCTTTTTAAATAAAATTCTCATTTAATTAAAAGATTGAAAGTTTTTGTTTTCAGGCTTTTTAACTTATATAAACATATATTTTATAAACGGAACAAGTACTAAAATGATTCCCGGGCAACGTCAGATAGAACTAGAATAACGAGTTCTACAACAGCTCGAAAAACGAGTTTCAAAACTAAACGCAAAAAAAGAAAAAAAAAACAGAAAAAAGAAAACGATCAATCACAATTAATTAATACAAAATCGATTTGAACCAGTTTTAACACATTTTAAACACACACACACACACACACACACACACACAAAACGAATGTTTTGGGTCATGTGATCACCTTATCATAATTTGGACCGATGAGAGGCAGAGAGTTATTTTCATAAATAAAAATGTTTATAAATGAAAGATACGCAAACGGCAGTATTTATTGCGAGTGGCAATGTTTATTACTTTCATCGTGATCATGATCATGTGCGTATATATATATATATATATATATATATATATATATATATATATATATGTGTGCGTGTGGACTAGATGGGTACCCCACCCACCCAGCAGAACAGTAATAATAAAAACAATAAAGAAATTCGAAATTGAATCTACTTCAGCTAGGAATTTGTAGATTATAAAAAAATAACCTGACTTTTTATAGCATTTACATGAAATTAATATAAAATGTGTGGGAGGAGACACGGGTAACACAGTGAACACACACACCCGTACCTATCTGATGTTGCCCGGGAGTCTTTTTACTTTCATTTTTAAATACTTTTCTTTCTTTTTTTTTTATCAGATTGTTATTCTGCTTTGGGTTTTGTGTGTGTGTGTGTTTTTTTATAGGATTTTGAAAGTTAAATCTAATATTATGGCATCGTTTAATGAACCAAATGCCTATAATGGTGTTTTTTAATCTTTATTTAATAGATTAAATGAATTAAATCTATTCCAAAGCTTCAAATATTTTAATAAAATGAGAATTTACTAATAACTTTAAAGCCAGTTTAAATTAACTTTATATTGGACAGGGTTCTAAATTCCTTTCAGATTTTTAAAGAACACAAAATAATTATTTCTTATTATTTCCAACCATTAAAAGAATATAAAATACTTGTTTACGAAGAAACCGAAATGTATTCTGATGGATTTAATTTTGTACTATTGCATTTTTGATTTTGATAAATAAGCAACGAATAGTATAATAAAAATGACGCGTAAATTACGCACACGCGAGAAACACAGATACACAATAAATGGTTACATCATTTTATTAACAACAGTGAAATAAAAAACGAAAATAATTTATTGCTTACCCAAACAAAGATGATAAAAAACCTTTGGAAGATCCCAACTTTTTTTCAGCCTCTTGCATAAGCATCATGGCTTTCTGTTCGTTGTCTGCTGCCATGGTCCGCCTTTTTATGTTATTATTTTGTAATTTTTAGAATAGAACCAAAATTAGTAGAACAGGATGAAATAAATGATTTCGCGTTAGAAAACTCTCCAGTCAAGTGACGTTGTTATACAAGAGTTTAGGACGGCGACATCATAGTAGTACGAAGTACACCGTGAAAATGGCAGGAGAGTCCCAATGAGAAAGGGGAAATAATTCGTGATAGATTTTTATTTTTATCCTTTTGAAGTTTTATTTATTTATGTTTTGTTGTCTACACAAATATATATATATATATATATATATATATATATATATATATATATATATATATATATATATATATATATATATATATATATATATATATATATATATATATATATATATATATATATACTTTTGTAATCCTACACGTCAACACACAGGAAATAAATAAAGAAAAGATATAAGCATTCATATATTTTTCGTATTGATTTTTTATTCATACATACATATATATATATATATATATATATATATATATATATATATATATATATATATATGGTACTAGTGCAGAGAGTGATCCGGACATAAATAATTAATAAGCGTTATTATTTAAAAAGCCATTCTTAACATGGGCAAGGGAGGGTGCTTTTTGTACCTATCCTATACTTTAACTTTACAATTGAATAAAAAACATATCATAAAACTTTAATTAAACTTGGAAATACGATTTAAAAAATAGCGCTGATCACTCTGCACTAGCACCATATATATATATATATATATATATATATATATATATATATATATATATATATATATATATATATTGCGCCACTTTGATGTAGGGGGCTACTATCTGAGACATAATTTGCAGGGATACCATTTAGGGAGTTGAGCAGCAAGATGTCTTTTTACAACTTCTGCATATCAGGGAAGCAGTAATTCGGAAGGGAATTCCAAAGTCTATCCATCTTAGGGAAGAAACTATAAGGCTTTCTGGCATCTGGGGATCTCTACTGTGTAGGAGTGGGATTTTGCTGCTTGTCAGGTTGTCGAGAGTATTTACGTCGAGGGGGTACAAGTGTTTGTAGTTCGTCGGAGCATCCACCATTAAAATATTTGTAAAACAAGCAAAGGGATGCAACATTTTATTGTGGGACAGAGGTTGAAGCCTAGCTGACTGTACGGAACCTATTAGGTTGCCTACTCTCTTTTGAACCCTGTCTTAGAGCGAGAGACTAGTAGCAGATGTACCAGCCCAAAGGTGGCAACAATGCTCCATACGAGCGAATGGTGGCCTTGTAGAGGTACAGAATACTCTCAGGCATAAGTAACTTTCTAGCAAGGGAGAGAGAGCCCACCTTCTTTGCAACAGGCTTGGCAATGCCTTTGATGTATCTGTTCCTGTGGAGAAAGTGGCTACTAAGAATCAAGATGGCGCCCGCATGCGTTTATGTGGAAAAAAGTCTTGTGGAATCTCAGGGAATCTCGGAGAATCTCGTATCCTGATTCCATAAATAACGAGAAGAGGAAAGCGGGAAGAGAGACGAGTTTGAGTCACGAAAACGAACAGACGTGTGTAAAAGAAGAGGTAGAAGAAAAGAGTGTGGTGAACGAAACAAACAAGGACTCGGTTGAAAGTAGAGTTGTAACGAACACAAGCTATTTCGGCATGACGTCAGGATTTGACCCCAAGCTAATTCCCCTGTTTGATGGCAGTAGCACTGATCACTCAGTGCAGGAATGGGTGGAAAAAGCAGAATTAATATGTCAGCTCAGTGGGGTGAAGCGTATAGAATGCGTGGTCCCAATGCGCCTCATTGGGGGAGCATATGCAGTATACCAGCAGTTGGCTGATGAGGAAAAAACAGATTTTGCCTGCATCAAGCGCGCCCTTTTTACAGCATTTGCATTAGATCCAATTACTGCATGGAAGGAATTCATGGCCCGAAAATTACATCCCGGGGAAACGGTGGATGTGTATCTGGCTGAGTTAAAAAAGCTATCGGTCCTCTTTGAAGGGATGTCAGACAAAGGCTTGGTGTGCGCCTTTGTTGCAGGATTACCTAATAGTGTGGAAGATCTGCTCTGTGCCTCATCCCAAGTGGACAAGATGGACATGGCGCGGGCATGAGCAATACTAAAGAAAAGCCCTAATACTATAGACCAAGTGGCAGCTGTACAACCATCACAGGTTGGATTGCAGGACCTGGGCACAGCTACAACCTGCTATAAGTGTGGAGGACCCAACCATTTGGCCCGTGATTGTCTTTTGTCACGTCAACCAACTCGGAAACTTGACGGGCCGCAGTGCTACAAGTGCAAAATACGCGGACACCTGGCCCGCACCTGTCCGAGAAACGGGCAAGGGGAAGAAGCTACAGCGCCAGTCTTCTCCCCAGATCATCATTGAGCAGGGCACTACCCACTGTAAGCATACACATTAATGGAAGCGAGCGCCTCGCGCTTGTGGACACTGGGTGCACCCAGACTCTCGTAAGCAAGATATGCTGTGCCACTTGGAAAGCAGAGAGAATTCCGGTACTAACTGTAGGCGGAGGTTCACTAGCCTCTTGTGGGGTGAGCATTATCCGCGCAAGCATCAACGACGGGCCTGCAGTAGCCGTGCGAGCCCTGGTGATGGAGGGAGAGCTTCTCGGGTACGACCTACTCCTGGGTATGAACTTGATTACACAACTGGGTGGAATTACCGTGGACAGAACCGGCAAGGTACAGTTCTCCCGATGTGAGGAACATGTTTGTGCTGCCATAACTCTCGACGAGCCTTTCATGCAGAGTATGATAGAAACACCAATGCATGGACGGTGTCTTGGAAGTGGTCAAACGATCAGCCACCAATATCCTTGCGAAACCGGTTATCGGAATATCCCCCACCCATGTGGCTAAGGGAACAGTATGAAGAAGAACTGCAAACGTGGATCGACAATGGCTGGCTTCTTCCATACCCAGAGGATGAGCTTGGCCCCCCGCGAGGGCTGATTCCCTTGATGGCCATCGTACAAGAGACCAAACAAAAGGTCCGCCCCGTCCTAGACTACCGTGAGCTCAATGAGCATATCGACCCATATACAGCAAGAGCTGATGTGTGTGCACTCAAATTAAGGGAGTGGCGACAGCAAGGATTGAACGTGGCAACTCTGGACCTACGCAGGGCCTATCTGCAAATACGCATTGAGAAGAAACTGTGGCCACTGAGATAGAACGGAATCGATATGCCAGAGGGGATGCTGTCTGGGTGAAGCCGCCAGGAAACCAATATACTGACAAGTATAAACGAGGCACAGTGACCGATGTGGTGAGTCAGCAGTGTGTCCAGGTTGATGGCGTACCCCGTCACGTTAGGGACCTACGGCCGGCGACACATGTACCACCTCCAGTGAATGATGAGAGTGATTCTGACTCTGAGATGAGTGGGCCATCGCTTTGGTTTGCACCATCCATATCAAGCAGCGACTCTGATATCAGTAACCTCCACGGAGATGAAGCCTTCCCCGACCATCAGGCGGTGGATGAGAGCACACGCGAAGACGAGAGCAGCACTGTCCCCCTTTGTAGAAGCACCCAACGGCGGCGATCACCACCCCCCTGTCGTCTCTGTGATCATGAGATCAGGGGGGAGTGTGGAGAAAGTGGCTACTAAGAATCAAGATGGCGCCCGCATGCGTTTATGTGGAAAAAAGTCTTGTGGAATCTCGGGGAATCTCGGAGAATCTCGTACCCTGATTCCATAAATAACGAGAAGAGGAAAGCGGGAAGAAAGACGAGTTTGAGTCACAAAAACCGAACAGACGTGTGTAAAAGAAGAGTTAGAAGAAAAGAGTGTGGTGAACGAAACAAACAAGGACTCGGTTGAAAGTAGAGTTGTAACGAACACAGTTCCAACTCATGTTCCCTGTGAATGTTAAGCCGAAGAATTTGTAGTAGTCAAAACTTGCTACAATAGCAGGCAGGTGCAAAGTCTTATGGCTTGAGATTTAAATCAACCATCTCTCTGGCATGTCCAATCACAACCCAGCTGTCAATCAAGTGACCGAGTACATAAAAGGTGAAATTGCCAACTCTTATACTCTTTCTCCCTGGCTTTCCCTGGCAGTAGATATTCGCCTGGGCCTTTAGCCACAGGCTAATGTGAGTACAACAAGCCAACATGGCTATCTTCAAACATCCACTTATTTCCATGTGCGGTATCCACATGCTGCAGAACTGGTTTCGTTGATACACTGACACACACTCCTAGTACCCACTACAGCACATAAAAACACTGAAGATTTTGCTCTTTCTTTCTCCTTTAACCAACCTCCTTCATCCTGACAACTACTGGCTACAAAATGTGTATAAAGAACTATTCTCTCCTTCAACAAGCCGGCATAATATTAAATCTATCTTTACACACAAGAACACTTCCAGCTTCTAACCCGTTTCTCTCTTGTAGATGCTACTAATGAAGATAACAAATAAAGTTGCTTTTGAATAAAGAATAAAACTCCATTTCGGTGCCTCTTATTCTATAAGTTTTAACAAAGTACTTTAAGGTAATGTACCATTAGCCATGGCTAGGAGAATGTTTCTTGTAATTATTAAAGGAAAGAAGCTTTGTCTTAGCAGCATTGAATGTACCATCCATTTTTGTCCCTATTCCACTACAGACTGGCGATCTTCCTCTAGGGTTTCCACCATTGCCTTGGATACATGTTCATATATTTTATATCACAATGATATTAATTTATATTATTTTGATCAATCGGACAACTATTCTAATTTTAGTTGTTATGTTTACAATGTTTCAGCTGATGTAACACCCAACCTTATTCAGGTGTATCTTTTCGAACCTTTGTGGGGTGTCCAAAATTAGTGGTGTATAGTATTGTGGAAGTTGTATTTTAAAGTTACACAAATGCAACTGGTAGCATAGTTTCTCCATAGCTCATTCCCCTACACAGAGGGTCACATTTCTGACACTTCCCACATCGTGAAGATCAGCACTTCTAGATCTATCCTAACCACAATAGCTGAGGACTGTGATAAATGCCCATAGTGCACTTGAAAACACTTAATTCTCAACCCAAAGTTTTACAATTACTTTAATGGTAAGTGCTTGGACGAACTCAAAGCACTAGTACCCCCTCAACGTAAATACTCCCGACAAACTAGACAAGCCACAAGAGTCCAACTCTACACTGTAGGGATCCCTAGATGCTACAAAACTTCCTACTCAAATTGCTTCTTGCCTTGAACTGCTAAACTTTGAAATCCCCTCCCAGGCATCCTACTTATCTGACTCTACTGATATGAAGAAGTTCAAGTGTAATGTGAATAGATATCTTGCTGCACAACTCCCTACATAGGATCCCTGCAAATCTGGTTCCAAATAGTAGCACCTTACAACTTAATGGTACTGTGCCTTGTTTGGGGCGAAAAAAAATAGTATAAAAACATTTTGAAGAGCTGTTGCTCAAGATGACAAAATACTACGAAAAGGCTAATTGAGAATCCATCCGATATCACTTCAGAGACACCCTATGGACTAATATCTTTTCTCTCCCTACTGAATAGTGTGCAAATGAGGCAACTGAATTGAAGCATATTCCCAATTTGAAGTTCTATAACAAGGGCCCATTCGTTCATGCATCGAGTATTGTTGCCACATCTGGGCTGGAGTATCTAATACTAGTCTCTCCCTCTTGGATAGGGTCCAAAAAAGAGTCTTCAATCTAATAGGTCCCACTTTGTCAACTAAGCTCCAACCCCTGTCCCATCGCCTCAATGTTGCATCTCTGCCTATTTTACAAGTATTTTAATGGAATGTGTTCAGATCTTGCTCCTTGTGACTTTTGGTTGTTTCCTACGTTCAAGGAAAAGTTTAGAGGCTGTCATTATGAGACAATTGAAATGAAAGAGACTGTGATGAGGATCATTGTCACACTCACACAAGAAGATTCCATGGAGCATTCCAGAAGTTGTTGGAACGGTACAACAAGTGCATTGCAGCCGGAGGAGATTACTTCAAAGGAGACTAGAGTTTTATGTGTGTACTATCAATAAAAGTGCCCATATGAAAAAAGTCTGGGAACTTATTGAAGGCACCTCATTGATCTGAAAATCACTCTGCCTCATATCCATGATATCATAAGACACCTAGATGCCGCCAAGGCATGTGGGCTTGATCTCATCCCTATTATATTAATTAAGAAATGCTCCATTGAGTTAACACCTGTCCTCGCCAAACTCGACAACAAATGTCTTGTTGAGTTTTGTTTTCTTGATAGCTGGAAAATTGCCTCCGTGGTACCAGCATTCAATGGAACACACAACAGTGTAGTAAATAATGGGCAATCAACAATTCCCCCACTAACCAACAATCACAAGGTTATTTGCTCAGCAACTGACAAGGCTAATATGCTTGCCAGCCAGTTTGCCTCAAACTCCACACTGGACCCTTCCAACCACCCCCTGCCTGACTTTCCTATGCGGACAGACGCCACGCTAGATGATCTAAAAATCACTCCTGCTCAGGTACACGCTATCATAAAAAACCTTGACATTTCAAAAGCATGTCGACCTGATCTCATTCCAGCTGTGCTATTAAAAAAGTGCTCAGCTGAAGTAGCTCCAGTTCTCTCCAAACTCTACAACAAATGCCTTAATGAATCATGCTTTCCGGGCTGCTGGAAAACTGCTTCTGTGGTACCAGTATTCAAGAATTCTGGCGAAAGAACTGACCCATCAAATTATTGCCCCATTAGCCTCCTCCAACTTTTCGCCAAAATATTTGAGACCATAATTAACCATACTCTAGTGCGGCACCTTACAGATGCTAAACTTCTGATTGACAAACAATATGGATTTAGACAAGCCCGTTCCACAGCTGACATCCTCACTGTAATCTCTGAACGTATATACCATTAACTGGACAAAGCAGGGGAGGGCAGATCGGTAGCTCTAGATATATCTAAGGCTTTTGACAGGGTATGGCACAAGGGTCTATCCTTGGACCTCTATTGTTCCTAATATTTATTAATGACCTCCCCAACAAAACTGCCTCTGAGATGGGTATATATGCTGATGACACTACACTCTATAACAGGCATGACAGGAAAACAAATGAACACATATCTAAAGAAATGGCAAAAACACTAGAGGATGACCTCCAATCTGTAGTGGAATGGGGACATAAATGGATGGTCACATTCAATGCTGCCAAGACTAAACTGGTTTCCTTCAATAATTACAAGAAACCTTCTCTGCCATAAATAGCAATGGCCAGTGACTCCCTGTCTGAGAGTACATCTTTCAAACTGCTTGGCCTAACGTTCACAGCAAACACGAGTTGGAACAATTATATTGAAAACATTGCCAGGGCCGCTGCGAAAAAGGTAGACTCTCTCTACCGTGCTAGAAAACTACTGACACCTGAAAGTATCCTGTACCTCTATAAAGCCACCATTCGCCCATGTATGGAGTATTGTTGTCACATTTGGGCTGGTGCATCTGTTACTAGTCTCTCGCTCCTAGACAAGGTTCAAAAGAGAGTCGCCAATCTGATAGGCCCTGAACTGGCATCTAAGCTTCAGCCTCTGTCCCATTGACGAAACGTTGCATCCCTCTGCCTGTTCTACAAGTATTTTAATGGTGAATGCTCTGACAAACTGCAGACACTTGTGCCCCCATGACGTAGACACCCTTGACAAACCCGACAGGCAGCTAAATCCCACCCCCACACAGTAGGGATCTCTACATGTAAAAGATCTTTCTACTCCAGTAGTTTCTTCCCCAGAACCCAGAACCCCAGAACTCTGGAATTCCATTCAAGGTCCCTGCTTCCCTAACTGTACTGACATGCAGAAGTTCAAGTGTAACGTAAACCGACATCTTGCTGCCCAAATCCCAACATAGTGCCCAAGTAGTTGCTGCTCCTGATAGTAGCCCCCTACACCAAAGTGGCAATGTGCCTTGTTTGGGGTGAAAATGTAATAATAAAAAAAATACATCAAATCTGTTGCCAAGATAACTAGAAAAATAGTTGGATTACTCTACTGCTCCAGTAGGTATCTCACTGTTGATGCAATCCTCTATCTGTATGAGCCACTTACGCCCTAAAATGGAATACTGTTCCACATCTGGTCAAAAGCTGCTTGGTGCGCACTGTCCAGTCGATAGAGTTCAAAACCGGCTTGAAACCTAGTAGGTGATACCTTTTTCTCTTCTCTGCAACAGAGAAACATTGCGAGCTTGTCTCTGCTCTATCATTATTTTCAGGGCAAGTGATCGGCTAAACTCCAATATTTTCCCCCTTGCCAAACTTTCACAAAAAACACTCAACTAGCTACAACCACTATATGCGATTTCCCCCACTCTCTAACTGTGCCTAAATCTAAACGCAGATTCCATGAACAAAGCTTCTTTCCTAGAACTGCCCTGTGGAACACTGTTCTGTTGGCCTGTTTCCTGGTTGAATACAACATTCTGATGAACTCATATCATTGTGTCCCCTTGACTTACATACTCCCAACTAACCCAACAAGCTGAAAAATTACACCCCTTCAATGTTGGGGGTCCCTAGATATTGGAAAGTCTTCTACTCTAATAGCTTCTTTCTTTGGACTGCTAGACTTTGAAATTCCCTCCCTGTTTCCTGCTTCTTTGACTTTACTGACATGCAAAACTTTAAATATAATATGAACAGACATTTTGCGACTCAACTTCTCGCAGTCCTTTGTTAGGCATAATCTCAAATAGTAGTCCCTTACGTTCCAGAAGCAATATGCCTTGCTTGGAGTAAAAAAAAAAAAAAAAAAAATAGTTTCATACTTATCAATTTTATAGGAGATCCTACATTGAGCCTGTAATACTAGCAAATTAAGCTGCTTATTTAGCATAAATGTAAGAGAGAATTTTATAAAACTCTCACTAAGAGTAAACAAAGCTTAATTTGCAACTAACCAATGCCAATGTTTCACTTCACAACATAACCTTTGAAAATACTTTTCATTTGAACGTTGCAAAATGAACATTCAGTTCTTTGTATGTCTCTACACCTTCTCATCATAGGAATCTTTATGTTGGACTTAAGAACCTGGATGTGGTAAGATTGAACCTGAACTTAAGAACCTGGATGTGGCTCACAAAATTTATACTAGAATTTTATTCATGGCATAACAGTTAACTGCATTGGTTAGCGATCAGTTTTAAGTGGCAGTTGTCAGAAAGTTAAAGTGTAACATGGCCGTTAGTTTTAACTGTGTCATTGAGAGTATTGCCAGGACCGCTGCGAAGAAGGTAGGTTCTCTTTACCATGCTAGAAAGCAACTAATGTCCAAAAGTATCTTGTGCCTCTATAAGGCCACCATTCGCCCATGTATGGAGTACTGTTGTCATATTTGGACTGGGGCATCTGCTACTAGTCTCTCGCTCCTAGACAAGGTTCAAAAGAGAGTCGCCAATCTGATAGGTCCTGAACTGTTATCTAAGCTTCAGCCTCTGTCCCATCGATGAAATGTTGCATCCCTCTGCCTGTTCTACAAGTACTTTAACGGTGAATGCTCTGACGAACTGCAAGCACTTGTACTCCCTCGATGTAAAATACCCCCGACAAACCCGACAAGCAGCTAAATCCCACCCCTTCACAGTTGAGATCCCTAGATGCAAGAGAGCCTTCTACTCCAGTATTTTCTTCCCCAGAACGGCTGGACTTTGGAATTCCCTTCTGGGTCCCTGCTTCTCCAACTGTACTGACATGCAGAAGTTCAAGTGTAACGTGAACCGACATCTTGCTGCCCAACTCCCTACATAGTACTCCTGTAGCTTATGTCCCTGATAGTAGCCCCTACATCAAAGTGGCAACGTGCCTTGTTTGGGATGAAAATATAATAAAAAAAAAATTAAAAAATTACAAACCTCTCAGACATACACGGTGTCTAGCACCGCTGCAAAGGAATAAACAAATAAAAAAGGAAACAAACAAAAATCCGACTCGACTTTTCTTTCTGTTTTAACAAAAGTCATTTATTATCGTTACTTTCCAAAAAATGTCTGCTTCTTGTTTTGTTTACTGTTCATTTCATCTGCTATGAGATTAACAAAACCCTGCCGTCTCGACACCAGCTTAAAATCTCTCATTCTCTATCATCATGTCTCTCACCATGGGGCCACATGTCCATCTCACTTAGCAGCATTTTTCTTTCTGTTTTTTTTTTTTTTTTTTTTTACATAGGCGTCACCACTTATCAAGGCCGATAGGATAAGGGTTAAAGAGTGTAGAGTAGTCAAAAGGACAATATAGTAATCGATAGTAATGGAAGTTCGGTAAATTTGTTAACTTAAGTGGAACGGCTCATCAGAAACTTGTTCACGTTGGACTTGAAGACAACCATATTATAGACGGCTGAAAAGCAGGAAAGCGGAAGACAATTCCACAGGCGTGCAGTTCTAAGAAAGAAGCTTTGATCATGGAATCTATGTTTAGGTTTAGGCACAGATAAAGATTGGGGGGAATTATTGATAGTGTTTTCAGCTAGACAAGTGTTTCTTGTGAAAGTTTGGCGAGGGGGCGGGGACCATAGATTGAAGCTCAGTTGAACACTTTCCATGAAAATAACGATAAAGCAGAGACAAACTCGCAAAATCTCTTCTGTGAGATAGAGGTTGCAGCGAAGAGAAAAGGACATCTCTCACCAGGCCACAAAGTCTATTTTGAACCCTATCAAGGCAGGACAAGTCCTTTCTAGCAGCTCCTGCCCATATGTGGCAGCAGTATTCCATCCTTGGACGTATCTGGCTCTTATATAGATAGAGAATTGCATCAGCAGTGAGATATCTACTGGATCGATAGAAGGATCCGGCCATTTTTCCAGCTGCCTTGGCAACAGATTTAAGATCAGGAGTAATGGTCAAGCCCAGAAGTCTGTCAAAACTTGAGGCCTCCACCACGTGATGCATTTTTTCTTATTGCACACAAGTAAAAAAAAAAGCATCCAATCGTTTCCTTTGCTCGACCACATGCTGTATTTTTCTCTGCTTTTCTTGTGATGCAAGCTTGCATACACTTGCTAATTTGCATATGTGCTTTAACGGCTGCTGTTGCTAATATTTTCTCACACATGCCTATTTATGCTCTGTTCCAGAAGGTTCAATCCTCACTGCAGGTAATAATAACTGTGAATAACATAAAACATTAGCACTTCTACTTTGACAGGACTGATAGAATAAGAATGATTTACCCTATAGATTAAATAAACGGTCCAGTTTGAAATTCGGTATAGATTCCCCAGTTTGACTAGAAGGCTCTAAAGTTTGAAAAGAGGCACTTAAAGAAGGTCGAAGGTTACAAATATAACAAAATGCAAATAATTCAAATTATTAATCCTCATCTCAAAAATTATAAAACATAATATGAAATCGGCACTTTTTCAGTTTTTAAAGGAAACTGAGATTTAAAAATAAAAATAATACAATTGTAATCTTCACTGACCATTTTCACTGTCACTCTCTCTCTCTTTCAATTGTCCAAAAAGAAGATTGCCTGGTGCTTTCCCTTAATTTCTTTTCACAGTAGTCATTGTCCTCATATGCAAATTAATACCATATGTATATTAATAAACTGTCTATAGATGAAAGTTTTTATTTTCTCTTTTTTTTACATAGGCATCACCACTTATCAAGGCCAAAAAGCCCCTCGGGGATAAGGGTTAAAGAGTGTACAGTAGAAATTGGACAATCGTTAGTAATGGAAATTCGGTAAATTTGTTAACAAGTAGAACGACTCATCAAGAACTTGTTTACGTTAGACTTGAAGACAACCATATTGTAGTCTTTCCTTTCTTGATTCTGTCTCCTGACAGGATAGACAGAGGTGCCATTGCTTGTGTAAGTCACATTTTGCATTGTTTTCACCACATTTTTAAATAAATTTTTGAGGATTATTGTGAAGAGAAAGTTAATTCCTATTACTCAAATTATTTAGAGTGAGATGAGTTTTAACATTAACCCTTTACTTAAAACATGTTTTAGTTAAAAATAAAAGAGAAAAAACATTAAAAAACACAATGTTATAACAAGTTTAGAAGATGTAGATGTTTTACATGTAATTATTAATTCAAGAACTCAAGAGAAAGAATAACACCTCTTTAAGACAAAACAATGAAAAAGGTTTATTAAACAGATGTGGGAAGTAGACTGGCCAGGAATAAGTAAGTTGTTTCTTCAGTGCAGGTTGATATGTGAGTCGTCAGCTTCTCTGATAAGAGTTGATAAGTTGTTGCATCTGGTGACTGTTACAGGAGAGGGAGAAAGATCTGTCTTGCTTGTGTTACAAGATGAGATTTTGCCCTGATGCGAGAAACGGAAGTTGTTGTTATCTCGAGTGCGGAGAAAAGGGATTTTTGAACATGTGCGTTGCAGTGTGAGCTGACTTCCGGGAAAAAAAAGAAAAAAAGGTGCAGCACGTGGCCAACTGGAAAATCGCAGCCACTACGAGATTCTCTATTCACAAGTGAACGGTATTTATTTGTGTGCTTTTGTGGTTATTTCATATTTACTGTATCACGCGACATCTCCACAACGTCACGATCAGACAAGCCATGCCTATACCCCACATCATCGAAACAACCACGTCTTAGCAGACGAACCGTCTCTAAACTCTGCTCTTGCCTCTAGACGACCCTTACAACCCAACAAAACTTTATTGTGACTATTACGGATGCCGGGAAAGGATTCAAACAATACCTCATCTGATTTGTGGTAAATAAATATATGTTCAACTTACTCAGTTATCGTATTCTTGTTTTTGCAACCATACGCATTTTCTCGCCCACAATATATAGAATATAACACTTGCCAGTTGAGTTCTCTTGGAGGAGTTGTCTATGTTTCTCCAAGGGGCTAAAAATAATTCTTAGGGGACAGATGAAATTCATCCACTCTGCCAACCGATTGGTCAGTTATGGCCGAATCACTCAACAGAATAGCTTCAATTCACAGAAAATAGTTTTTTATTTTGTTTGTTGTTACACTAGTTTATTTGTGCATGAAAAATGCTGAAATAAAAACTCACCCAGGAAAAAAAACAAATCATCTTTATAAAACAAATCAAAAACAAGCCTAAAGGGAACATAAACTGTTTATAATTTTCTAGATAAGAAATACGAACTTTTTTTATATAAAAAAGATAAAACGTTATTTTGACATTTATTTGGTTGAAAAATCTTTCATCTACTCCTCCCTCTCCTCTCTTTCTTCTCTTTTCTCCCTCCCCTCTCTCCCCTTCTCTTCTTTTTTCTCCCTTTCCTTTTTCTTTTCTTCCCTTTCTCTATTTTATTTACATTATTTGCATCCTTCCACTCCTTCTTTCTTCATTCACCTTTTATTTAAGTTATTCACTTTTTGTGACATCACCCTGTGTGCACAGCAACAAGCAAGTAACAGCCACATTAATTTAGTAGTATATAGATTATTAATTAACCATTGAAAAAAAAATTAATTTAGTATGCTTCACTAAATTTAACGTTTTTGTTGTTGTTGTTGTTGTTGTTGTTGTTGTTGTCCCCCCCCCCCGCCACAACATAATTAATTATTGCTTGTAGATGCGAAATCAAACATTATCATGTTTGAAGGGAGATAAATCGTTTTCGATCTTAAAATTATCAGGGGATTATCTGCCCTTAGTGAGGAGATTAATGTCATAAGATACTTATTTTATACATGTGGTCCATTCGCACAGACAATTTAAAAAATGGGGGTAAAAAAGGAAAATATAAAAATATGAGGTGTGTCCGAAAAGTATTTAGAATTTCTTATCTATCCTCAATACAGAGAATTTTTTTTAACATTGAATCCACATTTTTTAACATTGAATCCGTCATGAAAACGTCATGTGTTAGGAATATTAGTTTAAATTATTCCAACATAAGTGTTTTCTTGTGTAGAATGTTCATAATGAAGGATTAATGAAGTCAGCATTTTGTGAGATTAGCACGAGCTTTGAAATTATGTTTTTTTATAATCAGTGCCGCATGCGGGTTTAAAGTTAATGTGGTTATTTTCTGAGAAAAACAGTCCTTAAATCATAGAAGCGAATGCATGTATGTGCCTCTGTGTGTGTGTGTGTGTGTGTGTGTGTGTGTGTGTGTGTGTGTGTGTGTGTGTGTGTGCGTGCGTGCGTGTGCGCGCGTGCGTGTGCGCGCGTGCGTGTGTGTTCATATCATAAGAACAGTAGTTTGAAATAAAATTGTTTGAAGGAAGATTTAAATTCTCGTTCAACATTGTAACTTTCCATGATGGAAATTAAAGTTCATGAGCATTACACGTAATATCAGGACGGAGTGGTTTTAATGTCTGCCTGTGAGAGAATTATCCTGAACATGTGCTGTTCTTGAGAAATCAAAGAGGAAACTAACTTGATTTTTGGTGAGCAAATGTTATATATAGGCCTTCTTGAACGTTCTTGCCTGTTTACTGTATTTATACGTGAGAGAGCGTAACATAGTTCCTTTTGTTTTATGTGGTCACGTGGTCGCATCATGATGTTGTGTTCTTATGCATTCTTCATACATGTGGGCGTTGAAACGGTGATTGCTGTGAAATGTTGCTGCCGGGGATTTGTTCTGGCCGGGCCTAGCAGTTGCTATATATGTAATACAGTGAAACAGTCCTTTTGTAGCTTTTGTGGGTTGAGCACTGTGGTAAGTAAAATTATAAATTGCCATAAAAGATAGTGCAAAGATTTTGTTAAAACGAATAGAGCACTCTTCAGCTGCTGTTATTGTTTATATAAATTGTGAGATTTTCATTTCTCACTTATGCTGATGGTGCAATGGATAAATGATATGACAAAAAAAACGTCTGATCATAAAGCCTGTAGTAGAACGAGACAAAATATAAATGGTCATATGTAATGCTACCAAGGCAAAATATAAATGGTCATATGTAATGCTACCAAGAGCAAAATATAAATGATCATATGTAATGCTACCAAGGCAAAATATCATTGGTCATATGTAATGCTACCAAGGCAAAATATAAATGGTCATATGTAATGCTACCAAGAGCAAAATATAAATGATCATATGTAATGCTACCAAGACAAAATATAAATGATCATATGTAATGCTACCAAGACAAAATATAAATGGTCATATGTAATGCTACCGAGAGCAAAATATAAATGATCATATGTAATGCTACCAAGACAAAATATAAATGGTCATATGTAATGCTACCAAGAGCAAAATATAAATGATCATATGTAATGCTACCAAGAGCAAAATATAAATGATCATATGTAATGCTACCAAGGCAAAATATAAATGGTCATATGTAATGCTACCAAGACAAAATATAAATGATCATATGTAATGCTACCAAGACAAAATATAAATGGTCATATGTAATGCTACCAAGAGCAAAATATAAATGATCATATGTAATGCTACCAAGACAAAATATAAATGGTCATATGTAATGCTACCAAGAGCAAAATATAAATGATCATATGTAATGCTACCAAGACAAAATATAAATGGTCATATGTAATGCTACCAAGGCAAAATATAAATGGTCATATGTAATGCTACCAAGAGCAAAATATAAATGATCATATGTAATGCTACCAAGACAAAATATAAATGATCATATATAATGCTACCAAGACAAAATATAAATGGTCATATGTAATGCTACCAAGAGCAAAATATAAATGATCATATGTAATGCTACCAAGACGAAATAGAAATGATCATATGTAATGCTACCAAGACAAAATATAAATGGTCATATGTAATGCTACCAAGAGCAAAATATAAATGATCATATGTAATGCTACCAAGACAAAATATAAATGATCATATGTAATGCTACCAAGACAAAATATAAATGATCATATGTAATGCTACCAAGAGCAAAATATAAATGATCATATGTAATGCTACCAAGGCAAAATATAAATGGTCATATGTAATGCTACCAAGAGCAAAATATAAATGATCATATGTAATGCTACC
This sequence comes from Euprymna scolopes, assembly GCF_053919585.1. Classification (NCBI taxonomy): domain Eukaryota; kingdom Metazoa; phylum Mollusca; class Cephalopoda; order Sepiida; family Sepiolidae; genus Euprymna; species Euprymna scolopes. The sequence continues at coordinate 689,095 of NC_136517.1, read as the reverse complement.
AAGGCAAAATATCATTGGTCATATGTAATGCTACCAAGGCAAAATATAAATGGTCATATGTAATGCTACCAAGGCAAAATATAAATGGTCATATGTAATGCTACCAAGACAAAATATAAATGGTCATATGTAATGCTACCAAGAGCAAAATATAAATGATCATATGTAATGCTACCAAGAGCAAAATATAAATGATCATATGTAATGCTACCAAGGAAAAATATAAATGGTCATATGTAATGCTACCAAGAGCAAAATATAAATGATCATATGTAATGCTACCAAGGCAAAATATCATTGGTCATATGTAATGCTACCAAGGCAAAATATAAATGGTCATATGTAATGCTACCAAGGCAAAATATAAATGGTCATATGTAATGCTACCAAGGCAAAATATAAATGGTCATATGTAATGCTACCAAGAGCAAAATATAAATGATCATATGTAATGCTACCAAGGCAAAATATCATTGGTCATATGTAATGCTACCAAGGCAAAATATAAATGGTCATATGTAATGCTACCAAGAGCAAAATATAAATGGTCATATGTAATGCTACCAAGACAAAATATAAATGATCATATGTAATGCTACCAAGACAAAATATAAATGGTCATATGTAATGCTACCAAGAGCAAAATATAAATGATCATATGTAATGCTACCAAGACAAAATATAAATGATCATATGTAATGCTACCAAGACAAAATATAAATGGTCATATGTAATGCTACCAAGAGCAAAATATAAATGATCATATGTAATGCTACCAAGACGAAATAGAAATGATCATATGTAATGCTACCAAGACAAAATATAAATGGTCATATGTAATGCTACCAAGAGCAAAATATAAATGATCATATGTAATGCTACCAAGACAAAATATAAATGATCATATGTAATGCTACCAAGACAAAATATAAATGGTCATATGTAATGCTACCAAGACAAAATATAAATGATCATATGTAATGCTACCAAGACAAAATATAAATGATCATATGTAATGCTACCAAGACAAAATATAAATGATCAAATGTAATGCTACCAAGGCAAAATATAAATGGTCATATGTAATGCTACCAAGGCAAAATATAAATGGTCATATGCAATGCTACCAAGGCAAAATATAAATGGTCATATGTAATGCTACCAAGGCAAAATATAAATGATCATATGTAATGCTACCAAGGCAAAATATAAATGGTCATATGTAATGCTACCAAGAGCAAAATATAAATGATCATATGTAATGCTACCAAGACAAAATATAAATGGTCATATGTAATGCTACCAAGAGCAAAATATAAATGATCATATGTAATGCTACCAAGGCAAAATATAAATGATCATATGTAATGCTACCAAGACAAAATATAAATGATCATATGTAATGCTACCAAGACAAAATATAAATGGTCATATATAATGCTACCAAGACAAAATATAAATGATCATATGTAATGCTACCAAGACAAAATATAAATGGTCATATGTAATGCTACCAAGACAAAATATAAATGATCATATGTAATGCTACCAAGACAAAATATAAATGGTCATATGTAATGCTACCAAGAGCAAAATATAAATGATCATATGTAATGTTACCAAGGCAAAATATAAATGATCATATGTAATGCTACCAAGACAAAATATAAATGATCATATGTAATGCTACCAAGACAAAATATAAATGGTCATATGTAATGCTACCAAGACAAAATATAAATGGTCATATGTAATGCTACCAAGAGAAAAATATAAATGATCATATGTAATGCTATCAAGGAAAAAAACAAATGGTCATATGTAATGCTACCAAGACAAAATATAAATGATCATATGTAATGCTACCAAGACAAAATATAAATGGTCATATGTAATGCTACCAAGACAAAATATAAATGATCATATGTAATGCTACCAAGGCAAAATATAAATGGTCATATGTAATGCTACCAAGGCAAAATATAAATGGTCATATGTAATGCTACCAAGGCAAAATATAAATGATCATATGTAATGCTACCAAGGCAAAATATAAATGGTCATATGTAATGCTACCAAGAGCAAAATATAAATGATCATATGTAATGCTACCAAGACGAAATAGAAATGATCATATGTAATGCTACCAAGACAAAATATAAATGGTCATATGTAATGCTACCAAGAGCAAAATATAAATGATCATATGTAATGCTACCAAGACAAAATATAAATGATCATATGTAATGCTACCAAGGCAAAATATAAATGGTCATATGTAATGCTACCAAGAGCAAAATATAAATGATCATATGTAATGCTACCAAGGTAAAATATAAATGATCATATGTAATGCTACCAAGACAAAATATAAATGGTCATATGTAATGCTACCAAGACAAAATATAAATGATCATATGTAATGCTACCAAGGCAAAATATAAATGATCATATGTAATGCTACCAAGACAAAATATAAATGATCATATGTAATGCTACCAAGACAAAATATAAATGGTCATATGTAATGCTACCAAGACAAAATATAAATGATCATATGTAATGCTACCAAGACAAAATATAAATGGTCATATGTAATGCTACCAAGACAAAATATAAATGATCATATGTAATGCTACCAAGAAAAAATATAAATGGTCATATGTAATGCTACCAAGAGCAAAATATAAATGATCATATGTAATGCTACCAAGGCAAAATATAAATGATCATATGTAATGCTACCAAGACAAAATATAAATGATCATATGTAATGCTACCAAGACAAAATATAAATGGTCATATGTAATGCTACCAAGACAAAATATAAATGGTCATATGTAATGCTACCAAGAGAAAAATATAAATGATCATATGTAATGCTATCAAGGCAAAATACAAATGGTCATATGTAATGCTACCAAGACAAAATATAAATCATCATATGTAATGCTACCAAGGCTAAATATAAATGGTCATATGTAATGCTACCAAGAGCAAAATATAAATGATCATATGTAATGCTACCAAGACGAAATAGAAATGATCATATGTAATGCTACCAAGACAAAATATAAATGGTCATATGTAATGCTACGAAGACAAAATATAACTGATCATATGTAATGCTACAAAGGCAAAATATAAATTGTCATATGTAATGCTACCAAGACAAAATATAAATGGTCATATGTAATGCTACCAAGACAAAATATAAATGATCATATGTAATGCTACCAAGGCAAAATATAAATGATCATATGTAATGCTACCAAGACAAAATATAAATGATCATATGTAATGCTACGAAGACAAAATATAAATGATCATATGTAATGCTACCAAGACAAAATATAAATGATCATATGTAATGCTACCAAGACAAAATATAAATGGTCATATGTAATGCTACCAAGACAAAATATAAATGATCATATGTAATGCTACCAAGAGCAAAATATAAATGATCATATGTAATGCTACCAAGACGAAATAGAAATGATCATATGTAATGCTACCAAGGCAAAATATAAATGGTCATATGTAATGCTACCAAGACAAAATATAAATGATCATATGTAATGCTACCAAGGCAAAATATAAATAGTCATATGTAATGCTACCAAGGCAAAATATAAATGATCATATGTAATGCTACCAAGACAAAATATAAATGATCATATGTAATGCTACCAAGGCAAAATATAAATAGTCATATGTAATGCTACCAAGACAAAATATAAATGATCATATGTAATGCTACCAAGACAAAATATAAATGGTCATATGTAATGCTACCAAGACAAAATATAAATGGTCATATGTAATGCTACCAAGAGAAAAATATAAATGATCATATGTAATGCTATCAAGGCAAAATACAAATGGTCATATGTAATGCTACCAAGACAAAATATAAATAGTCATATGTAATGCTACCAAGGCAAAATATAAATGGTCATATGTAATGCTACCAAGAGCAAAATATAAATGATCATATGTAATGCTACCAAGACGAAATAGAAATGATCATATGTAATGCTACCAAGACAAAATATAAATGGTCATATGTAATGCTACGAAGACAAAATATAAATGATCATATGTAATGCTACCAAGAGCAAAATATAAATGATCATATGTAATGCTACGAAGACAAAATATAAATGATTATATGTAATGCTACCAAGGCAAAATATAAATGGTCATATGTAATGCTACCAAGACAAAATATAAATGGTCATATGTAATGCTACCAAGACAAAATATAAATGATCATATGTAATGCTACCAAGGCAAAATATAAATGATCATATGTAATGCTACCAAGACAAAATATAAATGGTCATATGTAATGCTACCAAGGCAAAATATAAATTGTCATATGTAATGCTACCAAGGCAAAATATAAATGGTCATAAGTAATGCTACAAAGGTTAAATATAAATTGTAATATGTAATGCTACCAAGTTAAAATATAAATGATCATATGTAATGCTACCAAGACGAAATATAAATGATCATATGTAATGCTACCAAGGTAAAATATAAACGGTCATATGTAATGCTACCAAGGCAAAATCTAAATGGTCATATGTAATGCTACCAAGAGCAAAATATAAATGATCATATGTAATGCTACCAAGGCAAAATATAAACGGTTATATGTAATGCTACCAAGGTAAAATATAAATTGTCATATGTAATGCTACCAAGGTAAAATATAAATGGTCATATGTAATGCTACCAAGGCAAAATATAAATGGTCATATGTAATACTACAAAGGTTAAATATAAATTGTCATATGTAATGCTACCAAGTTAAAATATAAATGATCATATGTAATGCTACCAAGACGAAATATAAATGATCATATGTAATGCTACAAAGGCAAAATATAAATGATCATATGTAATGCTACCAAGGCAAAATATAAATGGTCATATGTAATGCTACCAAGGTAAAATATAAATGGTCATATGTAATGCTACCAAGGCAAAATATAATTGATCATATGTAATGCTACCAAGGTAAAATATAAATGGTTATATGTAATGCTACCAAGGTAAAATATAAACGGTCATATGTAATGCTACCAAGGTAAAATATAAATGGTCATATGTAATGCTACCAAGGCAAAATATAAATGATCATATGTAATGCTACCAAGGCAAAGTATCAATGATCATATGTAATGCTACCAAGGAAAAATATGAATGTTCATATGTAATGCTACCAAGGTAAACTATAAACAGTCATATGTAATGCTACCAAGGCAAAATCTAAATGGTCATATGTAATGCTACCAAGAGCAAAATATAAATGATCATATGTAATGCTACCAAGGCAAAATATAAACGGTTATATGTAATGCTACCAAGATAAAATATAAATTGTCATATGTAATGCTACCAAGGTAAAATATAAATTGTCATATGTAATGCTACCAAGACAAAGTATAAATGGTCATATGTAATGCTACCAAGACAAAATATAAATGGTCATATGTAATGCTACCAAGGTAAAATATAAATGATCATATAAAATGCTACCAAGACGAAATATAAATGATCATATGTAATGCTACCAAGGTAAAATATAAACGGTTATATGTAATGCTACCAAGGTAAAATATAAATGATCATATGTAATGCTAACAAGACAAAATATAAACGGTCATATGTAATGCTACCAAGACAAAATATAAATGGTCATATGTAATGCTTCCAAGGTAAAATATAAATGGTCATATGTAATGCTACAAAGGTAAAATATAAATGGTCATATATAATGCTACGAAGACGAAATATAAATGGTCATATGTAATGCTACCAAGGCAAAATATAAATGGTCATATGTAATGCTACCAAGCCAAAATATAAATGATCATATGTAATGCTACCAAGGTAAAATATAAATGGTCATATGTAATGCTACAAAGGTAAAATATAAATGATCATATGTAATGCTACCAAGGCAAAATATAAATGGTCATATGTAATGCTACCAAGGTAAAATATAAACGGTTATATGTAATGCTACCAAGGCAAAATCTAAATGGTCATATGTAATGCTACCAAGAGCAAAATATAAATGATCATATGTAATGCTACCAAGGCAAAATATAAATGGTTATATGTAATGCTACCAAGGTAAAATATAAATTGTCATATGTAATGCTACCAAGGTAAAATATAAATTGTCATATGTAATGCTACCAAGGTAAAATATAAATGGTCATATGTAATGCTACCAAGGTAAAATATAAATTGTCATATGTAATGCTACCAAGACAAAGTATAAATGGTCATATGTAATGCTACCAAGGCAAAATATAAATGGTCATATGTAATGCTACCAAGGTAAAATATAAATGATCATATATAATGCTACCAAGAGGAAATATAAATGATCATATGTAATGCTACCAAGGTAAAATATAAACGGTTATATGTAATGCTACCAAGGTAAAATATAAATGGTCATATGTAATGCTACCAAGGTAAAATATAAACGGTTATATGTAATGCTACCAAGGTAAAATATAAATGATCATATGTAATGCTACCAAGACAAAATATAAACGGTCATATGTAATGCTACCAAGACAAAATATAAATGGTCATATGTAATGCTACCAAGGTAAAATATAAATGGTCATATGTAATGCTACAAAGGTAAAATATAAATGGTCATATATAATGCTACGAAGACGAAATATAAATGGTCATATGTAATGCTACCAAGGCAAAATATAAATGGTCATATGTAATGCTACCAAGACAAAATATAAATGATCATATGTAATGCTACCAAGGTAAAATATAAATGGTCATATGTAATGCTACCAAGGCAAAATATAAATGATCATATGTAATGCTACCAAGGTAAAATATAAATTGTTATATGTAATGCTACCGAGGTAAAATATAAATGATCATATGTAATGCTACCAAGGTAAAATATAAATGATCATATGTAATGCTACCAAGGTAAAATATAAATGGTTATATGTAATGCTACCAAGGCAAAATATAAATGATCATATGTAATGCTACCAAGGTAAAATATAAATGGTTATATGTAATGCTACCAAGGTAAAATATAAATGGTCATATGTAATGCTACAAAGGTAAAATATAAATGATCATATGTAATGCTACCAAGGTAAAATATAAACGGTTATATGTAATGCTACCAAGGTAAAATATAAATGATCATATGTAATGCTACCAAGGTAAAATATAAATGGTCATATGTAATGCTACCAAGAGCAAAATATAAATGATCATATTTAATGCTACCAAGAGCAAAATATAAATGATCATATGTAATGCTACCAAGAGCAAAATAGAAATGATCATATGTAATGCTACCAAGAGCAAAATATAAATGATCATATGTAATGCTACCAAGAGCAAAATATAAATGATAATATGTAATGCTACCAAGACCAAAATATAAATGATCATATGTAATGCTACCAAGACAAAATATAAATGATCATATGTAATGCTACCAAGACAAAATATAAATGATCATATGTAATGCTACCAAGAGCAAAATATAAATGATCATATGTAATGCTACCAAGGTAAAATATAAATGGTCATATGTAATGCTACAAAGGTAAAATATAAATGATCATATGTAATGCTACCAAGGCAAAATATAAATGGTCATATGTAATGCTACCAAGGTAAAATATAAATGGTCATATGTAATGCTACCAAGGCAAAATATAATTGATCATATGTAATGCTACCAAGGTAAAATATAAATGGTTATATGTAATGCTACCAAGGTAAAATATAAACGGTTATATGTAATGCTACCAAGGTAAAATATAAATGGTCATATGTAATGCTACCAAGGCAAAATATAAATGATCATATGTAATGCTACCAAGGAAAAGTATCAATGATCATATGTAATGCTACCAAGGAAAAATATGAATGTTCATATGTAATGCTACCAAGGTAAAATATAAACGGTCATATGTAATGCTACCAAGGCAAAATCTAAATGGTCATATGTAATGCTACCAAGAGCAAAATATAAATGATCATATGTAATGCTACCAAGGCAAAATATAAATGGTTATATGTAATGCTACCATTGTAAAATATAAATTGTCATATGTAATGCTACCAAGGTAAAATATAAATTGTCATATGTAATGCTACCAAGGTAAAATATAAATGGTCATATGTAATGCTACCAAGGTAAAATATAAATTGTCATATGTAATGCTACCAAGACAAAGTATAAATGGTCATATGTAATGCTACCAAGGCAAAATATAAATGGTCATATGTAATGCTACCAAGGTAAAATATAAATGATCATATATAATGCTACCAAGACGAAATATAAATGATCATATGTAATGCTACCAAGGTAAAATATAAACGGTTATATGTAATGCTACCAATGTAAAATATAAATGATCATATGTAATGCTACCAAGGCAAAATATAAACGGTCATATGTAATGCTACCAAGGTAAAATATAAATGATCATATGTAATGCTGCCAAGAGCAAAATATAAATGATCATATGTAATGCTTCCAAGAGCAAAATATAAATGATCATATGTAATGCTTCCAAGACAAAATATAAATGATCATATGTAATGCTACCAAGACAAAATATAAATGGTCATATGTAATGCTACCAAGAGCAAAATATAAATGATCATATGTAATGTTACCAAGGCAAAATATAAATGATCATATGTAATGCTACCAAGACAAAATATAAATGATCATATGTAATGCTACCAAGACAAAATATAAATTGTCATATGTAATGCTACCAAGACAAAATATAAATGGTCATATGTAATGCTACCAAGAGAAAAATATAAATGATCATATGTAATGCTATCAAGGCAAAATACAAATGGTCATATGTAATGCTACCAAGACAAAATATAAATGATCATATGTAATGCTACCAAGACAAAATATAAATGGTCATATGTAATGCTACCAAGACAAAATATAAATGATCATATGTAATGCTACCAAGGCAAAATATAAATGGTCATATGTAATGCTACCAAGGCAAAATATAAATGGTCATATGTAATGCTACCAAGGCAAAATATAAATGATCATATGTAATGCTACCAAGACAAAATATAAATGGTCATATGTAATGCTACCAAGAGCAAAATATAAATGATCATATGTAATGCTACCAAAGCAAAATATAAATGATCATATGTAATGCTACCAAGACAAAATATAAATGATCATATGTAATGCTACCAAGACAAAATATAAATGGTCATATGTAATGCTACCAAGACAAAATATAAATGATCATATGTAATGCTACCAAGACAAAATATAAATGATCATATGTAATGCTACCAAGACAAAATATAAATGATCATATGTAATGCTACCAAGACAAAATATAAATGGTCATATGTAATGCTACCAAGAGCAAAATATAAATGATCATATGTAATGCTACCAAGACAAAATATAAATGATCATATGTAATGCTACCAAGACAAAATATAAATGGTCATATGTAATGCTACCAAGACAAAATATAAATGGTCATATGTAATGCTACCAAGAGAAAAATATAAATGATCATATGTAATGCTATCAAGGCAAAATACAAATGGTCATATGTAATGCTACCAAGACAAAATATAAATGATCATATGTAATGCTACCAAGGCAAAATATAAATGGTCATATGTAATGCTACCAAGAGCAAAATATAAATGATCATATGTAATGCTACCAAGGTAAAATATAAATGATCATATATAATGCTACCAAGACGAAATATAAATGATCATATGTAATGCTACCAAGGTAAAATATAAACGGTTATATGTAATGCTACCAATGTAAAATATAAATGATCATATGTAATGCTACCAAGGCAAAATATAAACGGTCATATGTAATGCTACCAAGGTAAAATATAAATGATCATATGTAATGCTGCCAAGAGCAAAATATAAATGATCATATGTAATGCTTCCAAGAGCAAAATATAAATGATCATATGTAATGCTTCCAAGACAAAATATAAATGATCATATGTAATGCTACCAAGACAAAATATAAATGGTCATATGTAATGCTACCAAGAGCAAAATATAAATGATCATATGTAATGTTACCAAGGCAAAATATAAATGATCATATGTAATGCTACCAAGACAAAATATAAATGATCATATGTAATGCTACCAAGACAAAATATAAATGGTCATATGTAATGCTACCAAGACAAAATATAAATGGTCATATGTAATGCTACCAAGAGAAAAATATAAATGATCATATGTAATGCTATCAAGGCAAAATACAAATGGTCATATGTAATGCTACCAAGACAAAATATAAATGATCATATGTAATGCTACCAAGACAAAATATAAATGGTCATATGTAATGCTACCAAGACAAAATATAAATGATCATATGTAATGCTACCAAGACAAAATATAAATGGTCATATGTAATGCTACCAAGACAAAATATAAATGGTCATATGTAATGCTACCAAGAGAAAAATATAAATGATCATATGTAATGCTATCAAGGCAAAATACAAATGGTCATATGTAATGCTACGAAGACAAAATATAAATGATCATATGTAATGCTACCAAGGCAAAATATAAATTGTCATATGTAATGCTACAAAGACAAAATATAAATAGTCATATGTAATGCTACCAAGACAAAATATAAATGATCATATGTAATGCTACCAAGGCAAAATATAAATGATCATATGTAATGCTACCAAGACAAAATATAAATGATCATATGTAATGCTACGAAGACAAAATATAAATGATCATATGTAATGCTACCAAGACAAAATATAAATGATCATATGTAATGCTACCAAGAGCAAAATATAAATGATCATATGTAATGCTACCAAGGCAAAATATAAATGATCATATGTAATGCTACCAAGGCAAAATATAAATGGTCATATGTAATGCTACCAAGACAAAATATAAATGATCATATGTAATGCTACCAAGGCAAAATATAAATAGTCACATGTAATGCTACCAAGGCAAAATATAAATGATCATATGTAATGCTACCAAGAGCAAAATATAAATGATCATATGTAATGCTACGCAGACAAAATATAAATGATCATATGTAATGCTACCAAGGCAAAATATAAATGGTCATATGTAATGCTACCAAGACAAAATATAAATGGTCATATGTAATGCTACCAAGACAAAATATAAATGATCATATGTAATGCTACCAAGGCAAAATATAAATGATCATATGTAATGCTACCAAGACAAAATATAAATGGTCATATGTAATGCTACCAAGGCAAAATATAAATTGTCATATGTAATGCTACCAAGGCAAAATATAAATGGTCATATGTAATGCTACAAAGGTTAAATATAAATTGTAATATGTAATGCTACCAAGTTAAAATATAAATGATCATATGTAATGCTACCAAGACGAAATATAAATGATCATATGTAATGCTACCAAGGTAAAATATAAACGGTCATATGTAATGCTACCAAGGCAAAATCTAAATGGTCATATGTAATGCTACCAAGAGCAAAATATAAATGATCATATGTAATGCTACCAAGGCAAAATATAAACGGTTATATGTAATGCTACCAAGGTAAAATATAAATTGTCATATGTAATGTTACCAAGGTAAAATATAAATGGTCATATGTAATGCTACCAAGGCAAAATATAAATGGTCATATGTAATACTACAAAGGTTAAATATAAATTGTCATATGTAATGCTACCAAGTTAAAATATAAATGATCATATGTAATGCTACCAAGACGAAATATAAATGATCATATGTAATGCTACAAAGGTAAAATATAAATGATCATATGTAATGCTACCAAGGCAAAATATAAATGGTCATATGTAATGCTACCAAGGTAAAATATAAATGGTCATATGTAATGCTACCAAGGCAAAATATAATTGATCATATGTAATGCTACCAAGGTAAAATATAAATGGTTATATGTAATGCTACCAAGGTAAAATATAAACGGTCATATGTAATGCTACCAAGGTAAAATATAAATGGTCATATGTAATGCTACCAAGGCAAAATATAAATGATCATATGTAATGCTACCAAGGCAAAGTATCAATTATCATATGTAATGCTACCAAGGAAAAATATGAATGTTCATATGTAATGCTACCAAGGTAAACTATAAACGGTCATATGTAATGCTACCAAGGCAAAATCTAAATGGTCATATGTAATGCTACCAAGAGCAAAATATAAATGATCATATGTAATGCTACCAAGGCAAAATATAAACGGTTATATGTAATGCTACCAAGATAAAATATAAATTGTCATATGTAATGCTACCAAGGTAAAATATAAATTGTCATATGTAATGCTAACAAGGTAAAATATAAATGGTCATATGTAATGCTACCAAGGTAAAATATAAATTGTCATATGTAATGCTACCAAGACAAAGTATAAATGGTCATATGTAATGCTACCAAGGCAAAATATAAATGGTCATATGTAATGCTACCAAGGTAAAATATAAATGATCATATATAATGCTACCAAGACGAAATATAAATGATCATATGTAATGCTACCAAGGTAAAATATAAACGGTTATATGTAATGCTACCAAGGTAAAATATAAATGGTCATATGTAATGCTACAAAGGTAAAATATAAATGATCATATGTAATGCTACCAAGGCAAAATATAAATGGTCATATATAATGCTACGAAGACGAAATATAAATGGTCATATGTAATGCTACCAAGGCAAAATATAAATGGTCATATGTAATGCTACCAAGACAAAATATAAATGATCATATGTAATGCTACCAAGGTAAAATATAAATGGTCATATGTAATGCTACAAAGGTAAAATATAAATGATCATATGTAATGCTACCAAGGCAAAATATAAATGGTCATATGTAATGCTACCAAGGTAAAATATAAATGGTCATATGTAATGCTACCAAGGCAAAATATAATTGATCATATGTAATGCTACCAAGGTAAAATATAAATGGTTATATGTAATGCTACCAAGGTAAAATATAAACGGTTATATGTAATGCTACCAAGGTAAAATATAAATGGTCATATGTAATGCTACCAAGGCAAAATATAAATGATGATATGTAATGCTACCAAGGCAAAGTATCAATGATCATATGTAATGCTACTAAGGAAAAATATGAATGTTCATATGTAATGCTACCAAGGTAAAATATAAACGGTCATATGTAATGCTACCAAGGCAAAATCTAAATGGTCATATGTAATGCTACCAAGAGCAAAATATAAATGATCATATGTAATGCTACCAAGGCAAAATATAAATGGTTATATGTAATGCTACCAAGGTAAAATATAAATTGTCATATGTAATGCTACCAAGGTAAAATATAAATTGTCATATGTAATGCTACCAAGGTAAAATATAAATGGTCATATGTAATGCTACCAAGGTAAAATATAAATTGTCATATGTAATGCTACCAAGACAAAGTATAAATGGTCATATGTAATGCTACCAAGGCAAAATATAAATGGTCATATGTAATGCTACCAAGGTAAAATATAAATGATCATATATAATGCTACCAAGACGAAATATAAATGATCATATGTAATGCTACCAAGGTAAAATATAAACGGTTATATGTAATGCTACCAAGGTAAAATATAAATGGTCATATGTAATGCTACCAAGGTAAAATATAAACGGTTATATGTAATGCTACCAAGGTAAAATATAAATGATCATATGTAATGCTACCAAGACAAAATATAAACGGTCATATGTAATGCTACCAAGACAAAATATAAATGGTCATATGTAATGCTACCAAGGTAAAATATAAATGGTCATATGTAATGCTACAAAGGTAAAATATAAATGGTCATATATAATGCTACGAAGACGAAATATAAATGGTCATATGTAATGCTACCAAGGCAAAATATAAATGGTCATATGTAATGCTACCAAGACAAAATATAAATGATCATATGTAATGCTACCAAGGTAAAATATAAATGGTCATATGTAATGCTACCAAGGCAAAATATAAATTATCATATGTAATGCTTCCAAGGTAAAATATAAATGGTTATATGTAATGCTACCAAGGTAAAATATAAATGATCATATGTAATGCTACCAAGGTAAAATATAAATGATCATATGTATTGCTACCAAGGTAAAATATAAATGGTTATATGTATTGCTACCAAGGCAAAATATAAATGATCATATGTAATGCTACCAAGGTAAAATATAAATGGTTATATGTAATGCTACCAAGGTAAAATATAAATGGTCATATGTAATGCTACAAAGGTAAAATATAAATGATCATAAGTAATGCTACCAAGGTAAAATATAAACGGTTATATATAATGCTACCAAGGTAAAATATAAATGATCATATGTAATGCTACCAAGGTAAAATATAAATGGTCATATGTAATGCTACCAAGAGCAAAATATAAATGATCATATTTAATGCTACCAAGAGCAAAATATAAATGATCATATGTAATGCTACCAAGAGCAAAATATAAATGATCATATGTAATGCTACCAAGAGCAAAATATAAATGATCATATGTAATGCTACCAAGAGCAAAATATAAATGATAATATGTAATGCTACCAAGACCAAAATATAAATGATCATATGTAATGCTACCAAGACAAAATATAAATGATCATATGTAATGCTACCAAGACAAAATATAAATGATCATATGTAATGCTACCAAGAGCAAAATATAAATGATCATATGTAATGCTACCAAGAGCAAAATATAAATGATCATATGTAATGCTACCAAGGTAAAATATAAATGGTCATATGTAATGCTACAAAGGTAAAATATAAATGATCATATGTAATGCTACCAAGGCAAAATATAAATGGTCATATGTAATGCTACCAAGGTAAAATATAAATGGTCATATGTAATGCTACCAAGGCAAAATATAATTGATCATATGTAATGCTACCAAGGTAAAATATAAATGGTTATATGTAATGCTACCAAGGTAAAATATAAACGGTTATATGTAATGCTACCAAGGTAAAATATAAATGGTCATATGTAATGCTACCAAGTCAAAATATAAATGATCATATGTAATGCTACCAAGGAAAAGTATCAATGATCATATGTAATGCTACCAAGGATAAATATGAATGTTCATATGTAATGCTACCAAGGTAAAATATAAACGATCATATGTAATGCTACCAAGGCAAAATCTAAATGGTCATATGTAATGCTACCAAGAGCAAAATATAAATGATCATATGTAATGCTACCAAGGCAAAATATAAATGGTTATATGTAATGCTACCAAGGTAAAATATAAATTGTCATATGTAATGCTACCAAGACGAAGTATAAATGGTCATATGTAATGCTACCAAGGCAAAATATAAATGGTCATATGTAATGCTACCAAGGTAAAATATAAATGATCATATATAATGCTACCAAGACGAAATATAAATGATCATATGTAATGCTACCAAGGTAAAATATAAACGGTTATATGTAATGCTACCAAGGTAAAATATAAATGATCATATGTAATGCTACCAAGGCAAAATATAAACGGTCATATGTAATGCTACCAAGGTAAAATATAAATGATCATATGTAATGCTGCCAAGAGCAAAATATAAATGATCATATGTAATGCTTCCAAGAGCAAAATATAAATGATCATATGTAATGCTTCCAAGACAAAATATAAATGATCATATGTAATGCTACCAAGACAAAATATAAATGATCATATGTAATGCTACCAAGACAAAATATAAATGATCATATGTAATGCTGCCAAGAGGAAATATAAATGATTATATGTAATGCTGCCAAGAGCAAAATATAAATGATCATATGTAATGCTACCAAGACAAAATATAAATGATCATATGTAATGCGACCAAGACAAAATATAAATGATAATATGTAATGCTACCAAGACGAAATATAAATGATTATATGTAATGCTACCAAGACAAAATATAAATGATCATATGTAATGCTTCCAAGACAAAATATAAATGATCATATGTAATGCTGCCAAGAGCAAAATATAAATGATCATATGTAATGCTGCCAAGAGCAAAATATAAATGATCATATGTAATGCTTCCAAGACAAAATATAAATGATCATATGTAATGCTGCCAAGACAAAATATAAATGATCATATGTAATGCTGCCAAGAGCAAAATATAAATGATCATATGTAATGCTTCCAAGACAAAATATAAATGATCATATGTAATGCTTCCAAGACAAAATATAAATGATCATATGTAATGCTGCCAAGAGCAAAATATAGATGATCATATGTAATGCTGCCAAGAGCAAAATATAAATGATCATATGTAATGCTGCCAAGAGCAAAATATAAATGATCATATGTAATGCTACCAAGACAAAATATAAATGATCATATGTAATGCTTCCAAGACAAAATATAAACGGTCATATGTAATGCTACCAAGGTAAAATATAAATGATCATATGTAATGCTACCAAGGCAAAATATAAACGGTCATATGTAATGCTACCAAGGTAAAATATAAATGATCATATGTAATGCTGCCAAGAGCAAAATATAAATGATCATATGTAATGCTGCCAAGAGCAAAATATAAATGATCATATGTATTGCTGCCAAGAGCAAAATATAAATGATCATATGTAATGCTACCAAGACAAAATATAAATGATCATATGTAATGCTAACAAGGCAAAATATAAATGATCATATGTAATGCTACCTAGATAAAATATAAATGATCATATGTAATGCTACCAAGACAAAATATGAATGATCATATGTAATGCTAACAAGGCAAAATATAAATGATCATATGTAATGCTAACAAGACAAAATATAAATGATCATATGTAATGCTACCAAGACAAAATATTAATGGTCATATGTAATGCTACCAAGACAAAATATAAAGGATCATATGTAATGCTAACAAGGCAAAATATAAATGATCATATGTAATGCTACCAAGACAAAATATAAATGATCATATGTAATGCTACCAAGACAAAATATAAAGGATCATATGTAATGCTAACAAGGCAAAATATAAATGATCATATGTAATGCTAACAAGGCAAAATATTAATGATCATATGTAATGCTAACAAGGCAAAATATAAATGATCATATGTAATGCTAACAAGACAAAATATAAATGATCATATGTAATGCTAACAAGGCAAAATATAAATGATCATATGTAATGCTACCAAGACAAAATATAAAGGATCATATGTAATGCTAACAAGGCAAAATATAAATGATCATATGTAATGCTAACAAGGCAAAATATAAATGATCATATGTAATGCTAACAAGACAAAATATAAATGATCATATGTAATGCTAACAAGGCAAAATATTAATGATCATATGTAATGCTAACAAGACAAAATATAAATGATCATATGTAATGCTAACAAGGCAAAATATTAATGATCATATGTAATGCATACAAGACAAAATATAAATGATCATATGTAATGCTACCAAGACAAAATATAAAGGATCATATGTAATGCTAATAAGGCAAAATATAAATGATCATATGTAATGCTAACAAGGCAAAATATAAATGATCATATGTAATGCTAACAAGGCAAAATATAAATGATCATATGTAATGCTAACAAGGCAAAATATAAATGATCATATGTAATGCTACCAAGACAAAATATAAAGGATCATATGTAATGCTAACAAGGCAAAATATAAATGATCATATGTAATGCTACCAAGACAAAATATAAATGATCATATGTAATGCTACCAAGACAAAATATAAAGGATCATATGTAATGCTACCAAGGCAAAATATAAATGATCATATGTAATGCTACCAAGACAAAATATAAATGATCATATGTAATGCTACCAAGACAAAATATAAAGGATCATATGTAATGCTAACAAGGCAAAATATAAATGATCATATGTAATGCTACCAAGACAAAATATAAAGGATCATATGTAATGCTAACAAGGCAAAATATAAATGATCATATGTAATGCTACCAAGACAAAATATAAATGATCATATGTAATGCTAACAAGGCAAAATATTAATGATCATATGTAATGCTAACAAGGCAAAATATAAATGATCATATGTAATGCTAACAAGACAAAATATAAATGATCATATGTAATGCTAACAAGGCAAAATATAAATGATCATATGTAATGCTACCAAGACAAAATATAAAGGATCATATGTAATGCTAACAAGGCAAAATATAAATGATCATATGTAATGCTAACAAGGCAAAATATAAATGATCATATGTAATGCTAACAAGACAAAATATAAATGATCATATGTAATGCTAACAAGGCAAAATATAAATGATCATATGTAATGCTAACAAGACAAAATATAAATGATCATATGTAATGCTAACAAGGCAAAATATAAATGATCATATGTAATGCTACCTAGATAAAATATAAATGATCATATGTAATGCTACCAAGACAAAATATAAATGATCATATGTAATGCTAACAAGGCAAAATATAAATGATCATATGTAATGCTAACAAGGCAAAATATAAATGATCATATGTAATGCTACCAAGACAAAATATAAATGATCATATGTAATGCTAACAAGGCAAAATATAAATGATCATATGTAATGCTAACAAGACAAAATATAAATGATCATATGTAATGCTAACACGGCAAAATATAAATGATCATATGTAATGCTACCTAGATAAAATATAAATGATCATATGTAATGCTACCAAGACAAAATATAAATGATCATATGTAATGCTACCAAGGCAAAATATAAATGATCATATGTAATGCTACCAAGATAAAATATAAATGATCATATGTAATGCTACCAAGGTAAAATATAAATGGTCATATGTAATGCTACCAAGACAAAATATAAATTATCATATGTAATGCTACCAAGACAAAATATAAATGATCATATGTAATGCTACCAAGGTAAAATATAAATGGTCATATGTAATGCTACCAAGACAAAATATAAATGATCATATGTAATGCTACCAAGGCAAAATATAAATGGTCATATGTAATGCTACCAAGACAAAATATAAATGATCATATGTAATGCTACCAAGGCAAAATATAAATGGTCATATGTAATGCTACCAAGCTAAAGCTCATTTCTTTTAACAACTACAAGAAACCTTTCTATGAATATAACATTCAAACTCATCACTTTCAGACAATATGAATTGGAATAAGTACATAAAAAGATGTTGCTAAATTTTCTGCAAAGAAGATAGACTCCCTTTACTGGGCTAGAAAACTCCTCACGTCTGCCAGTATACATTAAAAGCATGTGAGCATGCTCTCCCTCTCTTATTGAGCCTGACTGATCGTCAGTTTTTTATTTGAATGAAGGAGAGGACACGCTTAAGTGCTTTTCATGATTTTAAATGATTTTTATCGACTGGACTTTTTTAAATAAATCAACTGAACACAATTTTTTTAATTCAATACTCTCCTGAAGATGGAAACGTTTGCGACTATAGCAAATTTCTTTTTACACTCGAACAGAATGTCGAACATTCCCCCCACCCCATTAAAAAAACAAAGAAACAGGAATTATCGTTGCTGTTCGATGAAAGATGGATAAAAATTGTCATTATATAATTTTGCTTGTTTTTAATTATTTTATTGCAAAAAATGTTTTATGAGGAGAAAATATTTATTTTTTGTGATAGGTGTGCTGCAAAAATTTAAAAACTCAATTGTGTCCTGCCATGGAAAAATGGTTGGGAACCACAATATCACATAAACGAAATAATTTTGTTACATTAAATTTGGAATACTAAAACCCTATAGGATTATAAGCTGAAATTCTACTTTGAAAATATTGCAATGTTGCATCCCTATGTCTGTTTTACAAGTGTTTGAATAAAATGTGCTCTGATGAACTCATTTCACTTGTGTCCCCTCGATGTACACATTACAAATTAACCCAACAAGCAGCAAAATCCCACCTCTTTACAGTTGAGGTCCCTAGATACCAGAAAGCTTTCTTCTCTAATAGTTTCTTCTCTTGAAATGCTAGACTTTGAAATTCCCTTCCTGTTTCCTGTTTCCTGTTTCCCTGACTGTATTAACCTGCAGAAGTTTACATGTGCTGTGAACAGATATCTTGCTGCTCACCTTCCCACAGACTCATGTTATACACAATCCCAAATAGTAAGCCTTTACGGTCAAGTGGCAATATGCTTTGTTTGGAGTGAAAAAGAGTAAAAAAGAAAATTTAATGTTCTTAGTAGTTTTATCCTAAATAAATAACATTTATTTACTGAGATTTAGCACATATAGATTTTCAAAAATGTCGAAACACAAAAGAATATATTCAAGCATCGTCAGTTAACTGGAACAATGAACTGAAAAGCAAAAGTATGAAAAAGAACAATTCATCTGGTTAAACCAGATTGTGTTTAGTGTCAAAAGAGTCGAAAAATATTCGATCACACACGTGGAAACAGTGAGGTTACTTTTAGCATAGATATAGAGCTCGTAATAAAAGATTTCGATGTTAAATTTGCAAAGCTAGAAGGTTTTAAGAAATGTAAAATATTAAGATTGAAGACCAAACAAGTCTGTAGAACAGAGTAAAGAATTGGATTGTCTATTAAATTTTGATCAAATTCTAAGAATTTATTTACTTAAATTCATAATTAGTTTTGCCTGAAGAGACTTAGCCATTTCCCCTCTAGTCAATATGATAGGACATATTAGTATAAGTAAAAAATTATACTATCCTCAAGTCTATAATGAAGATAAGTATGCGTGCATATATACCAGCTGGACGCCCAATGTTGCCTGGTCTTACAATATGCTTAAACATGATATTTTAATTTATGCAGATTGCGTGAGAAATAATTTGCCCAGTAGACTAATTCGCAAAAAAATGTTAAAAAAAATAATGATAATGTCGTTCATCAAATTCCATTTGTGTTTGTTTACAATATCACACCTGCTGATATTGGGGCTTGATGATGAATACCCTGGAAATACTACTTCTGATTAATGTTTAGTTTTAAAATATGCAAATGAAGAAATGATTTGTGGTGATTTTAAATGGTACCTCTTCGTTTATCATCAATTGAACTCATTAATAAGAAAAAAATTAAAATAAAATGGTGAGGTACACCTGGGCTTGAACATGGGATCATTGGATCTGTAGTCGAACGGTTAATTGTAGGCATAGACCAATTCATACCATCTAAAAAATTCCAACAAAAACCTAACAGGCACCCATGGTTCTCCCCAGAATGTGCTGCTGCTATCGTGCACAGAAATCACTTTTTCCATAGCTACGAACGTAATAGATGCACTGAGACTAAAGCTGCTTTCAGGACTGCCAGCAACCACTGTAAAAGAGTAATAAAAAATGCAAGAGAGCTATATGCCCAGTCTGTTAAATCCAAGGTAGCTGATCAGCGGCTTGGTTCCCACGAGTTTTGGCAAATAACAAATAGGATCCTGGACAGAAGTGTGCGTTCTATCCCAACCATTATCAATGGACCAGAGGTCATTTCGTCAGCATCAGACAAGGCCAAACTATTTGCCAAGAACTTTGCAGCTAATTCTACCCTATGCGACGAAGGCCATCAACTCCCCATATTTCCTCCTATAACACAGAACAAGCTAGGTAACATACAAATATCCGTGCATGAGGTCGCCAAGCTAATCAAGAACCTAGATTCCAGTAAAGCAACTGGCCCTGATGGCATTCCAATTATAGTGTTAAAAAAGCTTCAACCAGAACTTGCTCCCATACTTACGAAACTATTTAAGCGCTGCCTTAAGGAGAAGTGCTTTCCGACTCCCTGTAAGACCTCATCAATTTGCCCTGTATTTAAGAATTCAGGTGATAAGTCATCTCCCTCTCAGTACAGACCAATAAGTCTCCTGTGTGTTATGAGTAAGTTGCTGGAATCCATATTAAATAGAGAAATAGTCAACCACCTCAACAGAAATAACCTTCTTAATGACATGCAATATGGTTTCCGCTCTGCAAGATCTACCACAGATGTGCTGACGGTTATATCCCACAGGATTAGTGAATCTCTTGACAAAGGCTTCCTTTCTAGGGCAATTGCTCTTGACATATCAAAGGCCTTTGACAAGGTATGGCATAAGGGTCTACTTCACAAGATTTCCAGCTACGGTATAACTGGAAATGTTTTCTCAATCATTAAATCATTTCTCTCTGATAAGCTCATAAGAGTAGTGGTAGATGGACAAAAATCGGAGGCCGGCAATATAAATGCTGGAGTCCCTCAGGGGTCAATCCTGGGCACAACTCTCTTCCTGATCTACATTAATGATCTTCCAAATCACATCCTTACATAATTCGTTGACATTTTTGCTGATGACACTACCATCTATGGTAGCACATCTAAGACAGTAAACGACTAAGTTCTCTCCAATTCTCTCTCATCTGATCTTGATCATGTTGTACAATGGGGAAAGGAGTGGCTGGTTACTTTTAATGCATCTAAAACCAAGCTTCTATCTTTACATCATCAACATTCTGATCCCCATCTGGCATCAATTAAAATGAATGGCTCTCGTCTTGGGGAGGCCTCAAGTTTTGACAGGCTTCTGGGCTTGACCTTTACTCCTGATCTTAAATGGAATACGTACATCAAATCTGTTGCCAAGACCGCTGGAAAAATGGTCGGATCCTTCTATCGATCCAGTAGATATCTCACTGCTGATGCAATTCTCTATCTATATAAGAGCCAGATACGTCCAAGGATGGAATACTGTTGCCACATATGGGCAGGAGCTGCTAGAAAAGACTTGTCCTGCCTTGATAGGGTTCAAAATAGACTACGTGGCCTGGTGGGAGATGTCCTTTTCTCTTCACTGCAACCTCTATCTCACAGAAGAGATGTTGCGAGTTTGTCTCTGCTTTATCGTTATTTTCATGGAAAGTGTTCAACTGAGCTTCAATCTATGGTCCCCCCTCGCCAAACTTTCACAAGAAACACTAGACTAGCTGAAAACATTATCAATAGTTTTCCCCACTCTTTATCTGTACCTAAACCTAAACATAGATTCCATGATCAAAGCTTCTTTCTTAGAACTGCACGCCTATGGAATTGTCTTCCGTTTTCCTGCTTTCCAGCTGTCTATAATATTGTTGTCTTCAAGTCCAACGTGAACAAGTTTCTGATGAGCCGTTCCACTTAAGTTAACAAATTTACCGAACTTCCATTACTATCGATTACTATATTGTCCTTTTGACTACTCTACACTCTTTAACCCTTATCCTTGAGTGGCCTATCGGCCTTGATAAGTGGTGACGCCTATGTAAAAAAAAATGTAAAAAAATAGAAAATCGAAAAATATATATATATATATATATATATATATAGTGTTATAATGGAATAAATCCAGAGGAAATCCGGGTATGAGAGCTCAATGTGGTAAACAGAGCAATAAGATAAAAATTATAACACGGAAATTACATAATTGTCGATGCAATAATTTATTTCAACCTTATGGTATTTTCAAGCATCTAAATCAGACAATTACATTTTTGATACTGAAAAAGAAAAGAAAAGATCGGGCTTCGACCCTCAAAAAACCAAAGGTGGTGGTAGTAGCAATCCACTTAATACATTTATAGAGAGGGTGGTAGGGATTTAAAAAATAAAAATAAAAATTAAAAATTAAAAATTAAAAATAACAAATAAAAATATTAGATTAGACACTTATAAGCGGCAGCTCGATGTAACCATAGATACACACACACACACACACACACACACACACACACACACACACACACACACACTCACACACACACACACACACGCAACACATACACATACACCTACACCCACATACACACACACACGCCTCTAAGATGTACGTTCTGACATGTAAATGCCTTGACACGCGTTTACTAACCTAGGAAGAAGGGGCGAAAGTATACGGATATATAGTGAAAGAAATAGAACAGCGCGTAATGGAAAAAAGAAGAAAAAAAGAGGAAGAAAAGAAGAGGATACAGTGATCTAATGTTAACTGTCATATTAGTCTAGAAACTCTGAGAAAAGTAAGGGAAATAAACTGGATGTTTGTACACGCGTCCTATAGTTAATTGAGTCATGGAAAGTAGGTCTATTAAAAGATAAATAAATCAATAAAAAATAAATAAAAAAATAAATAAATAAAAATAAGAAAATAAAAATAAAAAGAATATTATATATAAAGTTTTAAAACTATCTGTATGTTATTATGTAAAAATTAGTTAAAAATAAATATTATCTTATAATTCATTTAAATATTGTATTTGTAATATAATACTATGAATTTAAAAATTGAGTCTTATGTATTTAATATTTTATATATTTTCATGTAAATAATTTTATTGGTGATTATAGCGGTCGTTGTAATTAATATTTCAATTCTTAATTGATTAAGAAGTGGGAAATTGTAATATTGATCGATTGTGTGTGTGTGTGTGTGTGTGTGTGTGTGTGTATCTATGGTTACATCGAGCTGCCGCTTATAAGTGTCTAATCTAATATTTTTATTTGTTATTTTTAATTTTTAATTTTTAATTTTTATTTTTATTTTTTAAATCCCTACCACCCTCTCTATAAATGTATTAAGTGGATTGCTACTACCACCACCTTTGGTTTTTTGAGGGTCGAAGCCCGATCTTTTCTTTTCTTTTTCAGTATCAAAAATGTAATTGTCTGATTTAGATGCTTGAAAATACCATAAGGTTGAAATAAATTATTGCATCGACAATTATGTAATTTCCGTGTTATAATTTTTAAATTTTTATATTATATATATATATATATATATATATATATATATATATATATATATATATATATATATATATATATATGTATATATATATATATATTGTTAACAGGATTGTTAAGGCTACTTGCACCTTTGGAAAGCTTCTTCAACTTTTGTGGAATGAACGAGATATTCGACTGGACACAAAAATCATAATATACCAAGCTATTATTTCTATTTTCATGTACGTTTCTGAGTCTTGGACTTCATATAGGCATTATGTTCACCAATTGGATGTATTTCATAAAAGCTGTCTACATTCAATCTGTAGCATTACCCTTCAAAACAAGGTATCCAACGCTGACCTTTTCACAAAGTGCAATATTTCTATAATTAAAACCAATCTCCTCCATTAAAATTTAAATCAACTTTTATTTGAAAGGAAAGTAGGATATGAAAGACCACTTCTTCCCTCTATCATTTTAAAACAACTCTATTGATTATCCTCGTTAGTAGGTTTATATAGAAAAAGGGGTTAATATTGCAAAGATTTCCTGTGTAGAGACGTTGATGAAAGATTAGACAGACCTGTTGAAAGAGAGTTCATGGATGTGTATTGAAGTTAGTAGAAGCGTGTGTCCATGTATAGATGGGGACAAAAGATTAGAGAGTACAGTGTGAGAAGGAGAGTTTATTTATGTATAGTTGAAGTTATCATTTGGTGGTAGCCATGATGGATTTTTTGCCGCATGTTTAACCTTTTATAAACTCAGTCACATGGTCAACTCACCTTAATAATGATCTTTGCTTTGTTGTTCGACCATCAAAACGTTTGACAACCGAGGTATCACTGTATTAGTAATGATTCAACAAAAAAACAGTGCACAAAATGAGAAACAAAACCTTTTTTAATAACAACAAAAGAGTTTATTCAATTGCTTACACCACTTGGTATAGGTGGAAGAAAGTTTGATAATGTCCGAGTAAGGAAAGAAAAAATTAGAAAGTTCTTTGGGCTGTCAAAAGTCTGCTAGCAGTTACCTTCAGGTGAAGGTGGTCGATGCTTGAGTGTCCAGTGAAAAGGTACAGTAGAGAGAGAAAGGGTGTGTTTTGTCGTTGCTTTCAGGGTTCTCTGCTAACTACCTAAAGGGGCTCAAGTAGTTCTTCAGGAGACAGAATTTATGTGTCCTGAGAGCTGATTGGTCAGTATGAAACCAAATCGATTATCAGAAATATTTATTCATAAGAGAAAATAAGTTTTTATTCACAACTACTAAAATAGGAGGATTTATTAAGTGGGTTTCTAACAGTATTAAGTCATTATCGAGACTTCAAAGATGTAAGAGTTAAGTTGCGGTCATTTTCTTCTTGTCTCCATGAAACACTAGACATTACTTGTTTTTCAAACCAAATAAACATTTTAAAGTAAGTAAACACAGTAAACATTTATCTAGCTAGGTAGAAGAGTAAATTATCGGAGCAAGTAAAGGAAGTAAATCTAGTAGATGAGCCTCATTCTGAAAAATCTGAAAAATTAAGTCACATGACATCTGACATCGTTGCTACCCAATAAAAGCATTTATGGCCCGGAGGTTTTTTTGGTTGGTTTATAGATGGGGAAGGGGTGAAGGAAATGAGGCCATAGAGGTCACAACAAAGAATACATTTAATTGACAACGTTTGAAGTATGTAGAATCTGACTCCATGCAATTAAGGACAGACGAATATTGAAGGTTGAGAACCGGTTTTATTTATTAATGACAGTTTTAATTTGAAGAGGTAAAGTGTTCATAGGATGTTTGTAGGTGTGTATGCATTGATAAGGAAAGAACTTTTGTAGGCTTGTATAATTTAACAAAGAATGAATGTTCGTAAGCGTACTTATCTTTTCGGACGATGGGGGTGGTAAGTGGGTGGCCGGTCGTGCTACTGTCGGTGATATGTGTCCTGGCTTTTAACTTGAGAGTGGCGACTTCTTTCCTCAACATCTAGCAGCACGTCGACTTCGCCTCCTATGTTTTTCTCCTTTCTTCTTTTCTTTGGTTTGTGTGAATTAGGCATTGGTTAGAATTGAAGGCGTTTTGGCCCATAACATGAGAGCGTAGTCGGCTTCAGTTCACTGGTGCCTTATTTCTTTTTCTTCTTCATCTCTTTAGGTCGGGTGGGAGAATCCGTCTGTGCGTTCACTGATGCAGCAGGGCGAATCTCCTCTCTCTCCTTTTTGGTCCCCTCATTTTATAGTTGCAAACCGGCTCCCAGTGACTGTGATATTTTAGGCCTTTATTTTAGGCGCGGAGCTCTGCCATTGGTTGATAATTCTTTTGTGGTTATCTTATTTTTTCTTCTCAAGCAGAAGCGATGCATGGAGCCATGTGCAAACGACGATTTTTTATTTTGTCTCTCATGGTGGATGCGTTAACATCAGATTGGCTGCCAATTCTCATCATGTTCCCACACACATCGCCACCCGAAATAGCGGAGCTATTCCGGGAGTGTCCGTGAGGACTTTGGTGGATAGAGTTGGTTGGTTGGTTGGTTGGTTGGTTGGTTGACAAAAATGATTACTCTCTTAGCGGATTGCCGTTCGTCCTGTTGATATAGTTAAACGTCTCTTTTTTTTTTTTGTTTGCAGAAGGAAGGTGTTTTATAATTGTTCGCCAATTCTTATTTTAGTCACTTAAATTATTTTGAGCAAAAAAATAAAGTTAGGTTCTCGTAACTTCAGCAATAATACGTCTGTCCTTTTATTATTATTATTTATTTATTTTTAGAATGCGCGTATTCATCGTGGTCAGCAGGTTCACCATTTATGGCCCCTGAGGTGGTTTTTTTTTTTTTTGAAGGTTGAGAACCGGTTTTATTTAATAATGACAGTTTTAATTTGAAGAGGTAAAGTGTTCGTAGGATGTTTGTAGGTGTGTATGCATTGATATGGAATGAACTTTTGTAGGCTTGTATAATTTAACAAAGAATGAATGTTTGTAAGCGTACTTATCTTTTCGGACGATGGGGGTGGTAAGTGGGTGGCCGGTCGTGCTACTGTCGGTGATATGTGTCCTGGCTTTTAACTTGAGAGTGGCGACTTCTTTCCTCAACATCTAGCAGCACGGCGTTTTCGCCTCCTATGTTTTTCTCCTTTCTTCTTTTCTTTGGTTTGTGTGAATTAGGCATTGGTTAGAATTGAAGGCGTTTTGGCCCATAACATGAGAGCGTAGTTGGCTTCAGTTCACTGGTGCCTTATTTTTTTTTCTTCTTCATCTCTTTAGGTCGGGTGGGAGAATCCGTCCGTGCGTTCACTGACGCAGCAGGGCGAATCTCCTCTCTCTCCTTTTTGGTCCCCTCATTTTATAGTCGCAAACCGGCTCCCAGTGACTTTTTTCTTCCCAAGCGGAAGCGATGCGTGGAGCCATCTGCAAACGACGATTTTTTATTTTGTCTCTCATGGTGGATGCGTTAACATCAGATTGGCTGCCAATTCTCATCATGTTCCCACACATTACAATAAATTAAAACTGAAGAATTTTCGTCATGCACTCTTGTTCTAAGTTAACAACTAGGCACTACTTGTGTTTCAAACTTATAAAAAGTGCTTTAAAATAAGTGAAAACACTAAAACCTTTTTTCAGTTTGTTGTCTTTTTTTGGATGGGTGGGGGCTTTGGAAGCGCCCCTATTATTCCAAAAAAGCGGGTATGTAAACACACTTTGCAACATTTTTCGATAATTATTTTCAAAAAAATTTCTATGTTTACAATCAATTTTTAGTTAAAATAAAGAAATTATTTTCTTAAAATATTTTGTTTATATATGTTTACATTTTGTTTTAAAGTAAAACTAAGAAATTAATTTGAAAAATATTGTTTATATCCATCTTCATTCAAAAGGTTACTTCTTGATAGCTTCACCATTTTTTTTTTTTTACCTAAATTTTCTGAATTTCAGAACGAGGCTCGTCTGATACTTCCTTTACTTGCAGCCAAACCCATTTCATTTAATGGCATCCTTAAAAAGCACTTGTACGTTTTTATGTCCCTGCATTAAATTGAGATCATTCTTAACATGAAGAGGAGGATTGCCAACTGCATCCTTACCGCAGACCGAATTGTCCTAAAATGAAAACAAATAATTTTGTTTGGAAGATGTTAAAATGACCAAGTTCTCTCTGAATCTATCTCCTCTGATCTTCAGCACGTGGTACAATGGGGAAAGAGGTGGCTAGTTACTTTGTTGGAATTTTATTTCTGTTTGATCTTTCTTCCTCTCTTTTTTTTCTTCTTTCGTACTCTTTTTATCTATTTCTAATGTAATGATGATGATTGTTGTACCACATGACTGGATTGTACTCGCTGATTGGTTTGGAAAGTTCGCACTTGGTTTTTGAAGATTTTCGTTATTTTGTCAGTTAAGGTCTCAGCGTCCACTGATGCACGTGTTTGAATTTTGTTTTCATCAAAAAAGATGTAAAAATTAGAAACAGTCTAAACTGGACTTTAAAACAGTTGGAAATAAGAAACCGTCTTAACTGGACTTTAAAACAGTTGGAAATCAAGAAAGTTTGGAAATGAGCTAATTTTGTACTGATGTCGTGACTAGACTATAAAAAGTTGAAGAAGACATGTCATTAAAGACATAAAAATCAGTACATTCGTGCATCTAATGTGAAAAGACATAGTATTTCTTCTAGGAATGAAGAAGTTGTTTAATGGCATACATTTGTTTCCTTCAATAATTACAAGAAACCTTTTCTACCACCAATAGCAATGGCCAAAGATTCATTAACTGAAAGTACTTCTTTTAAACTCCTTGGCCTAACATTCACAGGAAACATGAGTTGGAACAATTACATTGAGAGCATTGCCAGGACCATTGCGAGGAAGGTAGGCTCTCTCTACCGTGCTAGAAAGCTACTAACGCCTGAAAGTATCCTGTACCTCTATAAGGCCACCATTCGCCCATGTATGGAGTATTGTTGACATATTTGGGCTGGTGAATCTGCTACTAGACTCTCACTTCTAGACAAGGTTCAAAAGAGAGCCACCAACCTGATAGGTCCTGAACTGTCATCTAAGCTTCAGCTTCTGTTCCACTGACGGAATATTGCATCCCTCTGCCTGTTCTACAAGTATTTTAATGGTGAATGTTCTAACAAACTGCAAGTACTTGTGCCCCCACAATGTAAATACCCTTGACAAGCCCGACAAGCAGATAAATCCCACCCCTACACAGTAGAGATCCCTAGATGTAAGAGAGCTTTCTACTCCAGTAATTTCTTCCCCAGAACCGCTAGACTTTGGAATTCCCTGCCGGGTCCCTGCTTCCCCAACTGTACTGACATGCAGAAGTTCAAGTATAATGTGAACCGACATCTTGCTGCCCAACTCCCTACATAGTATCCCAGTAGCTCATGTCCCTGATAGTAGCCTCCTACTTCAAAGTGGCAATGTGCCTTGTTTGGGGTGAAAATGTAATAAAAAATTTTTTTTAAATACACAAGGTCGGAATGCAGAGAAGCTAAATTTAACCGGATTACAAATGGAAAATCCACTTCGATGCACATGATAAGAAAGGAAATTCTGCCGAGTGAAGTGGTGGAACTCAGTTACCGAAGAGACAAAATAACAGGAGTTGCCAAACGAACTTGATTTAACATTTGTGGTTTTATTTTCGTAATCTACAAGGAACTAACGTGGATTTATTTACCTAAAGTCGAAAAAAGATTGTGACAACTAAGGGAAAGTAACTTATGTTGACTTTTTGGTATTTTTTTACGACCTGCCCCAGCGTAGTATAAACACCCCCAACCACTCTATGTTAAGAACAGCTTTCGGAATAAACACCCCCCAATCTCCCGATGTTAAGAACAGCTTTTGAGGTTGGGGGTGGGGGGTGGGGGTTATAATATGCTGAGACATATCGTAAAAATTTATCGACTTTTTTTTACAAAGGAATTACCACTTATCAAGGCCCAGAGGCAACTCGAGCATAAGGGCTACAGTAGTCAAAGGGACAATATCATAGTAATCGTTAGAAGTGTAAAACTAACCGTAGATTCCATGAACAAAGCTTCTTTTTTAGAACTGCACATCTGTGGAACTCTCTTCCGTTTGCCTGCTTTGCAGCTAACTACAATATGCTCGTCTGTGAGAAATTCCAGTTACAATGCCATTTTTATATTTTAAGCTGCCTACGCACATTTTTTGTAGGCAGCCTGTGATTGGTTAATTTGTATGGGCCAAGATAATTACTTAGCGCCTTTTTTGTAAACATTCATTTGTTTTTTAGTCTACGAAAACCACCACCAAGAGTGAGACTCACCAAAAGTCGGCTCCGAGAAGAATGTCTTATTGAGAACGGAGCCGCAACAATTTCTTCGTGTTTATATCACCTAAATTTTTGGCGAAAAAGGACTTGAAATCTCTACAAGCAGAGACACCTTTATATTGTGCCAAAGATATCCCAATTAGAGGATGGCATCATTTAAACATTTTTATCATGTTTATATCTCCTAAATATTTGAACTTTTCTCAATTCAATTAGGGTTCCCAGGGACTCGATTTATGCCTAATTAAAGACACCAGAACTCTTGCCAAGAATACCATGAATTATCATGAACCTTTTCAAAGGACAACCACGCTATCACTCCAACAAGAGGAGTTAATTACTGGCTCCCTATTTGGGAGGCAAAACTTATTCACCGTTTTGCAAGAACTGTGCCCGAACCAATAACCTTTCTTTGATGTTATAACTGAATAAAATTTGAGTTTAAAGGTAGGGTTTTGTAATTGTGGAATTATTTTTGCCTCTGCCAGGGAGTATTGAGTTTGTGAGATTAATTTCTCACACATCTTTAAGTCCAACGTAAACAAGTTCTTGATGAGTCGTTCCCGTTCCCTTAAGTTATCCAATTTACCAAATTTCCACTACAAACGATTACTGCGATATTGTCCCATTGGCTACTGTACACTCTTTAACCCTTATTCTCGAATGGCCTCAGGGCATTGATAAGTGGTGACTCCTATGTAAAAAAAAAAAAAAAAAAAAAAAAAAGAAGAAGAAAAGTACTGTGAAAGTGTAGTTTCACCGCAAAGCAAGAAATTTAAAGATCAAGGGAGCTAACTCTAGCTTTTCCGGTTTCAACCACGTTTTTTTTTTTTTTCTAAATATCATCTCGCAGAGGTAAGAAAATTTCAAAACAATCTTTTTAATTTAATTTTAAATTCAAGTAATTATAGTTCATTTGTGATTCTGAATAAAACCGACGGCGCTACTATTGGATCAAAGAATCTATATATGCCGCTCTGTTTAAATCGTGTTATTCTTATAATAAATGCCTTCCAAAGCACGAGCACGACGAGCTCGTTTTCTTTTTCTGTTTATAATGGAAAGAGTGTAATAAAATAAACTAAGAAATTTTCTTCAATAATTTATTTACATAATTATTGTTCATTATCTGTACTGAATAATTAAATTGCCGATCGAATCAATATCGATATTTTTAGCAAAACTATAAACCAGGGAAAAAGCCTGCCTTCTAAATTATTATATAAAAAAATGAATTATCCAGATTAATATTTTCAACTTGGTTGTTTTGTTACGTATATTCACAACGTTTCAGTCGATGTAATGTCCGACCTTCATGTGCATCTTTTCGAATTCGGAAACCTTGATGAAATTTCGAACTAAGTCCATTAATCAATCTATAGAACCATGGCCTACTGGTTAATAGCGTTGGTTAATTATCACTTCTAAATGACACATGGGGTTGAAGGTTCAGTCCTCACTACAATCCGTAATAGTCGAGGTTATGTAAGCAGAAGACGGACCGTGATGAAATAAACGTTATTATTTAGAAACCCATTTTTATATGGGGAGGGGGCTTTCTTAACTATTCTGTACTTTCACCTAACAATTTAATAAACAAAATTTAACTTTAAAATCGTATCTTAAAACAATAGCACGGTCTGTAAACTCCAGAAGTAACTAGTTAAGAATAACATGAAATTAACACTTTAGAACATGGCTGGCGGAATAAGAACAATCTACATATGTGATATTATATAAATAGTTCAGTTCAAAATTTCCGACTAGGTTTCTGAGTTCGGTTAGAGAGTTCCGAAATGAGAAAAGATCACCTGGAGATCGGAGGTCACATCGGCCGAAACATTTAGTGAATAACGGTGCTAATAGCGGAGAGGGGACAGAACAACTAAGACGAGAATCGAATAATTCAAAAGACGAGTCCTTATCTTAAAAAATGAAAAAGTATATATTAAACACTTCTTTAAGAAAATAAAACCGGATTATTCACTTTTCTTGTTGCAAATGCTTATTGTTTTTTTATTTGAAGGTCACAGGTCGTGTTTCTCCGTGAGTTTGGTAGCTGAATACTTTAGAAGTAGGTTAATTCCTATTTTTGTCACTAATTATTTAGCGTGAAATACGTTTCAGGACAAGTTCATACCCCTCCCCTCGAAAAAAAAAAAAAAAAAATACTAAAAATAAAAGAAAATATTTATGATGTAAGTACCCGTGACGGAAAGAAAATATCGTACATAAAAAATCAGATAAGTTGATAAAATAGTTTTATTTAAAAAAAAAAAAAAAGAAAAGAAAATTCAATTTTATGCTAAACGACGAGCGATGATCTCTTGACGCCATTTTGCAGGCCAATAGAGATAATTTTAAATAATTCAAACTTTTGCGAGATTTTAGAAAGCTATTCTTAACATGAGAAAGTGGTATTTGGAAAAAAAAACTCAAATTGCGTTAAAAATTATTTTCTTTATTAAAATGAAACTACTTAATCAATTTACGTGTACATCATACAGATTTTTTCTTTATTTTTGTTTTTTAGGGGGGAGTTGGGAGTTTGTATTGACTGAATCGCAAAACAATTCTGACGAGCGCTAAAAAGCAAATGGCTCTAATAGCTTACCCTTTTTCCTTTTCTGCTTCATTTGCATTCGCCTTCTTTGTCACACCCAAAAGCAAGCCAGTTTTCACGGGAAGGTGTTAACCAATGAAAATCATTTCAAATTTCAAAAGTAACACAGCTATGTAAAAGTAGTAATCCAATGCAACTTAGAAACTCGTATAAGTGTAACGTGGCTGTTACTCTCAAACCGTGTTCATTACAGTTCAAACCTCATTCGGACCCCCATGCTGTCTGGTACCATTGAAATGGAACAAACAGACAAAAATAAATAAATCCAAGCTTTTTTTTCTATTTTAACAAAAGACATTTATTACGATTACTTTCCAAACAATGCCTGCTTCTTGTTTTTTCTAACTGTTCATTTCGTCTATCATGAGATTAACAAAATCCTACTGTCTTGAAACTAGCTTAAAATCTCTTACTGCCACTACAGGGCCACACGTCCATCTCACTTGGTGCGCGTTTTTCTTTCTCCCCTGACCTCACACTGGCATTAGTCAACCATTTCTCGCCTTTGACTTTACACATCCATCTTCTCCAGCATGGACTTTGCTTCTCTCTGACCACATGCTGTCCTTTTTTATTTTTCTTGTCACGCAAGCCCACACACATTTCTTAATTTGCATATGTGCTTTTTTGGCTACTGATGCTAATATCTTCACAAGCCAGCTATCCTACAGCTCCCGCTGATATTTTTCCATGCGCTAATACACGCTCTGTTACATATGACCTGGTTAACAAAATTAGTTTTCCCTAGATTCATCCAGTTAGCTGCACCTGCATCGAAAAGCCCAAGAACGTGAACTGTATATTACTTACACATACATATTCACACCATGAACATATTGACCTACACAATTTAAAGCCTTGTGACTACTGAACCAATTTTCTTCACTAAACCTGTGTTTGCATAAATAACTGAAAATAACTTTAATATTCTTATCTCTTGTATAAAAATGTTTTTATAAAATTTCGTTTTTTCTCAATTTTTTCATTTACAAAGTTCTGTTTATGGCATAATTAACACTTGCTAACTAGTGACCTTCTTATTCTAATAGCAATAATCGAAATAACCCAATGAAAGAAGGAACAGGCGATTTTTACTTAGTTAAAACTTTACACAGTCTAACATCGCAAGTACATTTGAGGAGTTTTATTATCACAAAAGCTGAAAGGCCTGACATAAAATCAACAATAGGTTTTCTGAAAGTACAATTAAACCATGATACTTGATTTTTTTTTCATTTTTAACTTTAATTCAAACCATTATTATGCCACAAGCAGTAAGGCCAGTCATATAAAGTCAACAGTAGGTTCTTTGATATGATAGAGGCGCATTCAAAATGTAATGTTTCTGTTTAGAGCACAATTGAATTATGATACTTGACTTTTACATTTCAAACTTTAATTCAAGCCATTATATATAAAAATAATTACATAAAATCAACAGTAGGTTCTCTGCAGTTCAATGTAGACTGCAATGTATTGTGGACTAAGTCATTGCAGGGAGGCATGTGAAGCTTCCTCCCAGTGCATTGTGATGGATTCCCAACTAGAGCAAGCAATCAATCAATGGTTGAAAATTGGGCAATTTTACAGATATTGATGAAAATTAAAATAGGGCAACGTCGGATTTTCCTGCTTTCATTTTTTTCCTTCGCTAAAACAACTTTTATAAAGAATTCATATTAATTGTTGGTGTGGTTCCTGGCAAAACCCAAAGATGCTATCGTCATTCCAAAATGGCTCTACAATGGCCAAAAACCACACTTCGAGTTATAGACAAGTACCTGCGTTTCTGCCAAACAGCTTATTTTTTTTTTCATCTAAACCTTGTTGATGCAAAATAAAAACTACTTATGCAGTTTATAAGCAATGCTTTTTTTTTTGACAGGATTTTTTTATGCTAACTTCAATTTTAGTGGTATCTTTTGTTTATTAAATTGTTAGGGGAAAATACAGAATAGTTTAAAAAAATAAAAATCCCCTCCCCATCCCTATGTTAAGAATGGGTTTCTAAATGATAACATTATTATTTAATCATGGTCCATATTCTGCATAGCACCAAATAAACAAATAACATGAAAAATAGTAAGTTGTAGCAAATTTCATCGTACACACGAAACGCCGAAATGAAAACTCTTACAGAAAGATATAATTTTTATTTTTATAACTCAAATTCATAATTTTCTAACTAAAGGATAGGGAACATTATTTTACAATCTTCTTGGTTGAAAAGTTTCCAGCCAATATTTAAATACATTTTGTTGCAATTTCAGCATTGATTAGCAATCTTTAGGTTGGAAGTTCAATCCTTATTAAAGGCGTATTGGTCATAGCTATTGGAATGAGAATAATCTACCCTTGTGGATTAACTAAAGGGTTCAGTTCGAAATTCTGTATAGGTCCCATAAAATTATGTATGGCAGCTATGTTAGAATTGTAAACATTAGACAACATTGTTGCCCCAAATTATTTTATTAGTAAATAAAACATCTATTTTTAACAGAATTATTTTTATCTTTTGTAATCCAGAAAAAGGAAAATCCCTGTATTTTTTTTTTCAATAAGAAAAGTCCAAATCCCTACAGTTTTACATCTTTATTATTTCCTTGCTTTGGCTTTTGTATTTCTCGTTCTCTTCTTTTCTTGCTTTATTTTTTCTCTTCCTCTTTCCATCACATTTCGTTTTGCCTTGCTTTACATCCCTTTCTCCTTTCTCTGAAAATGTTAATTTTGCCATACTTCAAACGATTTGTAGGTTAGGAGAGGTAGAATACTTTTGTTTCATCAATGAATGCTTTCCTGTCTCTTTTAAAACATTAATTGATACATTCAATATTAAAGATAGGGTTATGTAGATTAACAGCTTTCGCTAATCCCTCCTTCCAAATAAAATGAGGTCCTACTTATTTATT
Source organism: Euprymna scolopes (assembly GCF_053919585.1). Lineage (NCBI taxonomy): Eukaryota > Metazoa > Mollusca > Cephalopoda > Sepiida > Sepiolidae > Euprymna > Euprymna scolopes. The sequence continues at coordinate 652,305 of NC_136517.1, read as the reverse complement.
TTTTTTTTTTACTTGGTGGACACTGCTTATCAAGGCCTGGAAACCACTCTCGGATAAAAGTTAATAAGTGTTAGGTAGACGGTGAGACAACTGTGATGATTAGTGATAGTGGAATTTGGGCAAGGTTTAATTAAACAACTCAACAAGAATTTATTTGCATTAAACTTAAAAACGACTATGTTATAGTCAGCTGGGAAGCAGCCCCACGGTATTGTGATTCACAGATGAACAGTTCTAAAAAAGAAAGTCTGCTCCTAAAATTTTCATTTAGTTTTAGACACAGAGAGTGAGGAAAATTGTTGATGGTTGTTGTAGTTAGACGAGTATTTGTTGCAACTATTTTACAGAGAGGAGCATAGATTGAAGCTCAGCTACGCACCTACCATCCAAGTAACGATAAAGTGAAGACAGACTTGCAGCATCTCTTTTGTGAGGAAGAGGAAAAAAGAAGAAAAAGTCGTTGCTCAAAAGGTTTGAAGACCGTTTTGTATCCTGCCTGGAAAGGGTACTCTTAGCAGTTCTTTCCTTGATATGGTCACAGTATTTGACTCTTGTATTAGAAGTAGTATACTTTCTAGAGCAGTAGAATGATCCAAGCAGTTTTCCAGCAATTTTAGCAATAGATTTGATGTAGGTCTTCCATTTTAGGTGACTGATTATGAGTGAAGCTTTCTTGGTTGGGAAATGGTTGAGGATGGGGCATGACTGCCCAAATTGAGAAATTCATTTCAATTTGAGATCTTTTCTGCCATTGGCCGTTCACATTGGTGAGACATTAGTTTGAATTTTTAGTGATTTTTTACATTCACATTTGCTGTTATAAAATCTGCATTTTAATATTTACTTTCTTCATTTCAGTTCAAATCGTGCCAATCTGATGTTTGGAAACCTTATTCGGGTGGCGTCAACTGCCCATCTGGCAAATCCTGTCAACTGGTGCCGACCATTTAGGTGTGTTCATTTAAAAACTGTTGATTCACACTTTCATAAATAAGGCAGAATTAATCCTAAGAAAGAATAGTAAAGTTTATTTGTTGTGAATTAAAAATTAATTGTTTGTCCAGAACTCTCCCTCCGTGGAAAAACATGGCGCAGTCGTTAGAGTACTGGGAAAAATCAATTGTAAAAGTGATATTCTCCTGAAGGTTGAAGGTTCAATCCTCAATGTAGACAGCCGAAATATACATTTGTGAATTACTTAGAACCTCTCTCCAGTAATGGCTGACGGAACAAGAGCATGCTACAAGAAACGTAATATGTACACATGTCAGAAAGAAAATATTGTATACCAAAATCAGTTGATCAATTAGTTTTATTTTAATAAAATCATTTTTAAGCGAGTTTAAGTGTTTACAATGCATCCTTTTCCCCATATTAAGAATGGCTTTCAAAAATCTTGCAAAATTTTTAATTAGTTGGAGTTACCTCCCTTGTTCCTTCAAACTGTTTTCAAGATGGCATCACAAGATTGCCACTTGTCGTTTAACCATAATGTTTGATTTTCTTATTTAACATTAAAACTATTTAATCAATTTGTGTGATTTTTGGTATACAATGTTTTCTTTCTTTCATGGATACAAACATCATACAGATTTTCTTTATTTTATTTTTTTATGGAGAGAGAAGTTTTGAATGAACATTAAAATGAGAATATAAATATAGCTTAGTGTTAGGGTTTTAATCTTGTGCCATACATAACTGAAAGTTCATAATTATGTATTTGTTATTTTCTGCAATCTTTTCAGACTGAGGGAACACTACCTGCAAATAAGTTCTTTCATTCTTTGACAAAAAGTCACAACAAAATTGTTGAAGGCAAAAAGAGGTTTATTATTTTGATCTTCATTCCAAATCACTGAACAGTGGAGTGGGAGGGCAGATAGAGATAGATGATTGCTGTTTAATTAGTAAATATAAAAAACAATTCTTTTCTAAAGAGAGTACTAAAAATATTGAATGGTCGTTGTGCATAAATTCTTCACCACGTTCATCAAACAAAATCTAATGAAAATATTGTTTGCATTGCTGTGTTGTGATGATTAACTTTGAAAATAGACTTTAAAATTAATGTCTGGAAATATTGTATCTGTTGTTGTTGTACTTTTCCAAAAATTATTTAAAATCATCAAACTCAGTAATATTCATATAATGACGTTGATTATCAATTTTAGAATTTCAAGCCTAAATTTCACATTTTTTAAGAACTCATTTTTTTTTTAGCTACTATCAGATTGAGCAGTTTTTTTTTATTTTAGGCAAATTTAAGACAATTTTGCATCGAAATTTAACAAATTATCATCTTTTGGTGCTTATTTAGAATTGAACTTATTTTCAAAACAAAAAAAGAAAAATCTTTCAAATTATTTATGATGTATGTATCTATCACGGAATGAAGATATCACATTTTAAAAATCATGCAAATTGATCTGGTAGGTTTTTTTAACTAAAAAAATCAAATTTTATAACAAAGCGAGACATTGTTTTCAATTGCTATGTTTAATAAATAAAAGAGAGACAACTCAATTCAAACTATGAGGATCAAGAATAAGTCTTATTGTAGCTACAATTTTTGATTAAAATCACTAAAAAAATGTAAAAAATGATTTTCTATATAAAAAAAACTATTTAATCAACTTATGTGATTTTTGGAATATGACATCTCACCAGAAAAGGAACAGGTCTAAAAATCAAAATAAATTATCTTTTGACAACTTTCCTTCTTTTCTAGCAACCACTCTGCATTATTGTTACAATATAATTTAGCTTATCTTGAGGATATTTTTATCATTTTTCCCCTTGAGTTTGCAGATAAAATAGTTAATTTTCAGGGTAAAAAGTGTTTTCTTTTGTTTTTTTTTTAGTAAAAATATAAAAATATGGGTCTTCAGGTGTCAATAGTTTATCACTTGAGATGCTGGAGTGCTACGACTTATTTGATAGTTCATAAATTGTCACTATATTGTGACAGTGCAGATGGCGCGTATGTGAGAAAATCAGCACCAGCTGTGGGATAGCTGACTAACAAAAATATTAGCAACAACAGCTGTCTTAGCACATATGCAAATTAAGCAAGTGTACAGGAGGAGAGGAAAATGAAATAAAAAAGGTCAACGCATGGTCGAGCAAATGAAGCGACCGGACGTGTTTTGACTCTTGATCAGTGAGAAAGAAAATGCACTATGTGGCGGAAAAAGTGGAAAGGCAAGCGATGACAAAAATGTGTGCATGGAAGGGCGTCTCGACAGACATGTTCGATGCCTGAGTGCTATTTTGAAACACAGTGAAGTGTGTTGTTGGAAATTAATGGAATAAATGCTTTTTGTATTCACCTAGAAAAAATGGTGAGTCATATTTTTTATGTCTTTGTTTGTTTGTTCCTTTGCAATGGTGCCAGACAATGTGTGAGTCTGAATGGCTGAAATGTAACAACATGGTTTGAGTTACGATATGAGTCATTTGCTTTGATTATTTCCATGCATATCAAAATATGTTTTGTATTATCAGTCGTTTTGGGTTAAACTAATTAATTTTAAAAAAATAAAGTGTAACAAAGTATTGCTAATAACATGGTACAACAATAACAAATGAAAATGGGCTAGTCAGAAGCAAAAGTTTTATTTGTCAGTTTAAATGCTATTTAGGCATGACTTCTAAAATCTGAGTTACTTCATTTGATATTATATATTAAATGTTACCTGAAGTATTTACCCCTTATTCTCTTTTTTTGTCATGTTTTATAGATTCAAACTATAAATTGAATGAATGCACTTAAAAAAAAATCCAATAAAACCTTCTTTTCTTTCTTTGTTTCAGTACGAGTCAGTGTTTATTTGAAATTCGCAAGCTTGCACGGATGCGTGTAGTTGACAACAGTGCAATTGGCAAAGCTGCTGCTGCTGCCGGGCGTCCAGCCAGAGTAATCCACGTTTACAATAAGCGTGGCGTTGGCAATCTCGGAGATAAAGTGCTTGTAGCAATCAAAGGTCAAAAGAAAAGAGCATATATTGTTGGACTGAAGCAGAAACAACACCCACTTGTGCCTCGGTTTGATACAAATAACATTGTGCTTGTCGAAGACAATGGAAACCCGACAGGTACACGGATACGAGTGCCTGTGCCATCCTCTCTTAGAGGAAAAGGAGAAGAATTTACCAAAATACTTGCTTTAGCAACAAGATTTGTATAATATTATGTGCTTAGAAAAGAAATTGTAGTGCTTGTTTAGATCGGTGATTTTTCACATTTCAGGTGAAAACATTATTACATACGTGTCATCTCAAGATTAATATAAATTCTAATAATTACAAAAAAATAATCCAGTAGAAAAATCATCACAAGTAAAAATAGAATTTATCAATTTATCAAGTTTTATCATATGTTTTAATGTAGAAGAACTATATTACCAATTCAGTATAACAAACTGACTTATCTCCCTTGATTTAGACTGAATTAAATTCAGGGTCTGCCATTTTTAAACAGACCGGAATTGTGGATAATTTTTTCTTAAAAATACATCTAGCACATCTACTGGATCATTTTACATAATTTTTGGGATCTGTACTAATTTTAAGATGGCATGTAAGTATGTAATAATATTTTCACCTGAAATGCGTTCGTTTAAATGATCACTAATCTTAACAAACACACATATTTTTTATTTATTTTTTGTTTTTGTGAAATAAATTTTTAGGTTTGTTTTTTAAAATTTTGTTTTTATTTATTGAACATTATGTTGTATATTGACTCCTTTACATATAACTTGAGATAATGATGACAGCCTTTTTATTTTGTTTTTCCTAATGAGTCACCACTTATCAAGGCTAAAAGCCACTTGAGGATAAAGGTTACTGATATTGACAATAGAATGATTATGAATATTATGAGGGGATTGAAAATAATGAGTGGAAAAATCAAATGACAAATGTTTATTGATATTAAATTTGAAGATGACCATGTTTTAACCCCCAGTAAAGCAATTTAATGGCAACACATTTCACAAATGAGAAGTTATTAGAAAGAAACTCATGACACTAAGATGAAATTAAGAAATAAAAGACTTACTTGGCCAGAGGGGTCATTGACTTCACCTGGGTAGTAGTGATTCCTTTAAAGGTTGTTTGACCAAATTGTTTTTTTTAATTAGCAATATTTAACACAAAGCCATTTATATCCAGGATGCATGCTGTTTATTTTATTATGTTAGGTACATTATTCAGATAGAGCAAGAGAGAGAGGCTACTACATGATAGCCTTATAAGAGTATTCATTGATGGGCAGAAATCAGAAGTTCACAGTATTAACGATGGTGTCCCCTGGGTTCAATCCTGAGCCCAACTTTCTTCCTGATCTTCATCAATGATCTCCCAAATCACATTCTTAGATCATTCGTACACATTTATGTAGACAACATCACAATCTATGGCAACACTTCAAAGGTTGACAATGACCAAGACCTTTCTGATTCTCTCTCTTCTGATCTTGAGGATGTGGAGCAATGCGGAAAAAGGTGGCTGGTTAATTTTAATGCATCTATAACTAAGCTTCTCTCTTTTCATCATAATCACTCTGACCCCCATCTGGCCCCAATTGAAATGAATGGCTTTCACCTTGGGGAAGCACCATATTTTGACAAGATTTTGGGCTTGACCTTCACTCCTGATTTGAAATGGAACACATACATCAAGTTTGTTGCTAAGATTGCTGGAAAAGTGGTTGGATCATTGTACCACTCCAGTAGGTATCTCACTGCCGATCCAATCCTCTATCTGTATAAGAGCCAAATATGTCCTAAAATAGAATACTGCTGCCACATCTAGGTAGGAGCTGCTCAGCGTGCCCTATCCAGCCTTGATAGAGTTCAAAATTACCTTTTACCTTCCCCGCAACCTCTTTCCCACAGAAGAGACGTTGCGAGCCTGTCTCTGCTCTATCATTATTTTCATGGCAAATGCTAGTCTGAGCTCCAATCTATGGTTCTCTCTTGCCAAACCTTTACAAAATAAACACTCGACTAGCTACAACCACTATGAACAATTTTCCCCACTCTATCTGTGCCTAAATCTAAATGCAAATTCCATGAACAAAACTTTTTTCCTAGAACTGGCCATATGTGGAACATTGATCTGCTGGCCTGCTTCCCGAATGATTACCTTTAAGTCCAATGTAAACAAGTTCTTGTTGAAAGGACCCGTTAAATAATTACATTCTACTAAATCTACACCATTAACGATTAACATTCTGCCTTACATTCATTAACCCTTATCCTTGAGTAGCCTTTGGGCCTTGATAAGTGGTGACTCCCTTGTTAAAAAAAAAAAAAAAAAGAACGAAAAATAATGAGAATGATACACTAGATAGAAATGTGAATCTTACAGTCAGGCTTACATCTAATAACCTCAGAAGAAGTTATTGGTTTGGTTACATTGAAAGAATTGATAAGAGCTCTTGGGTTAGTAGATGTAGATGTAGAAGAAAGAGGGATAAATAAAAACCTCATAAGAGATAGGTTATTTTGGAAGTCAATTTTGAAAAGCCATCTAACATATACTAACTTGTAAAATAGATGCTAAACCGAAAATGAAAATGATGATAATGAGATGACGTTGGCATTTTATAAAAGTGAAGAAAAATATCAAGGTTGAGACATCCTAAACAAACACACATAGCCACACTTTTCATAATTCAAAGAGCATTCAGAGGAAAACTGAATAGCTAGCTATTATTTATTTATTTATTTTTTTTTTTTGTAGAAGTTACTCCAAACAAGTTATGAAGCCACTTGATATCAGGAGTTAAAAAGAATGTTTAACTCAAAGAGAGGAGATGCTGAATGACCTTTGTCTTTAAAAAACAAGGCTATAGGTAGGAGGAAAACAGTCAGCAGGAAAAGTTTCACAAGCCTGCAATTCTTGGACAGAAGCTGCTGCAATAGGAAGATGTATTATATTTGAACAGCAAATTAATGAAGATCACTAGACTAACAAATCAAATAATAAAGGAAGCAGAGAATAAATCAGGTAATTCTAAAGAATGCCATAATAGAACCTACAGAAGAGACTGAGACTAGTAAGATCATGTCTATGAAAGAGAAGATGCAGAAAAGAAAGGATGGAGCCAACTAAATTACAGACACGCTTCTGAACCTTATTAAAAACCTTCAACTGGAACAAATATGACAACCGTACTCCATTCAAGATCTGATAGTAGTTCATGTGATTCATTCGAATTTGAGAGATTTTTTTTAATTTGTTGCAGAAATGCAATATCCCATGTGATATGAAAGATGTTATTTGATTGTGAAGAAAACAAAAGATCTAACATACAAAAGTTAACCTGTGAGATCTTAAAAGTCGAACCTAAGTAGCATTTAAACTGGCATATCAAACTCATTCTGACTAGCCAAATTGCATTTGTTATTGTTGTATGATGTTATTTGCACTATAATAATATATTTCATTAAAGTTTATTTTAAAATCATGGACTCCTACCTAGATAACTGGTAATATGGAAACATATTTCAATTCTGATTGCAAAATCCAAATGCCCCATTTTTTATTAAAACATATAAAAAGAATTATCTCCCTTTCAACTATAATTTTCTTTCTTTTCTATATAAGTTTTAAAGATGTGTGGCACAATGAAAAAGTTCCCTTTTAGGGGTGCTGGAGCTTGCTGCATTAATAAAACGTGCTCATGGGGAGGTGAGAAAGAAAGGTGTTATTGAAAAAACATGACAGCTTAAGTAACTGTTGTCGATCAGATATGATTCAAAAGAAGATAAAGAATGACAGTTGTTTATAAAACTCAACCAGGTCGAAGCAATCAGAGACCACAGGTGTTCAAAGGTCAAACTTGTCTAACCAACAGCAGAATTGAAAACACAGTAATATTCGACTTGTTTAAAAAATGTATGCGTGATCTCTCTTTTTCTCGTTCTCTTTCTCCCTTTCTTTCGTTCTTCTCTCTTATCATGCACTTTCTCTCTCTCTTGAAAAGAGAAAAGAATTGTATTATTATATACAGTTGAAGCTGGGGGACACCGAACAAGACAGTGCCAATTTTGCGCTGGTCATTGGCGACACGTGTCGAGGCAGTGAAGATGCTCCACCAGTGTTAAATGTTAAATAAAAGAATTATATTTTTATAAAAAAATATCTTTCTCCGCTATTTATACAAGTGTTCCATCTGCAGAAACAACATTCTTTTCAGCAGAAGTCCCTTATGACTGCTCATAATAACGCAACAAAGACTTGACAACCAGAACCCTGCCAGCTATTTATAACCGACATCATAGCAATCCCCCCTCTATGTAAGGGATGTGCTTATTGTTTGATCGTGTTTAACACCCAGGGAGCTAGTTGCCGTTTCCAGGACATAACAACAGGTTCCGGAGACGTCCCCACAACAAACCAAGTAACCCTTCCCCGCCAAACAATCATGTTACAGATTGCAAATAAAATTTTTTGAATAAAATTCACTGTAATGTTCAGTAGATAGAGCTAGTTTCATCGAAAATTTCCTGATTCAATAAGAATACACTGGAATTTATAGTGCTTATACATTTATGTTACCATGCTATTTTTTACAAGTATTTTTAAGTTAAATTCAAGTTTCACAATATCTTTTTTTTATTAAATTGTTAAGTAGAAGTGCATTATAGTTACAAAACACTCTCCCTTCCCCATGTTAAGAATAGCTTTCAGAATAATAATGTTATTATTTCAGCAAAGTAACATAAGTGCATAAGTACCAAATTTATTATGTTATAAAATCTCTGAAGAGAAACAAGGAATTTCAAACTCTGTAGCAGGAAAACTTGTGGATTGATTGGGCAGTACTTTATGGCTGACCTACCAGTAAAATAAATAGACCATTCAGCTACATTTTTTCATATTGAAGTTTATTGTTTTGACTTTTTGTACACAAAAATTTTTTAAAGGAATTTAAGGTTTATGGTTTATTATTCGTGTGTTTAAGCTTAAGAGGCTTAACAGAAAGAATGCAGTTGAAAGAATAAGAGGAGAGGAAGAAAGAAGCCAACGTATTTAAAAGAAATTAATATATAAAAACTAGAAGAATACCTGCCCCAGGAAGGATAGAATTCATTCTCCAAACAGAACAGTTTTACACCACTATTATGTCCTCCTTACAAAGATTAAACTCAATACATAAAGATACTAAACCTTCTGTCTAGAATCCTTATTCCAATTTTGATCATAATTCGTAACATGATGTTGAATATTAGCACACCTGGGGTATTGCCGAATTATCTGAGCAAGAAGATTATTATTATTATTGTGTAAATTGAATTAGATTTGTTCAAAAGAAAAAATGCAATTCAAGGACAAATATTGTTAAATGACGTTTTGGGAATTTAACTTAAGTAGATTCTATAAACAATAACAACTCACACTTGAGAGTATCCTGTATCTCTACAAGGCCACGGTTCACCCAGGCATAGAGTATTGTTGTTACATTTGGGCTGGTGCATCTGCCACTAATCTCTTGCTCCTGTACATGATTCAAAAAAAAGTCACCAACCTAATATGTCCTGAACTATCAACTAAATGTGGCAACCTTGTGCCTATTTTATAAGTATTAATGGTGATGAACTCCAAACACTAGTACCACTTTGTCGACAATACTCTCGACAAACCCAACAAGCATCAAAATCCCACCCCTACACTGTAGAGATCCTAGATGCCATAAAACGTTCTACTTGAATAGCCTTTTACCTCGGACTGCTGATCTTTGGAATTCCCTCCTGGGCACCTAATTCCTTGACTGTACTGACATGCAGAAATTCAAGTGTAATGTGAACAGACATCTCATTACCCAACTCCATAAATAGTGTCCCTGCAAATATGGTCCAAATAGTACCCCCCCATGATTAAGTGTCCCTGCGTCTTGTTTAGGGTGAAACGTCAAAAAAAGAAAAAAAGAAAGGAATTTTATATTAATAAAAACAAATGTGTTTTCAGAAAAAGAAATGTGCGTTAACAATAATACAATAGTGATACAGATGTCAGCTGATAGGACCCTTTGTGGATATGCAAATGACGTAATTACAAAGAATTAGTTCAACATATACATGGAGGAGTTGGTAGTTGAAAGTCAGTCAAAGAAGTCAGACAAGAAGCTGGGGAGAAGACACCATGGAAGTCGGTGAAATCAAGATCTAAAATGTAAAGTCAAAAATGCTGTAATCTCGGAAATGGTGTGTGAATAAATGTTATATGAAATGTAACTTTGTGTGGTGTCATCTTTTGAAGGAACAGGTATGTGAATTCGTTCCGGTTGTTACTGTCATGTTAAATGTTTCTCTAACTCTTAAATGTTTACATACTCTGTCTATTACATAGACATTTTATATACACTCCTCTTCTTCACTAAAGAACATTTGTCTAACTCTCCATCAATGGAACATTGTCTCCTCTCATCGTTCGAAGCCCCTCGTGTACAAGTATTTGTTATCCCCTCAAAATAACATGTTGATATGTCAACGAAAATGTCAACGTCTTGTCAAAAGAAAAACAAACTATAGAAACACACACACACACACACACACACACACACACACACACACACACACACACACACAATGTATGTTAACCAAGCTCTAGTCCATCACCTTACAGATGCTAAACTTCTGACCGACCAACAATATGGATTTAGGCAAGCCCATTCCACAGCAGACATCCTAAGTGTAATCGCTGAATGTATATACTATTCACTGGACAAAGCAGGGGAGGGCAGAGCGGAAGCTCTAAATATATCTAAGGCTTTTGACAGGGTATGGCATGAAAGTCTTCTTAGAAAAATCAGATCATACGGTATCACAGGTAGAATACTTAACATAATTAAATCCTTCTTAGATAAGAGAAAAATCCAGGTTGTCCTTGACGGTTGTACATCTAAACAATATGATATAAATGCATGAGTGCCTCAAGGGTCTGCCCTCGGACCTCTATTATTCCTAATATTCATAAATGACCTCCCTGACAAAATTGTCTGTGAGATGGGTATATATGCTGATGACACCATGCTCTATAACAGACATGACAAGAAAACAAATGAACACATATCTAAAGAAATGGCAGAAATACTAGAGGATGACCTCCGATCTGTAGTGGAATGGGGACAAAAATGGATGGTCACATTCAATGCTGCCAAGACTAAACTTGTTTCCTTCAATAATTACAAGAAACCTTCTCTACTACCAATAGCAATGACCAAAGACTCTTTATCTGAAAGTACATCTTTTAAACTCCTTGGCCTAACGTTCACAGGAAACATGAGTTGGAACAATTACATTGAGAGCATTGCCAGGACCGCTGCGACGAAGGTAGGCTCTCTCTACCGTGCTAGAAAGCTACTGTACCTCTATAAGGCCACCATTCGCCCATGTATGGAGTATTGTTGTCATATTTGGGCTGGTGCATCTGCTACTAGACTCTCACTCCTAGACAAGTTCAAAAGAGAGTCGCCAAACTGATAGGTCCTGAACTGTCATCTAAGCTTCAGCCTCTGTCCCATCGACGAAATGTTGCATTACTCTGCCTGTTCTACAAGTATTTTAACGATGAATGCTCCGACAAACTGCAAGCACTTGTACCCCAACAACATAAATACCCTTGACAAACCCGACAAGCAGCTAAATCCCACCCTTTCACAGTAGAGATCCCTAGATGTCAGAGAGCCTTCTACTCCAGTAGTTTCTTCCCCAGAACCGCTAGACTTTGGAATTCCCTTCTGGGTCCCTGCTTCCCCAACTGTACTGACATGCAGAAATTCAAGTGTAACGTGAACCAACATCTTGCTGCCTAACTCCCTACATAGTACTCTTGTAGCTTATGTCCCTGATAGTAGCCCCCTACATCAAAGTGACAATATGCCTTGTTTGGGGTGAAAATGTAATTTAAAAAAAAAATGTAGGTAATTAACAAATTACTTTAAAGTTGCAATTTTTAAAATGTGCGATCAATCTTAGTTGAGAAAAAACATATGTCATCGTTTTAGTCAAGCTCAAGCAAAACATTATTTATTGATAATTTGATACCCTGCTATCCAACAATGATTTTGATTTTAGAAAATGTCTAAAATTACAGGCTTAAGCTTAAGGAGTCTTAAGAAGAGTCTTAAGAAAAAATTGAAATTCAGGGAATCTTGTTTAATTGATGTCCGATGAATATGGATCAAATTTAATGCAAATCTAAAATATTTTAATGTTTAAATGGGAGGTTGTTATATTATGCCTGCTAAAAACCCTTCCAAATACTCCAAAAAATAATTCAAGAATATTTATTAATTGGTGTTTAAAACATAGTGTTAACATCTCACAAAAATCAGAGGTTTTATCTAAATTTTCATGAAGAACTTCCCCCCCTCATCCCCCCATTTTCAATTTGCATAAAACTACATGAAACTAAGTATAGCTCGCATTACCCACTATTATACCAAACAGCTGTATTCCAAAATTCATAATGATCAGTTAATTAGTTTAAGATTTAATCCTGTACATCTAAATGTATAAAAGATATATGTTATGTTTTCTTTAAATAAAAATTCTTTGTACGTGGATCTTTTATTGTCACTTCCGTTTTATGTGACTCATATTTCATTCATTCAACCTTTTTCTACTTTGTTTTTTTTTTTTAATCGTTAGCAGCGGGCTTAATGTCCGTTCTAGATGTAATGAGTAAATTACATTTTTCTCTTTTTCTCACTGTCTTTTCTTCTTCTTCTCTGGCCGCTACTACCTTCATCTATTATTCACTTTTTGATTGATTATGATCTGTCATCAATGGTGCTAGCTAAGACTTTTCTTCATACAAAAAGGAGACAAGAGACGTTCGCTGAGAGTTTCTAAGGGTTTTATTTCTGGAAAGAATTGACTCAGACAAGAGAGAGAGAGAGACAGACAGACAGACAGACAGAGACAGAGAGAGAGAGAGAGAGAGAGACAGAGAGAGAGAGAGAGAGACTAAAGTTCTCTTAGTTTATTAACTAATTAACTTATTTGCTTAATACTGATAGGTAGACCACACCAGAGGTCTTGGGGGAAGGACATTTCACTCTTTGCAATTTCAAAGTTTCCTTACAACACTAGGAGCAATGTGGTCCATGTGGCTTCCATATGAAGACTCATTTCAAACCTTTGTTTCTTTCTCAGTGTGACAAAAATTCATGTCATTCGTAATCTCTACCCATCTTTGTTTTTTCTACTCCATTTGACCTCCTGCTTTGTGTTTTAGCTTTCAAGAGCATCTGTCCATAATTCGCCCCTGGGAATGATTTGCTTTGCAGATTTAGTGTCATCATAGTCTGCATTGCTCAACAGACTCAAATATTAAGACTAGTTCATTAAACGCCACTATTCAGGGTCACCTTTCATGTAACACGCATACCTAATATATATATATATATATATACATATATATATATATATATATATATATATATATATATATATAAAAGTGAGAGTGTGTGAGGACACTTCTGAACCTATATACTTAATGAATTTTCGAGCTACAGACTTCAAATTTGATATATAGGGTATTCAGACACATGGAAAACTTTTTAATTGGTTTCCATCCGGAAAAAGGGCTGCTAAGGGGTCAAAATTGAAAAATTGATATGCACAGGGCATTAGATTTTTATCCGTTTGCTAACTGTTTCACGAATGCGCATGTGTGAATGGTTCACATTACAGATCCCTTGTGTTAAAAATAAATAGGTTTGAAAACACTTTGTAAAGATCATGTCAAGCTGGCCTAATGGTTATTGTACTTGACTTGCCATCTTTAGGCTTTGGTTTGATCTCAGCTCGAGTATTTTTTTTTTTACTTATAAGACGTGAACTGTTTAGAAAAAACATAATACTTGTATGCATATGTTTCAGTTTTGTATGAAATGAAATACAATATTTATGTGTATTTTATGACCAGACAATGCTAGGCTACTTGCTAGTTTTATATAATTAGAGATTAAAGAATAAATCAACAATTACTTATTGTTTAAGTATTCATTTTTTTCCGGATTGTTCTCTTCATCTTCATAGTTGTTGTTGCTTCACCATGTTTCGGCTAACTTATCCTCTGGCTTTCTTCAGGTGATTAACAGGGACAGGATAGAAATGCTGAGTCTCTTAACTGTATCTCCAGTAATTACTGCCTTCCATAGTTGTTGTTGTCTCACCATGTTTTGGCCAACTAATCCTCTGGCCTGCTCTAGGGAAGACTGAAACCACTATTTTCAGATAATGCTCATCTGGAACTGTAGAGATTCAACACCTTTATCCACTGTGTCACTGGCCCCGAAGCAGGCCAGAGGATTAGTTGGCCAAAACGTTGTGAAACAACTAATCTTCTGACCTGCTTTGGATAGGATTGAAACCAACCAAAAGCAAGCCATTACTGGGGGATACAGTTACAATACTCAGCGTTCTTATCCTGTTGCGGTTAACCACCTGAAGAAGGCCAGAGGATAAGTTGGCCGAAACATGGTGAAACATCAACAACTATGAAGATAAGGATAACAATCCAGAAAAAAAAATGAATACTCAAATTATGTAGCCTCATCTCAAAGGATTCCAAAACATGAAATAATACATAACTTGTTGTTTGCTTGTATGAAAGATAGAACTTCATATACTGTGCTTATTAGGTAAGGGGTGCGTCTACAAATCTATCATCTAAACAATTAACCTCTATGACTGCAAAACAGAACAAATGAGGGTGGTCGATTTGCAGAAATAGGAAGTTTTTCACAATATCTGCATTGCATATTATTTTCCAGCAGGCTGAACATGTTTTGACAGCTGTTCTCCATTAATGCCTCAATCTGAAATTTCTGCTATCATTTTTGTTGCAGTGATATTTACGATGGTTTGGCTATGCAGTCCTTTGCTCAGAGGGGAAATTAATTTGCAACATGATACTCTTTACCTCTCTGCTTATTTGGCACATGCATATATGGATGTGAAGCTAAGGACATGGGCAATAACCATCAGAAAGGAATTGGCTGAACTTTCAGGTCCACAAGTGGTCGAGCTTTGATGATAGCATGGCAATTGATTAACTATTTTTATGTGATCTTGCTGAAGACTGCCATAGTTCAGGACATGGTACAGGACAAGAAACTGGTTCAATCCAACCAAGGTGACTACTGCTGCAACAACAATCAACAATGACAATTAGTAGGAAAGCCTAATATTGCCCAGGATTTAATAAAGAATGATATAACTCTACATTCTGCCCATAAAAGTGTATTACCTTTTTAATTCTGATTTTTTACATTTATAATATTTAATTTTGGAGTGTGCAGGTGTTGGTTTAAGAGTCTTCTTATTAATACCGTGGCATTGAAATAATTATCAGTAAATTTATCATCTTTAACTGCTTCAAGAATTGTTGTAACGATAAATAAATTCAAATAAGTAATCAATCCAAGTTGTTTGTACATATAAACAAGTATCGTGTTTTATTAAAAAAAATGAAGTAATTCTAACTAGGCGAATTTGGACAGGTGATATACTACTGTAACAAAGTGCATATGAGCATGTAGAAAATATCAGCAGGAGCTGTAAGATAGCTGGCTTGTGGAAAAAAGCACATATGCAAATTAGGAAGTGTGCAAGATGAAAAAGAAAAACAGGACACCACGTGATCGGGAGAAGAAAAACCGTGGCTGAAAAAGATGGATGTGTAGACGAGAAATGGCTGTCTATGGCCGGCATGTAAGGGAGCAGAAAGAAAACGGGACCAGGGGAGATGGACATGTGGCCCCGCAGTGACAGAGGAAGACTTTTTAAGCTGATGTCGAGACGGGGAGAAAGAAAAACGGTAATAAATGAGTTGTGTTAAAAAAGAAAGAAAAGCCGAGTCGGATTTATTTATTTTTGTTTATTTGTTTCTTTTCAACGGTGTATAAAGTTCCTATTTTTTTCTGATAACCATAAAAAACAAATGTTAAATGTGCAAATATTTTCTCAAACGTAAAAACACACTTTTGTGTGTTTGGAGAGGAAACTATAGATTTTAATTTTACTGGTAGATTAATATCAATAAATATTTATTATTTTATTATCACTACCAACAGTGGAAGATTTTGCTTTAAACAAACTCAAATAAAAAAGATAATTGAAAGAAGCACTTTTGGTATCAGAAAATAAGCACAAATTTTTCTGATTCTGATACCGATTCCGATACCCCAAAAAGTTCCAATTTTTCCAATTCCTGATTCTGATTAATCGTCTCAACACTAATGAATAGTGTATGCATTACATTAAAATGGTGTCATTTATTTTGTGATATCCAAAAAAATAATATTGAAATAGATTGTTAAAACTCCCCTAATATTATTTGCATCTTTAACATTAAAAATTCATTTCTGACAATGTATGGAGTTGGAGTCTATATTTGTAACATTGTCCCCTTAATTAGAGAGTACAATCTAAAATCAGATGATCGGGCCTTCATGAGCTTTAGCCTTACAATACTTTATTAGTTTGTAGCAGTTACCATAATGTACTATTTTCTCTTGTGGATTAATGCCCCCTTGCTGACTGATGAAGCCATGCACTGATCAATCGGCTAGCAAGGTGCATTAATCCTAAATGTCACTTAAGTAAATAATTATCCCTGTCAGTTACTAGCCAGCAATCAGAGAGGAGCTCAGACTAGCAGAGGAGATAGACCTATCTCCTCCCACTCTCTGTCCACTGCAGCGGCATAGCTAGAGGAGGGAGGGGGGCGGTCCGCCCCGGGTGACAGCAAAAGAGGAGTGACACAATGTCACCCCAACAAAATTTTTCAGCCAGGCTAAGCTGCAAAAATTGTCTATAGGATTTATTTATCATATATTCTGTAAAGTTTTTTTTTTAAGTTTTTAATCTTTTCTAAAATATTAGAAACTCTTACATTTTTTTTAATTAGTAATTGAAGAATATTTTTGCCGATTTTTATTGAAAACTTTAAACCATGTATTTTTTCTAATTTTTAATAGTACACTTGAAATCATTTGATGACACTCATTTCATTTATTTTAACTGTGAAAAATAATTGGAAAAAGGATTAAGTGGTTTTATACATATCATATATATATATATATATATATATATATATATATATATATATATATATATATAAAGTGTCATATCTAGCAGAGGGGGGGGCTGTCCGGGTGGCAGCAAAGGAGGAGTGACACAAAGTCAGTAGGGTGACATTTGAGCAGACCGCGCCGGGTAACGTTTATTCTAGCTACGCCACTGGTCCACTGAATCCCCCCAGGCTGCGACTACTTCACTGAAGACATCCATTGGACAACTTGGTGATACTTCAGGTTTCTACTTCTGGGAACATTCTAGAATATTCTATTTCTTCTTTTCTTTCTGTCACCTTGGACACAGTCCTTCTTCTTTGAAATAAATCCTTTCCTTGTTTTGTTCTAAAAGAAAAAGGTGTTGGTTAATTATTCTGTGTTTTTGTGCTGTAAATTAATCTTTTATTCGGAGTTTTGTGCACTCACGCAAGAACCCAACCTAAAGAAGCTGCAGCTTGGCAAATAGTGTAAAAATCTGTTAGGTTAAAAATTCTTTTTGTACTCTGTTCTAGAAGAAAAGATTAGTGGTCGGTGCACCAACCCCCATGTGGCAATACGATCATGTGGCATCATTTTTACAATTTTATCTTGCTTTATATTATTTGGATTATTCAGACTATTGTTTTCATCTTGGTTACTATTTTCACAATGTTTCAGTCAATGTAACCTTCAACTTCATTTAGCTATCAAAGAAAAAAATCCAATATTACCTAAATTTAATTTTATTAATAGATAAATGAAAATAAATAGTGAATTATGTTTTCTTCTTCTTCTTTTTCTTCTTCTTTTTCTTCTTCTTCTTCGTTACCATCATTTTAACGTCCATTTTACATGCTGGCATGCGTTGGCTGTCTTCTAGAAATTGACTTTCAAACTAACCCATCTGTGAAAATCATTTCCTTAATCTTTTTTTCCGCCATTGTTCCTGAAATGTAACATAATTTTTGAAGTAATGTAGAATTCATAATTTTATTCCAAAATTCGATTATTATCACAAATTTGCAATGAACTAACCTGATTTTTTTTTCCAGAGTTCATGTATTTTGTTTTCACATAAACTTCAAACATCACTTATGTAGTCTCTAAGTTATGATAAAGTTATATGTAAAAAAAATTAATAAATCGGAAAGTAAATTCTATAGTCGGTAGAATAAAGGTTTAATTGAGTCAAGATTTTATAGGCCGGATGCCCATCCTCTCTCAAAATAGGAGGGTCTGATGAAGCTATAATATCTGTACCGATACTTGCTTCTGTCTTTTCTGACACCTCTCAATTGACATGGATGTTTCAAATGATCTTGACCGACAAAAGATGATGGGTCATCGCCATATTAACCTGACCTCATGTCATATGCTACCTGAGTGGAGCGGTTGGTAAATAACGACTAAGTAATTAGTGGATATTTTATTATAATCATGAATTTTCATTTTCCATTGAAATTATTATGAATTTATGGAGAAAATCTAATTATTGCAATTCAATCACTACAAAAAATATTAAGTTTTATTGACAATAAATTAGCAGGTTGTAAACATAACCAAAATAAAGAATTAGCAATGAATGGGAGTTCAGTGTTTTCTCCGAACGTTCCAAGTGAAAAGAATTATTAAATGTGTGAAATGTAGACATTTTTGTTCTGCTGTTTGTGAGTTTATGTATTCAGTAGTTTATGATAGTTTTTTGTTACATGTGTCGTGTGTCTTAAGTTAGTGGCCGAACCAGAGTTTAGTGACATTCTCTTGTCCGCCAGAACTGAAGAGAGAGAGAGAGAGAGAGAGAGAGAGAAAGAGAGAGAGAGAGAGAGAGAGAGAAAGAGAGAGAAAGAGAAAGCACTAAATAATGTAACAGCTTTTGCCATATGGGAAGGTATATATTTCTATGCTTCTGATTGGCTGAAGGAAGATGTTGATTAAGATCTTATCCAATCGAGACTCAACATTTTTAAACAACATTTGCTGGTTGCTGGCTACTGCTTCTTCTTGTTTTAATTATAACCACCATATAGGCATAAGTCTGCGAGTCTTTTCATCACATACTTTAAAGATATTCTCAGATAAGTTACAAATTCTTTTTGTTTGGGATGAACAAAAGTAAAATAAAATTTTTAAAATTTTTAAATTTATTTTGTTCATCCCAAACAAACTAAAGTGTAACAAGCTACCATGATAGGTGCCAAATTTATAGGTGGCAACTTTATTGAGCAACAAGATATTTGTTTACATTACATTGAAATTTTGCATGTTGATGTGGTCGGGAAAACAAGGAGCAGAGAAGGAATTACAGAGTGATTTGAGGAATTAAATTATTAGAATAGAAAATCTTCCTGTATCTGTGACCCTCTGCAATGAAGAGGTGGGATTTTGCTGTTAGTCAGGGGTATTGTCATCTAGGAGGTATAAGATCAATAACTTCACTAGAGCAGATTCCATGGAAGTACTAGTAAAAAATGTATGAGTGTGGCAGGGGTGTAGCAGTTACCATAATGTACTATTTTCTCTTGTGGATTAATGCCACCTTGCTGACTGATGTGACCACACACTGACCAGTCAGCTAATAGAGCGCATTAATCCTATATGTCCCCTAAGGAACTAATTACCGCTGTCAGGAACTAGCCAGCAGCCAGCAAAGGACCTCTCTCCTCTCACTCTCTGTCCACTGAATCCCTCCAGGCTGTGACTGCTTCACTGAAGACATCCACTGGACAACCTGGGGCCACTTCAAGTTTCTGCCTCCTGACAGGAGAACATCCTAGAACATCTTATTCCCTTTCTTTCACCTTGGATACAGTCCTTCTTCTTTCGAAATAAATCTTTTCATTGTTTTGTTCTAAAAAGAAGTGTTAATTACTCTGTGCTTCTGTGTTGCAAATTAATCTTTTATTAGGGTTTTTGTGAACTCATGCATAAAACCTACCTAAAGAGGCTGGCGTTTGGCAGATAGTGCAAAATTTATTAGGTTGGAAATTCTTTTTTTCCTTTTTTTTTTTTTTGTTACTCATGTTCACCCCTTACAAAGCATATCGCCACTTGGACGTAAGGGGCTACTATTTGGGGTCATGTCTAGGAAAGATTAATAAGATTTTCTTGTACTCTGTCCTAGATTAGTGGTTGGTGCATCAGCCGACATGTAGCATCATTTTTACAATATTATCTTGCTTTGTATTATTTGTATTATTCAGATTGCTGTTGCCGTTTTGAATGTTTGTTACACAATGTTTCAGCTGATGTAATCTCTGACTTTATTTAGGTGTGTCTTGTTAAACGTTAGAATCTTTCTGTCAAACTTAAGAATGTTTCTGTCTGACGCAGAGGTAGCATGCTCTTGTTCAGTCAACCATATTAATGGGAATTCGTACACATTGCAACAAAAATCTTGCAAATTTGAATTATTGTTGAGTTATCTCCCTTTTTTCTTGAGATTCTTTTCAAGACGGTGATGTAATAAAGTCGCTCCTCTCTTACTCACAAAATTATTATAATTATGAGATAACTCAACAATAATACAAACTTGCAAGATTTTATTGTAATGTCTACGGATTTCTATTTATCACTTACAGCAGATTTTCTTTATAAAAATAAAGCTACTTGATCAATCTATATGATTTTTGGCATATGATATTTTCGTTTCATCATGGGTACATACATCATACAGATTTCTTTTATTCTTGTTTTTTAATATAGGGGGAATTCTAGACAGGAATTGAAGAATGTCATTTTACGACAAATTTTTAATTTGGAATATTAATGCCAACATTTCATTCCGTGATTTTCTAATAATTTGTAGCAGTCTCATACATATTCACAGGCATGTTCTTACGTCCATAACGATGTTCCTATCCGTCTTCTTATAAATAAGTCCTCATTCATTTTCTTGAGAAGTCAAGCATGAAATCTTGTGACCACAAAATGGCGGTAATGGTGTTTTAGTGCATTTCTTAAACGAAAAAAATAATTGGGTGTATAAAATATTTAATTAAATACTGATTATGTCAATGAGTACATGCTCATTATTATAGTAGAAGTAATACAAGTGCACGTTTAACAAAGCGTTGTCATGAAAGACGAAGCAGAAACGCTACCAAGTCACACCCATACCTTACCATTGGGTTGTTGCTGGCAGCATCTGTCAGCAATCTTTAATTATGGGTAATTTGCTAGCCTAAGGCCTTACAGTTCTTTGCAGTAAATTCGGTCTTGGCATTAATATCAATGAACTTATTTTTTACTTAAAATTATATCTTAGTAAAAAGAGTTAGTTCTAATAAGTTGAATCATACAAGCAAACGATTAGATAAAATAGAGTTGCTTTAGAAAAAATACAAAATGGCTGACAATAATATTTACTAAAACACTAGGGGAGATAATTCTAAATTCATAATATGCAATCAAGAGAGATACTTTGTATGCCTACCTTCTTTATTTAAAATGTTATCTCTATTGGTGTCAGTGAAATAATACAATAGTAATTTTACCTAAATGTTGCCATGTAATACAGTGTAGAAATACCAGGAGGACACACCCATGCCCTACTATTGCATTCTTTGGTTGTTGCTGCCAGTGTCTATCAGCCATCTTTAATTATGGGTAACTTATTAGCCAAAGGCCTCACATTCTTTACAGTGAATTTGATCTCAAACAACTATTTTTTTTTAATTAAAATTATGCCTTAGTAAAAAGAGTTAGTTATAACAAGTGTAATTGCACACACGAACTGGTTTAGAAAAATATGAAATGGACAACACTAAGGAAGATAATTATCAATTCATGCAACTAAGGGAGATACCTTGTATGCCCAATTCCTTTATTTATAAGTTATCTCCATTGATGTTACTGAAAATAATTTGGTCCTTAAACTAATATACTAATTGTGTCAATGTAAGCATGCACAATGATGCATGTTTAGTGAGGGTGTATGCATGTTATAAATGACAGATGATGTTATGGGAAAAATATCTGGCTCTAGATTTGATCGCCAAGAAAATGGGATGCTTTTTTGAAAAAAGTAATAAGCTCTTAACAGTGGCGTAGCAACTATTTTTGCCCCACACCCTTACCCCAGTGGCTGTTGATAATCCATTAATTTTCAAAATTTCAGAAAGTTTCATGGAATTACAATCAAGGATCTAAAATCTGTTCAAAAACAGTACTACACACAGATAACAAAAACATATTACGACCTTAAAAATTGATTTGGGTATAAAATTTCAGATGCTAAACTTTTAAACTACTTGAGATTACACAGAAGTTATGTCCATTTAAGCTGATAGACCTCTCTGGTCAATCAGTTTTTTGTCCAAGGTAAGATCATTCTCAGGTCTCTCTCTCTTTCTTTCTCTCTCTCTCTCTTTCTCTCTCACTCTGTCTGTCTGTCTGTCTGTCTGTCTGTCTCTCTCTCTCTCTCTCTCTCTCTCTCTATTTATCTATCTATCTATCTATCTATCTATATATATATATATATATATATATATATATATATATATATATATATATATAATTATATATATTCGAAGCAAAACAGTTTGGTGAAGAAAGTTGGGTTACTAATCACTAGTTAAAATGTTCATAGCGTAAACATATACGTATGTGGGTATCTGGCAGCATGGCATTGTGTACGTGTGTGCGTTTACCTTGTTCTTGTTAGTGCGTGCATAGATGTATATATACGTATTTGTGTTGTATTTCATCATCGTGCGTTTGAGTGTGTATATACGTGTCACTTCTAGTGTCTGTGTGTATACAGAGTGTATACGTGGCCTAACTGAACGTCTGATGGTTCTACACTAATTGAACCATATGTTGTCTTATCTATCTATCTATCTATCTATCTCTCTAACTGGAGAAGTAAACAAGAGATGTGGAGCAATGATCTTGATGAAGGCTGGATATGTGAGCCATTGAGTTCTTTTGCTTGGTCATCCTGACTCCAAAGGGCATGTGGGAGGTTTGTAGAGAATATGTTCTTGGGGGTCTTCCATGCAGGTGATCAGTAAAGTCTGTCGAAAACTGATTTTCTTGACCAGGTTTTATAGGAATTTTTAAGTTAGCATTGCCTTATTATTTTCACATGTATGTCTTACTTTTTGGAGCTTGGAAAGATTTCCATTTGTTGAAACGTATTTTGAGTTAACACTTTCATGTTAAAACTTGCTAGCTTTATGAAGTGACAAAGAAACATTATCAAAACGAACCAGAAAAAGAAAGAGGGTAAGCAATTAGAACAATTTGTGTTTTAACATTCGTTCAAATCTTGATATCTGATCTACCACATGTTTACTTCATCATCTTATACAGTTGGCTGAGCAGAAAAATGAATTATTTATTATTGACTATCCATCTATCTATCTATCTATCTATCTATCTATCTAATTGTTGGTCTATCTATCTATCTATCTATCTATCTATCTATCTATCTATCTCTCTTTCTCTCTTTCTCTCTCTCTCTCTCTCTCTCTCTATATATATATATATATATATATATATATATATAGTGGAGATGGTAATTAGTAAAAACTGAAGAAAGTGCTCAATACTGTTGTAGAGCAAATATGCGTTTTATTTTTTATTACCGTATCTTTCTGTTAAGTTACGTTATTGTTTGGCTACACAGCGGTTTTTTTGGCTGTCTCTAGCGTCCTCAGACTTTTATAGAAATGTTCACTATTTTGGGATGAAAGAGTGGAAGAGTGAATGAGGTCGGGGGGGGGTGCGTGGAGGGCGGAAGAGGAAGAGAGGAAGCGAACAAGGAGGGAAAGTGGGGTGCGTTTGGTATGTTGATAATGTTTTGGTTTAAGGAACTTGTGGGGGAGGGTCTGGGAAGTTCATTTCTGGTGTGGCTGAGGGCATAGGGATACATGAGGGGAAGGGGAATATGTGGGGGTGGGAGGAGGGAGGGTTACTTTAAAATTCGAATCTTAGTGTTAAAGTTTTTAGTGGTCTCGTTGGTGAGGTGATTTCTTGGTAAGTATGTCTTGAGCTGTTGGGTGTTGCTTATGTTTGGAGGCGAGGCGGCGGGGGGGGGGGGCTATGATTTGGTTTATTTATTTTTAGTTTTTATTTTGTTGTTAATTGTTTGGAGAGGGTCATATATATATATATATATATATATATATATATGTGTGTGTGTGTGTGTGTGTGTGTGTGTGTGTGTGTACGTGCGCGTGTGTGTACCGTGGCTGCGACCGCTAGCTGACCCTCTCCAAACAATTAACAGCAAAATAAAATAAAATAAGACTAGAATTTTAAAGTAACCCTCCCTCCTCCCAAAAGGAATTGAAATATGATTTATTTTTTTTTTTTTTTATTACATTTTCCCCCCAAACAAGACACATTGCCACTTTGGTGTAGGGGGCTACTATCAGGGACATAAACATCAGGGGTACTGTGTAGAGAGTTGGGCAGCAAGATGTCGGTCCACATTGCACTTGAACTTCTGCATGTCAGTACAGTTGGGGAAGCAGGGACCCAGAAGGGAATTCCAAAGTCTAGCTGTCCTGGGGAAGAAACTACTAGAGTAAAAGGCTCTCTTACATCTAGGGATCTCTACTGTGAAGCGGTGGGATTTAGTCGCTTGTCGGGCTTGTCAGGGGTATTTCCGTCGAGGGGGAACAAGTGCTTGCAGTTCGTCAGAGCATTCACCGTTAAAGTACTTGTAGAAAAGGCAGAGGGATGCAAAATTTCGTCGATGGGACAGAGGCTGAAGTTTAGATGACAGTTCAGGACCTATCAGATTGGCGACTCTCTTTTGAACCTTGTCTAGGAGCGAGAGACTAGTGGCAGATGCACCAGTTCAAATATGACAACAATACTCCATAGATGGGCGAATGGTGGCCTTATAGAGGTATTGGATACTTTCGGGCATTAGTATCTTTCTAGCACGTTAGAGAGAACCTACCTTCTTCACAGCGGTCCTGGCGATACTCTCAATGTAATTGTTCCAACTCATATTTCCTGAGAGCGTTCCAAATGTATAAGCCAAATGGTTAATTGTTAGAATGAATGTAAAAATCAATGTTATAGTTATAATAAGATATATCTATTGTAAATCTATTAAGATAAACTATATATTTTTTTAATATATATATCTTGGAGACGCCCCTCCATAGGATTAATGAAATGCAAAACATACTCGCACGCACGTATATATATATGTACACCCCCCACACATAAATCAGAACCGACACATTAAAGCACACACACACACACACACACACACACACACACACACACACACACACACACACACACACACACACACACACACACAGAGTCACACACAGCCCCTATCTCTAATATAACACATTGAACAATACCAACCTTACTTTACTATGAAACCAACAACACTAAGAAATACCTAGAATCACAGTGTAGTATCTGTTCCGACACTACAACCGCCACTCTTACCCTCAGTCAGTGAGGGAGAAATCATTCGTGACTGAGACAATTCTCATTCTTAATCTTGTACCTTTCCAGGGTGTCCTTCTTCTGGGGAGCGAGATCTTCCCCACACTAAAAATCGATCTGGGTTTGACCCTACCCACCTGGGGAGACAAATAAATGGGAACACTAAAAAAATCCCCTATGTCTATCTACAAATATGCCTCTTTATATAAATAGACATAATATTATGAATACCTCAACTAACTAAGACTAAAACGAAAATCACAATAGAAAGAAATTAAAATCTAAAAATCACAAAAATAAAAATAAAAATTGAATGAAAACATCCCTACCAACTGCCCTTGTTTCAGGGGAGATAGTTTTGCCCTCACATTAAAACTATCTTGTGTCACATATGCTAGGGAAGCAAATAAAGTTATAAAGTTATAAAACTATAAGACATAATACACATTCTACAAACCAATCCAAGGAAAAATACACACACACACATACACACACACACACACACACACACACACACACACACACAACGCACACACGCACGCACACACTCACACACCCTCCCCCACACACTTATTTGACCAAGTACCAACGTGCCCTACACTTCCACTCAAGTAAGAAAAAATAAATAAAGTAAAGGAGAAAAAGGAGGAATGTAAGGAAAGAGAGGGAAAAGCAAAAGACAGCAATGACCATGGTCTGACCCCCAATAAGCAAGAGTAGGGGTGGAACACATCCATGAAGAATCATTTACAGATATTTCCACCTCTTGGAAACATGTCACGAAAATGGACTGCGAAAACGCTCTTATAGATTTTGAATACATTTTAAATATATTTAAATATTTTACATTTTGAATACTTTCTGAAAAGGACGCTTCACAGAACGTCTGAAACGCATTAAAAACTATTTCAATGATTTCAAAAAATTATTATAATGATCTAAATATTTTAAAAGAAATAAAAATACGGAATAATAAAATAATTTAAAAAATACATACCAATTGTTGGTGACCTCACTCATTTAAATATATATATATATATATATATATATATATATATATATATATATGTGTGTGTGTGTGTGTGTGTGTGTGTGTGTGTGTGTGTGTGTGGTTTTTTATTACCGTTTTATCTGTTTGGTTACATATGTTTCAGATGTTGGACCATGTTCACGATCCAACAGCCTCGTCAGACCTTAGAGAAGTAGTTGTTAGTATTAGGAGGTTTTGCTCTCTCTCTCTCTCTCTCTCTATATATATATATATATATATATATATATATATATATATATATATATATATATATATAGAGAGAGAGAGAGAGAGAGAGAGAGAGAGAGATAATATCTCGTTGTTTTGAGCACTGGCTCTTCAGTTTTGGATCTAGAGTTTAGGGCGATTTCAACCATTATCACTGCATGATCAGCGTTCCCGAGTGGGTTGTCAGCATTTGTTATACAATCCTCGGGAACTGTGGCCAAAAACAGATCTAGAAGTGATGCGTGTTGTTCTTGCTACCATTTGTGATAGGGAGTGAGATATACCGAAGCTATGTGTTGTGTTGCCCGTCACTATTTCATTTAATCACATAAATTAATATATGAAAGTATAATTTTATGTGTAAACTAAGTATTTACTTCAACAGTGCTCAATACATAGGTAGAGCGTCATGCCTGACGAATCCTAGGGTGAATGAAATGTGGAATATTCTGTGTAGCTTAATTGCCATATATATTTTTCTAACTTACTATATATATATATATATATATATATATATATATATATATATATATATATATATATGGGGAAATTGGTGTATTTAATTATATTTCACCTTTTATTTATACCAGTCCTTTAATTTATAAACCTCAACATATCTACAGAGCATATACAAATAAATGACAAAAGTTTATCTTCCAAATTTCGAGATGTTGACCATCTTACTGTTTATTTCTTTAAGTACATTGAAATTAACAATTCTTGACAGTACCTGTTTTGTAGCGCAGAATCATTCATATAATTGTTATGTCAATTTGCAATTTCTCTTCCAATTTCGTAATAATGCCCAAATTCTTTTCTTTTTTTTATGAATTGATGAGTTCTTTTTCTTCTGATTTGTTAAGGGCGGAATAAATTCAAAAATTGACATAATAATTACAATATGTCTGCCAACGTTAGTACACAGGTTATGCATACCTAGTAGTCAGACTGACATATAACCACACTCTTTATTTGTTGTATTTACTTTTCTGTTCAATATATTTTGTTTCCAACCCATATTGAGTTGTATCTTTCTTCCGAACTCTTACGAGGCCATAATGCTGAAAAGAATGAGGAAAATTAAGAACTTGGAACTTATGTCACCCACAACTATGGCAATGGAGAATTCTTAAAGGGCATGTAAGTTATTCATATTATTTGGATTCATCGGACTAATGTTGTCATCTTACATGTCATTTTCACAACGTTTCAGTTAATGTAACCTCTGATCTTCTTCAGGTGCATCTTGTCGAACTTGGGAATGCTTTTCTCAAACTTCATGATATTGTTAGAGTTATTACTGTCCACAAGCATCCAATTCGTCTCTTCATAACTACACAATGCCACTTTAAATTCACTGAAAGTTATGGGTTTATTTTTTGTGTTATAACAGTAAATCGGCTGGAAGTCCCTTGAGCTTTCAAGCTTTTATTATTTCAACCAAGAGTTTTAATGCATTTGCTGTTGTTTTTGCCCTTATAACATACTCAGTAATAGTTTTAGAGACGTTAATTCTGTATATAGAGATATAATTTTGGGTTTTCCTTTTCAGAAATAATGTTCTCTTAATATGTTCAATGCTTTACGTCCATCATCCAAGGCAAGACTTCTATCATCTAAGCATTGAATCAGTTCTGCAAAAACAGTCACATTTTTTCAATAAATTTGGGGTCGTTAGGATTCTCTGGTGGAGATTGAATAATTTGTGTAGTTTTTGTATCCTTAAATACACCTGAAATTTCACCTGGAATCAATTAATTATTTATTGTGGACTATTATCTTCATCTTTTTTTTTTTAAATTGTTGTTTCACAACGTTTTGGCCAAGTATTCCTCTGGTCTTCGTCGGGGCCCATAGAGACGTTGAATCTCTATGGTTCCCAGTGAGTATTGTCTGAAGATAGCCGTTTCAATCCTATCGAAACCCGGCCAGAAGTTTACTTGGCCAAATCGTGGTGAGATGACAACAACTATGGAAGGCAGATATTGCTGAGGATGCAGTTAGGAGATTCGGAGTTCCTATCCTGACAAAGGCCAGAGGAATAGTTTGCCGAAACGTCATGAAAGAACAACTTAATAAAAAAAAAGATGACAATAATAGCCCGCAATAGATAAATTAATAAATAATACTTATCTCAATAATGAATTTCAATTGATTAAATAATATATTTGGAATCAAGTCTCCCTTTGCTGTTATTTCAGATCGTTTGAAGCCATAGCAGCCAGTTTTAATCTTCCCTCCATCAAGGTCATGGGTTTGGGGGAAATATCAGATAATTTGTAATTCATATGCAAAACTAGGAAAACAAATGACTATGATTGAAACATTGATGTATTGGTGGCGTATCTTTCCAGCTTCAAAAATCCTTTAAAATTACCACTATTACAAATTTTCGAGGCCACAGAAAACAAAAATAGCGTTTAAAATTTTAGGAAACAAGTAGTTTCCCAGATATGAAGAAATTAGTTTCAAAAAGTGGGGCATCATTTTTCATTTAACGTAAAATGAGCACCCACTTTATAGGCACCTTATTTCTTTGTAAGGGTTGTGTTGATTTGGTAATTGTTGCCTGGTAGACAAACACAAAACCTACCTTAAAAAACTTGTTTCTTTGGTTTTCAGGTGCACTGAAATGAATATAGTATTTAAATTTTCCGCAAATAAGTATTTTTCCAGATATTAAACAATATAATTTTTTATGTTATAAGTAGTGCCCATTCTTGTACGCACACGTGAGCATATTTTTGCTTAATACCCAGAAAAAATATATATTTGTGAAAATTTTAAATGCAATATTCGTTTTCAGCACACCCAAAAACTTGTAGAAAACAAGATTTTTAAGGTAGGCTTTGTGTTGGTCTACCAGGCCACAATAAACACCACTCCAAAAAATTTAACAGACCCCCCTCTTCCTCCTAAATGGTGGCCATAAAGCGAGTGATTGTTAAATTGATATAGAAAAGTGATCCCCCACTTTTTGAAACTATAATTTTTTTCATATGTTGGAAACTATTCGTTTCCTGGAATTTTAAGCATTGGAATATAGACGTTTGTCATTTAGTATTTACTAGCCTAGGTGCCCGGCGTTGCCCGGGTGTTTGGAGGCGTGTGTTAAGCAAAAAGAAAAAAAAAAGTGGTAGTAGGCAAGCAAACTCGAACTCGTACCGCGAAGGAGGAAAAGAATGTGAAAAAAAAAATGTGACGTCTTTGCCGTTGCATCCATCGCCAAACCAGAAGTGGCTAAGGTTTAAAATAAGGCTAGTCAATCGAAAAGAGAGGACGACTTTCGAAAATATTGGTGAAAAAAGCGACCCCTCCTTGTAGAAAAGTGCCCAGTTGTGGGTGAAGGAATTAATGTTTTTAGCAAATTTTTTGATATTTATTGTCCGAGGGGTCAAGTTTTAAAACAATACTGATCTTCTGAAAATCCGTCGCTTCTGTCGAATGTTTTAGGCAGACATACATACATACATACATACATACATACATACATACATACATACATACATACATTTAAACATACAGGTGAGAGCTATATTATAGATAACATTGAGCTCCTTGAATAAGGATTGGTACATATAAAAGAGGAAATATAAATCTACTGATTTTATTAATTTTGATTCAATCCACTGAGTCATTTTGTCGAACTGACCGACGGTAGTCAAATAAATGATATAGTCTTAAAAATAAAATATGGATAAAAAAATAATAAATGTGAAATTTGCAACTGTATTCTTAAAAATGCTCTTTTCATACCTAAATTCAAGCAAGACATATTTTCTGTATAGGGCGTCATCAAACAAGGCATGAATATAAAGTTTAGCTATAACAAGTCAAAATTGATATACCTAAATGGAACTGTATTTTACATTAAAGAAAATGGCCGACTATATTATTTAAAAAGTATGGTTGCCTCAAAAACTGCCTGCCACGACTTGGAAACATGACACAAAATTTTCGGACACTGCAAAACTGCTGATATTAAAATGTTATCAAATGTAGTCAAAGGCATGAAAATAATACCTTTAGACGATCTCCCAAATTGTGATGTTTGTGCACAGGGACAAATGGCAAAATATATAAGCAAAACACTAGACAAAAAGGCCACGACAATTCTCTCATTTGTGCACTATGACTTGGTAGGCCCAATAAGTCTGATGGGAAGAGATAACTTCAGGTACGCATTAAATTTTGTTGACGATTATCCAGGTTTAATTATGGTTTATTTCTTAAAAAACAAATCCGACACTATCCTCACCACTAAGAAAAATTCAGCTGACATTGCCCCATATGGCTCAGTAAAATGTATTTGTTCAGACAATGGAACTGAATTTACTTTTAAAGACTTTGAACTTCTGTTAATTAACCACCGTATTAAACACAAGTAATTAGCGCCTTATTCCTAATTTCAAAATGGCACCACTGAAAAAGCATGACGGGCCCTTTTCGAGATGGCAAAATGTCTACTTCTGGAATTGAATAGCCCATAGTCCATGGACGTACACTTTAATGGTGGCGGCATATATCAGAAATAGATTGTTCAATAAAAGATTGGGCAAAACCCCGTATGAAGCGTTTTGTGGTGTAAAACCCAAATTAACCTGAATGCATATATTTGGTTCAAATTGCTTTGCATTCATAGGAAATATCCGTAAACTAAATAATAAAAGCAAAAAAGGTATTTTCATAGGTTATGATAAAAGCAGCCCAGCTTATTTAATCTTCTTTCCAGTCCAAAATGCCATAAAAAAGTTAGATGTGTAAAATTCAGTGATACATTTAAATTAAAAAATGACGAACCAGTGGACGAAAAACATGAGGAAATATTACTTAGTATTTTCATCAATCACAAAGAAAATATTAATACTGATTACAATTGCAGTAAAACTACTGATGTAAATATTAACTTGACACATCGATACCCGATACCCGATAAAGGATCAAAAAAAAAGGCCAGACTTTTTAAAAATTGAAAAGCTACAAGACTATGCAATGGATTACTGTAATTCATTGAAAAGCACACCAGAAAGTTATAATGAGGCGATTAATTCAGAAAATTACCAAGAATGGAAAAAAAGCTATGAAATCCAAATGGAAAGCTTTATCTGAAAATAATACATATGAAATGGTGGCAAAATCAAAGGATAAGTATATAATTTCTTCTCGCTGGGTTTTCTCTAAAAAACTCACAGCTTCTGGCAGTGAAATTTTAAAAGCAAAATTTGTTGCAAAAGGTTTTTCGCAAATTTCTGGGTCGAATAATTTGTCACATTCTTACCAACAACAAATTAAACGGCAATTAGAATTTTATTGCAACTTGTTGCTCAATACAATTTAAAAATACATCAAATGGATGTAATAAATGCTTATTTAAATGAGATTTATATTCACCCCCACCCGAGGATTTAAATGAAAAATAAATATTTTGTATGGAAACTGAATAAATCACTGTATGATCTAAAACAAAGCGCTAACAATTGGGATCTAACACTTTATTTATTTATTTAATAGAACACGAATTCAGGCAGTGTCCTGCAGACGCATGAATGTATACTAAAAATGTAGGTAATAAATTGTGGTTTTTGTTTTTTTGGGTTGATGATATATTACTCATCTCAATTTGTGACAACACTTTAAAAGATGTTAAAAATAAATTAAATAAAAAATTTTAAATGGCCGATCTTAGATAATTGTCATGGTTCCTTGGTATAAAGTTTACCTGTGAAAATGAAACTAAAACAATGAAGCAATCACGGTACATTGAAAAAAATCCTGCTAAAATTTAGAATGGAAGATAGCAAACCACATATAGCCCACATTGAGATTGATATAAATAAAAATACAGAAACCGAAACTAAATTAATAGATGATCTATTATACAGAGAAATTATTGGAAGTCTTATCTATTTGATGACAGCGACTAAGCCTGATATATGTTACACTGTAACAAAGCTATCTCAAAACTTATCAAAACCGACAGTAAAGGACTTAACTCATGCAAGACAGGTCCTCAATTATCTAAAAGGAACCAAGCAACAATCTTTAGTATTTAAAAAATCCACAAATCCCCTAAATTTAGAGGGATTTTCAGATTCAGATTGGGGAAACTGAGGATCGAAAAAGTATAATGAGATACTGTTTTAAACTGTCAAAAACTGGACCTATGATCTCTTGGAAAACTAAAAAAACAGCAAATTGTTGCCTTTCTACATATGAAGCAGAGTTTATTGCACTTATGCACTCAGCACAGGAGGCAATTTTTCTAAGCACCCTTCTAAAGTCTATTTTAAAACTAGATCTATGTAAAAAAACAACAGTAATTCTCTGTGACAACCAGAGTAGTATCTTATTAGTAAATAATTCTAATAAATTTCCAGTAATGTAATAATAGTGAGGTGCCTTTTCCATACCTTTCATGATTGAATGAAAGTTTATGCCTCTAGAATCTTTCTTTAAAAGTCATTTAGGTACCCCTTTTGTAGAATTATTCTCTTAAAATGTTTTTGAATATAATATAGGGTAAGACTACCAACATTTGGACGATCTATTTAACTATGGTTAGAACAATCAACCAATGAGAAGGTTCCGACCTCATTATAAAAATATCAAATTTTGGATTCAATTCATTTCGCTGTCAGTCTCTGTCTGTACACGTCTGGATCTACTGTCGCCATCTTTATTCTGGAGAATTACTTAACACTCAAGATTGTCACTGCATTGATTTCTCACCAATTTGATTTACTACCGCCATCTTTGTTCAACATAATGGGTCAATATTTAACCTGAGTTCTCCAATGGGGATATTTTTGCTTGGTATATCACTGTGACAATTATTTCCGAATGGGCATTACTTGGTCTTTCGTAATTTCAGTTACAACTACCTCTATTATCATTAGTATCTATGGGTGTGCCATTGTTCTTCAGTATTTTGTTGTTATGCTTTCTTATGATTCATTCCAAGTTATCAGTGGAACTATAGCTTAGTATCAAAGTGTTCTTGTTAAAAATTCTATGTAGCATATTATCTGATGGGAAATGTTTATTGATGAGATGTAGAAGTTTATTTCCTCATATAGTTTTTGCATTTGGTTGAAGAGGGTGTAATTATCTTCCTACGATTCCTGAGTCTATACAATATTTAACATGTATAGGCCCTAGAATCAGAATAGGAAGATACTTTTTTTGTTTTACAAGTATTTTAATGGAATGTGCTCTGACGAACTCATAGCACTTGTGTCCCATAGATGTAAATACCCCCAATTAACTTGACAAGCAGGAAAATTCCACTCCTTCACTGTAGAAGTTCCTAGATGCCGGAAAGCCTTCTACTCATAGTTTCTTTCCTCCGACTGCTAAAATTTGGAATTTCTCTCCCTGTCTCCTGCTTCCCCAACAATATGGACATGCAAAAATTTAAATGTAATTGAATAGATATCTTGCTGCTCAACTCCCTACATAGTTTCTCCGTAAATATGATCCCAAATAGTGGCCCCTTATATTCCAGTGGCAATATGACTTGTTTGAGGTGAATAAAAGTAAAAAAAATTTAAAAAAACAAAATAAGAGAAAATTAAACGAATTTTTTAAAATCCTATTTAAGAATAATGTAAACATGATTATATTTTGAATTATGTTTTCATCAGAATAACATTGTGTAAGTAATCTAATCGTTTACAACTACAACAAAATTGTAGAAGTCATAAGTGCATATTTTTTTGAAGAGTGATAACTGCCCTGGCAATGATGAACACTCGATTCTCTTAAGTGTTTTCTTTTTCATAAAGGCTTTCATTTTATATTTCTCTAATGTCCACTCCTTAAGATCGGTGCTGACTTGCACTTAACGATGGCGGCCGTCACCCGGAAGTGAGAACAGCTGGAAGAAAGGATAATTATTACAAGCAAAAACATTCTAAAACTTTGCACTCATTTTGCACTCATTTTTATTTCTTAGGGGTCTACTGTACAAACGAGGCGGCCTCTATTCCAAAGCTCGGTTGAAATTTAACATTGAATATATTAATCAGAAATTACATTAAATAGATTTATCAGAAGTCACATTAAATAGATTAATTAGAAATCACATTAAATAGAGTAATTAGAAATCACATCAAATATATTAATTAGAAATCACATTAAATATATTAATTAGAAATCACATTAAATAGATTAATTAGTAATCACATTAAATAGATTAATTAGACATCACATTAAATATATTAATTAGTAATCACATTAAATAGATTAATTAGAAATCACATTAAATAGATTAATTAGAAATCACATTTAATATATTAATTAGAAATCACATTAAATAAATTAATTAGACATCACATTAAATATAGTAATTAGTAATCACATTAAATAGATTAATTAGAAATCACATTAAATAGATTAATTAGAAATCACATCAAATATATTAATTAGAAATCACATTAAATATATTAATTAGAAATCACATTAAATAGATTAATTAGTAATCACATTAAATAGATTAATTAGAAATCACATTAAATAGATTAATTAGAAATCACATTAAATAGATTAATTAGACATCACATTTAATATATTAATTAGAAATCACATTAAATAGATTAATTAGAAATCATATTTAATATATTAATTAGAAATCACATTTAATATATTAATTAGAAATCACATTAAATAGATTAATTAGAAATCACATCAAATATATTAATTAGAAATCACATTAAATAGATTAATTAGAAATCATATTTAATATATTAATTAGAAATCACATCAAATATATTAATTAGAAATCACATTAAATATATTAATTAGAAATCACATTAAATAGATTAATTAGAAATCACATTAAATAGATTAATTAGAAATCACATTTAATATATTAATTAGAAATCACATCAAATATATTAATTAGAAATCACATTAAATATATTAATTAGAAATCACATTAAATATATTAATTAGAAATCATATTTAATATATTAATTAGAAATCACATTTAATATATTAATTAGAAATCACATTAAATAGATTAATTAGTAATCACATTAAATAGATTAATTAGAAATCACATTAAATAGATTAATTAGAAATCACATTAAATATATTAATTAGAAATCACATTAAATATATAAATTAGAAATCACATTAAATAGATTAATTAGAAATCATATTTAATATATTAATTAGAAATCACATTTAATATATTAATTTGAAATCACATTAAATAGATTAATTAGTAATCACATTAAATAGATTAATTAGAAATCACATTAAATAGATTAATTAGAAATCACATTAAATAGATTAATTAGAAATCACATTAAATAGATTAATTAGAAATCACATCAAATAGATTAATTAGAAATCACATTAAATAGATTAATTAGTAATCACATTAAATAGATTAATTAGAAATCACATTAAATAGATTAATTAGAAATCACATTAAATAGATTAATTAGAAATCACATCAAATATATTAATTAGAAATCACATTAAATATATTAATTAGAAATCACATTAAATAGATTAATTAGTAATCACATTAAATAGATTAATTAGTAATCACATTAAATAGATTAATTAGAAATCACATTAAATAGATTAATTATAAATCACATCAAATATATTAATTAGAAATCACATTAAATAGATTAATTAGAAATCACATTTAATATATTAATTAGAAATCACATCAAATATATTAATTAGAAATCACATTAAATATATTAATTAGAAATCACATTAAATAGATTAATTAGTAATCACATTAAATAGATTAATTAGAAATCACATTAAATAGATTAATTAGAAATCACATTAAATAGATTAATTAGAAATCACATTAAATAGATTAATTAGAAATCACATTAAATAGAGTAATTAGAAATCACATTAAATAGATTAATTAGAAATCACATTAAATAGATTAATTAGAAATCACATTAAATAGATTAATTAGAAATCATATTTAATATATTAATTAGAAATCATATTAAATATATTAATTAGAAATCACATTAAATATATTAATTAGTAATCACATTAAATATATTAATTTGAAATCATATTAAATATATTAATTAGAAATCATCTTTAATATATTAATTAGAAATCACATCAAATATATTAATTAGAAATCACATTAAATATATTAATTAGAAATCACATTAAATAGATTAATTAGACATCACATTAAATAGATTAATTAGAAATCATATTTAATATATTAATTAGAAATCATATTAAATAGATTAATTAGAAATCACATTAAATATATTAATTAGTAATCACATTAAATATATTAATTTGAAATCATATTAAATATATTAATTAGAAATCATATTAAATAGATTAATTAGAAATCACATCAAATATATTAATTAGAAATCACATTAAATATATTAATTAGAAATCACATTAAATAGATTAATTAGTAATCACATTAAATAGATTAATTAGAAATCACATTAAATAGATTAATTAGAAATCATATTAAATAGATTAATTAGAAATCATATTTAATATATTAATTAGAAATCATATTTAATAAATTAATTAGAAATCACATTAAATAGATTAATTAGTAATCACATTAAATAGATTAATTAGAAATCACATTAAATAGATTAATTAGAAATCACATTAAATAGATTAATTAGAAATCACATTAAATAGAGTAATTAGAAATCACATTAAATAGATTAATTAGAAATCACATTAAATAGATTAATTAGAAATCACATCAAATATATTAATTAGAAATCACATTAAATAGATTAATTAGAAATCACATTAAATATATTAATTAGAAATCACATTAAATATATTAATTAGAAATCACATTAAATAGATTAATTAGAAATCACATTAAATAGATTAATTAGAAATCACATTAAATAGATTAATTAGAAATCACATTAAATAGATTAATTAGAAATCACATTAAATAGATTAATTAGAAATCACATTAAATATATTAATTAGAAATCACATTTAATATATTAATTTGAAATCACATTAAATAGAGTAATTAGAAATCACATTAAATAGATTAATTAGACATCACATCAAATATATTAATTAGAAATCACATTAAATAGATTAATTAGAAATCACATTAAATAGATTAATTAGTAATCACATCAAATATATTAATTAGAAATCACATCAAATATATTAATTAGAAATCACATTAAATAGATTAATTAGTAATCACATTAAATAGATTAATTAGAAATCAAATTAAATAGATTAATTAGAAATCATATTAAATATATTAATTAGAAATCACATTAAATATATTAATTAGTAATCACATTAAATAGATTAATTAGAAATCACATTAAATAGATTAATTAGAAATCACATTAAATAGATTAACTAGAAATCACATCAAATATAATAATTAGAAATCACATTAAATATATTAATTAGTAATCACATTAAATAGATTAATTAGAAATCACATCAAATATATTCATTAGAAATCACATCAAATATATTAATTAGAAATCACATCAAATATATTAATTAGTAATCACATTAAATAGATTAATTAGAAATCATATTTAATATATTAATTAGAAATCACATTAAATAGATTAATTAGAAATCATATTTAATATATTAATTAGAAATCATATTAAATATATTAATTAGAAATCACATTAAATATATTAATCAGAAATTACATTAAATAGATTAATTAGAAATCACATCAAATATATTAATTAGAAATCACATCAAATATATTAATTAGAAATCACATCAAATATATTAATTAGAAATCACATTAAATAGATTAATTAGAAATCATATTTAATATATTAATTAGAAATCATATTAAATATATTAATTAGAAATCACATTAAATATATTAATTAGAAATCACATTAAATATATTAATTAGAAATCACATTAAATAGATTAATTAGAAATCACATCAAATATATTAATTAGAAATCACATCAAATATATTAATTAGAAATCACATTAAATATATTAATTAGAAATCACATTAAATAGATTAATTAGAAATCATATTTAATATATTAATTAGAAATCATATTTAATATATTAATTAGAAATCATATTTAATATATTAATTAGAAATCACATCAAATATATTAATTAGAAATCACATTAAATAGATTAATTAGTAATCACATTAAATAGATTAATTAGAAATCACATCAAATAAATTAGTTATAAACCCCATTAAATAAATTAACATTAAATAAATTAATTGGGAATCACATTAAATAGATTAATCAGAAATCACATTAAATAGATTAATTAGAAATCACATCAAATTAATTATTAGAAATCACATTAAATCGATTAATTAGAAATCACATCAAATAAATTAATTAGAAATCACATCAAATAAATTAATTAGAAATCACATCAAATAGATTAATTAGAAATCACATCAAATAAATTAATTAGAAATCACATCAAATAAATTGATTAGAAATCACATTTAATTGATTAATTAGTAAAAATAAACGTATAATCTGGATGCGATTATGTCATATATATGGCATAATTACGTTGACACACCGGTTCCAGTTAGATCATTGAAATTAAGTAACATCAAGTCCAATGTTAACAAATTCCTAATGAACCGCCCCCTTAAGTAAACACTTCAGCAAATCTCCTCACTAACTTAATGTACTTGCAATAACCCTTATCCCTGAGTGGCTTCCGGGCCTTGATAAGTGGTGATCACTGTGTAAAAAAAAAAAAAAAAAAAAAACATTGAGCCTGACAAATACAAAATAGGTGACCACTTGGAAATAGTAGATGCTCCTAACTGGAACATACATGCTGACTGGGGAGCACTGTTAGAATAAATTGCTTTGACTCTTCCGGAAATAAAGGATCGTAGTTATTCCCCTTAGCCGGAATTAAGGATTCCGCCATATTGATTTCTCGAAAACACGTGTATACTTTTAAGTTAATACAACCTTTACGAAAGGCATTCCTGTTTATTCTTCTTTTATCTCTACTTATCAGTTCATATGAATTTGTATTCAGCATAAAATTCCACAATCAGTAAAAGGGGGAATTTTTGAGGCTGGACAAATACTACAAAAAACTGGTTTTACCGATTATTCATTCATATTCTGATAATGTGAGATTGATCCTTTGCAGTTGGAAAGTTTAGCAAAAACAAAAATGTTTGTATTATTTGAGTTCTTCAGACTACTGTTCTCAACTTGAGTGTTATTTTCACAGCGTTTTGGTTGATGTATCTTTCTTCAGGTGTATTTTGTTTAATTCAGGAATGTTTCTGCCGACTTCAGGAATATTTCTGTCAAATTTGGGAATCTGCATGGAATTTCGAACAGAACCCTTTATTTAATTCACTGGGGTAGCATGCTCTCATTCCGTTAACCATGACTGAGTAGAAGTTCTAATTCGTAATTGTATTTTGAGTGTCGCCTGAACTGAGGATTGAACTTTCAACCTCCAGAAGTGTAACTTCCTTAGTCACTGAAGGAAAATCGTTCTAGACTTAGGAAATTTTTATTTATTTGTCCCTTCATTAAAAGCTTACCTTGTGTCTAACTTTATGAAAAGGCAAGAAAATAGGAATTGTAAATAGCTTTGTGCTGTGAAAATAATGGTTATTGCACATAAAGTTGTGAACTCAACATTTTTCTTGGTTGCACATCTCTAAGCCGTTTTCAGGAAATCAATCTCCTTCTTCTTTTTCTTCATCATTACAAGAAGAAGAAGAAGAAGAAGAAGAAGAAGAAGAAGAAGAAGAAGAAGAAGAAGAAGAAGATTGTAAATTTTATTAACAATTTCATGTGTGGCATTTGAGGAGAGGATTGTCACATTGTATTTCCTCAAATATAATAAAATGCTTTTTTTATGACAGGGCGATTGTAAGGAAACTTCAAAGTTTATTTTTAAACTGACTTCTTTCTCCATTTTCATGAGCAAAACTTTGTACTAACATAGAAAGAGGAGGAAGGAAAATATGTTGATAATCCTATAATTAGTTGCCGACCTCATCTGATGATGGACAGTTTAAATAAGCTTAGAACAATAGGGACGTAACAAGTCTTATTCGCCTGGGGGTCAATAGGTGGTGTGAGTAGCAAATAATGGCCGCTGATTCAATCCCATTTCTTAGGTGAATTGTTTCTCAGCACATACCTACCCATAAGCATAGAATTTCATTGATAAATTGGGGCATATTTTGATAGAACTTGATCTGTATATCCGATTACATATTCTGAAATATTGTAAGTAATTTATATCAATAAATCTTTGCCTGTAAGTAGGTATGTAAATTTCAAAAACTAAAGTATTTGGACTAATAAAAAATACTGGTTTGAATATGCAGTCTACTTTCTATGAATGTGGTCAACTTAACATAAACAATTGGACATAGCTATGAAAAGAAAATCTAGACAGAGAAACTGAATCCCTAATAATAGCTGCACAAGATAACACAATTAAAACAAACCACATCAAAACAAGAATCGAAAAGACATAAGAAAACAGCAAATGCAGACTCTGCGGACAAAGAGATGAAACAACAAAACATATAATAAGTGAATGCAACAAACTAACCCAAAAATTGAATAATAAAAAAACAAAGAATATAAGAATGGACATGATCAAGTGAGGAAGGCAGTGCTCTGGGAATTATGCAGACAATTACATCTTAAACGCCCAGACAAATGGTACAAGCACAAACTGGCATCAGTACTTTAAAACAGAAGTAACAAAGTCCTATGGGAAATGGATATACAAACAAATAAACTCATCCAAGCAAGAAGAACCGATGGCATAATAGTTAACAAGCAGGAAAAGTCCTGCCAGATCGTAGATTTTGCCGTTCCAGCAGACCACACAGTGAATATCAAGGAGACACAGAATTGGAGCAAATACACAGAACTGACCAGAGAGCTCAAACGGATATGGAATATAAAGAAAGTCAAGATAACACCACTAATAGTAGAACTAGGAACAATCCTGAAAAACTTTGTAAAAAGAATGGGAGAAATTGGAATCAGAGAGATGGCTGAAAAGATAACAATAATGAAAATGACTGAAATATTAAGGAAAACCCTTGAATGCAGAGACTAATATACATAAGCTACAGGAGCTAACCAGGCATATAGAAACTAAAAACTGCAACAGAAGTAAAATACAAAGAAACACCACATGAAATCCAGAAAATCGAAACTGTATAATTGTAAGTTACCCATCGTCTCCGAAAAGAATTATAGTGTCAGCATAAACTGGCACCACATCAAACAGTCAAGGAGGGTCAAGGAGAATGGAAAGACCAAGGAGAGAAAGCACTAACCAGACCTCCATTAGATGAGTGTGAAGGGAACTGGGACCTTGGGTAGGCTTATTGTCACCCAAATTCCAGTGAAGACAAACGGTCGCTGACAGCATGACATCGATTGTAAACAGCTGTTGCGATAACACAAATTAATTTGCAAAGATTATCAAAAGACTCTAGGAAATGACACAAGTTGTTCTCAGAGAAATCTTTGATAGTTGCCTGTGTGAAAACTCTTAATAATTGATTTTCTGGAAAATACTGGCGGTCTAAAAAAGAAGATGCTGATAATCTATTGCCATTTGTTATGACCCGCCTATCAGTATAAAATCAGCAATAACAACAGCTAAACACAAAATTTGACAACTGAAATAATAATAATAATAATAATAATAATAATAATAATAATAATAATAGAAAAAAGAATCATAATTCCTAGATATGGCTAAGAAAAATAGATATGAACAGAGAAACAGAATCACTACTTGCAGCTGCACAGAACAACATGATTAGAACTAACTATATTAAAGCTAAAATAGATAAAGCCCAGGAAAAGAGTAAATGTAGACTCTATGGGCAAGGAAACGAAACAGTAAACCACATAATGTGAATGCAGCAAACTAACCCAAAAAGCATACAAGAACAGATCCAACTGCATGGGGAAAGCAGTACACTGAGAACTATGCAAACAACTGTACGAATGGTATTGTAGTGATTGACAAAAACCAGAAAAATCGTTTGAGATATAGAGGTACAAACAGATAAACTCTTATAAGCCAAAAAACTGGACATTATAATAATTAACAAGAAAAAAGAAACTGCCAAATTTTAGATTTTGCTGTCTCAGCAGATCACAGGGTGTAGATCAAAGAGACGGAAAAATAAAATTACACATTCTCTTTTTTCTTTGATGGAAAATTAAGAATGCATCCTCATTAATTTGAACTGAAGATACCCATGATATGAATTAGTCACTTAAAATTCTTCAAGTGAATTTTGAGATCTTTTAATGTGTACCACCAACGGAAATTTTATGTGAAGAAAATTTTATCCATTATGTCCCACAGAAGGTAATTCTTCTTAGCTTGATACCTGCAAAGAGAAAGAAACATTCATTGGGAGAAAAGAATAGAAAAAAAAAAACTTGAAAAAATATTATTTTTATTAAGGTAGGAAAAAGTCTATAATCTGCCGGCTACCAAGAGTTGTCCATCTGAGGGAGCTAGAAACCACCACAATCTATCCTGTGTTTCTT
The DNA here is from genome assembly GCF_053919585.1 of Euprymna scolopes. Taxonomy (NCBI): domain Eukaryota; kingdom Metazoa; phylum Mollusca; class Cephalopoda; order Sepiida; family Sepiolidae; genus Euprymna; species Euprymna scolopes. The sequence goes on along the minus strand of NC_136517.1, from coordinate 608,985 downwards.
TTTATCCTAAGATAATTAATTCCTTCGAATTCGTCACATATTTCAATTGTTTTACAGTCCAGTTAAGACAGAAAAGCTGGTTCTCTCTCAAATTTCCTTTGTCTCAAATTTGCTTGAGACTCATTCCAAATGTCAGTTAATTTGACATAATGGTCGTTTCATATTCCGGATGTATCAGCAATTCTTTTCCTTTTAACTATTTTAATGTCTAGTCAGGACAGAGAAACTGTTTACAAAGTCATTTGGTATCTTTTCTTTGCCCGAAACCTCAATTAAACATATTGGTTAACCTTGACACATTTAACCCTTTCTTCTCAAAGTCTGAACAGCAACTTTTCCTTTTAACTATTTTAATGTCTAGTTAAGACAGAGAAATTGTACATGAAGATTTTTGGTCTCTTTCTTTGCCCGAGACCTCGATTAAACATGTCGGTTGAACCCTTTCTTGTCGGTAAGACCCCCTGACAGCTACTAAATATTTCTCTTCAAAAATCCACCACGTGGAAGACCGGGTGTATAAAGAGAAGCTCGCCCAATCAGTGAGCAGAATGGAATCATGTGATGTAGAAAAGGCGGATGAAGAACAAAACATAGAGAGCAGGAAGGAAGAAGAAAAGAGAGAAAGAAAGGGACAAAATAAAATAGTGGAAATAATTTTCCACATATAGCCATGCTTATGTATCCTTTTATTTATTTTTCATATTGCCATCTGAACTTAAAGTTAGTGATATGGTTAGAAAAAGGTATGTATGTTTTATAGCTTTTAACATTGACAATTTTTTTTATATGAAAATTTAACCAGAAACATTAACTGTACTCAAGGACCTGTGGTACAACAGATGAAATGGTACAAATGATAACTAATAATCAGTTCTAAGTAACACTCTTCTATGAGTTGAAAGAGGAGGAAGGTAGGAGTTTATATAAACAGATAAATCCATCCAAGCAAGAATGCTAAATGTCATAATAGTTAACAAGAAAGAAAAGTCTTGCCAAATCGTAGATTTTACTGTTTACTCACAGAGTGAATATCAAGGAAACAGAGAATCAGCAGAGCAAATACACAGTTCAATCCTCGATATGAATGATACTAAGAATACAATTAAAACTTTTACTTGGTCATGACTGATGGAATGAGAGAAAGCATTCTATTTGAAATTTTCTTGAGTTCTATTCGATTCTTGAGATACACTTTAAGATGGTCAGAAATTACATCAGCTTAAGCGTTATGCGTAACATCTGAGATGAGAATAGTAGAGCTCATCTAAAAGATTTAGAAACAAAAAGATAACTATTCTATGAATTATTTACTTCAAATTTTACAAATAAATTTGAGACTTTTTTTCCATTTAATGTCTGCCATGGATGGAAATTTAGACCAAAACTCTTGAATTTATTCCATCTAGTTCTGAATTTTTGAGATGAGAAATAATTGTTCATATTATTTGCATTAAGTAGATTACTTCTCTTATTTTAAGTGTTATTTCGGTCAATGTAACCTCCGACCTTTTTCAGGTGTATACGTCACCATGTTCATCCACTCTAACTCTTTCAGACATACTAGCGCCTGGTTTTAGTAACATTCACTTTCTATAGCATTTCTTCTGAGTTTTTAGTTTAACAAATAGATCTTCTATTGTTTCACATGTAAGAACCAAATCATCAGAATACAGCATCTCTTTCGGATAACCTGATAATCTGCATGAAACACTCTAGAAAATGTTTCTAGAACACTTGAGTAACAAATTCTGTGGAAGTATTTACTTAAAATTTTCAAAATTATTATCAACGTTTTCAAAAGATGAAAATTTATCAGATTGATGCAAATATGCAGTAACTATTTTCAAGCATTTTTTTATTCATATATTTTATTAAGAACATTTTAAGTGTGAGGATAAAGATTAAAACTAAGATGTCTCCACTACTTCTACCCCCTGCCCCTTCTACCAGTTGATGTTTTTGAAGTAGGTGGTACTGGCTTTTAGTGGATGGAATTGTAAAATGCCTACGGACAAACTTCTTATGTATACTTCTTACGAACTTATGTATAGATTTGTATAAAGGAAAAAAAAAAAAAAGAACTATATATTTTTTTCGGATTGTTTAATAATTCATGACTCTCCATGTTATTCAAGTTACAAGAAAGCCCTAAAATTGGGCAGTCAAGCGTCAACGCATGTGTCGCCTTGTGTTTGTCTAAATTATCATAATGTAAAATAATTCCCATAATAGGAGTTACTGTCTACCATCGCCCTTTTTCGTCCGTTTTTCTTTTATTCTTTCATTCCTATCTTTCTTCCTTTCTTTCTAGATTCTTTCATTTCTTTCTTTAATTCTTTCAGTTTATCTGTTTTCATTTATTTCCTTTTCCCTCTTCTCTTTCTGTCTTCTTTCCTTTTTTTCCTTACTTTCTTCATTTCTTCCTTTATTCCTTTTGTTCCTTATACCTTTATTTATTCCTTGCTTTACCCTTCATTCATTTCTTCTTTTCTATATTTCGTCACTCCTTCCTTCTTTCCTTCTCCTTTCATTCATTCATTTCTTCCTTCTTTTCTTTTTTCATCCTTAACGTCAGCAATAGGGACTTTTACAAAAAAGCAAAAAATGTCTGCCAAGGCATCTGAAAAATGAGCAGAGTTATTATCAACCATCACCTTTTTTCCTTCTTTTTTTATTTTTTACTTTCATTCCTACCTTCCTTTCTTTCTTTCTTTGTTCCTAGATTCTTTCATTCTTCCTTTCATTCCTTTATCTTTTCTGCTTTCATTTTTTTGCTTCTTCTTTTTCTTCCCTCATTTTCCATAATTTCTTACTTTATTCTTTCTGTCTTCATTTCCCCTTTTCTTTCTTCCTTCATTTATTCATTGCTTCATTTATTCATTGCTTGTTTTCTGCATTTCTTCCTTTCCCCATTTTACCATTCCTTTCTTTATTTATTTCTTCTTTTTCTTCTTTCTTTCTTCCTTCCTTCATTCCTTCATTTCTACCTTTTTTTTAATCTCTTTATTCCCAACGTCACCAATACAAACTTTCATTAAAAAAAGCAAATAGTTACCAGGGCTTCTGCAAAATGTCTGCTCAAGGAAGTTAAATTGCTCAATATGCGAAAAATCAAATGAAACCAAAAAAAAAAAAAAAACAAGAAAGAGGAATAAAAATGTGTAAGGAACAGAAGGGAAGGTAACATGGATTTGAAATGAAGAGAGCAACGTTACTTATTTTCTCCGTTTCTAGCTTATGCCTGATAATATCTGCATAAGTCTACAGTGCACCCATGGACAAACTACAGCCCACAAGACTTTGCGCCTATGCCACAACTAATTTTGCTAACTTTTATTAAGATTTTTTTTAATATTTTATTTTTCTGAAAATTATTTTTCTCATAATCAAATGAATTAATTAGAAACCAACTTTATTACTTTTATGTACATTTTTATTAACTACTGCCATTCAGCGGCTGACAGTTGGACCATGTTTCAAATACCCTGAGATGTCAAACCAGGATGAAGGTCAAATGTTTACACCTGTATCTAGCAAGTTTTTTTTTTTTTTTAATGGAGATCACTCTAGACTTTGACTTGATTTAAGGTGACATTTATCCAGAATAAGTTGGGCTGACTTCTCCCATAGAACACACAGCATCCGGATGAATGCAGACAATGCACAATGGTTCACAATGGCCAAGATAGTCATGGAGAGCCAGTCTCGTCCCAGCAGGGACGATATTGGCTTTGATGGTGTGTAACCATGTCTTCAGGTGGCCTCCCGGGTGTCTTCATCAATCTTGGAATGGTTCTGGAGCTATTGCTTCATGGATGAACTCTCCTGGGTCGTTGTGCAAAGCATGGCCAAACCAACAAAATTTCCTCCAGACAAAGCAAGAATCCACTAAGGATTGAACCTTCAACCTTCAGAAGAGTTTCACTTAATACTGAACATTACCTTGTACTTTATCTGCTACACAATGATACTAAGAATGCAATTGCAAATTACTGAATATTTTTACCCACTCATGGCTCATGGAATGAGAGCAAGCTACCGCCATGGATTAAATAATGGGTTCTGTTTGAAATTCCATGCAGATTCCAGAATTCAGCAGCAAAATTCCCAAGTTCAACAAGATATACCTGAAAAAGGCTGGAAGTTGCATTTGCCAAAACGTTGTGAAAATAACACTCAAGATGAGAACAGTAGTTTGAATAATTCAAATAATACAAATTCAGTCCCTTTTACAAAATCTAAAAGGGAGTCCAAAAGTGCAAAGGAGGGCTGCCAATGCACATTGAAGCTTCTGGCTTAGTTAATGGAGAAGAAGTGAGATGAAAAAGAAAAAAAAGTCCAAAGATGAATAAAAAGAAAGAGGCTGAGCACCACTCCTCTTTTGATGTCAACATGACAGGGATATCCGTACAGTCCCATGAACCCTAAACCTTAGCGTCACAAACAACCTATACCTTATATATATTATTTTAATTGGAATTCATTATTGAGATGAATATTATTTATATTAATTTATTTATTGCGGATTATTATTCTCATCTTTATTAGTTGTTGTTTCACGATGTTTCGGCCAACTATTCCTCTGGCCTTCGTCAGGTGGTAACCACGACGGATAGGAACTTCGAATCTCCTAACTGCATTCTCAGCAATTACTGCCATCCGTAGTTGTTGTCGTCTCACCACCTGACGAAAGCCAGAGGAATAGTTGTCCGAAACATTGTGAAACAACAACTAATAAAGATGAGAAAAATAGTCCGCAATAAATAAATTAACTTATACCTTGATTACAACTCCCTTGGCCTTGCTTAACTCGCACTCAATTGGGAATAAGCCAAAGCGAGCATGATGTCAAACTGCATCCCCTCTGATTACAAAAACTTTAAAAACCCAGAAACTTCCTTCTTACCTGGTGATCGAATTTGTGGGGTACGCTCTTTGCATGTCGTGGTGAATTTGTCAGTGTAGCAGATGAGAAACATTGTTGGCACAGCTTCTGAGCTCAGTTTGAGACTTGGAAGTAGGCAATCCAAAAGTCTTAACTGACCTCCCTTGTGATAAAACCATGTGCTGCCTGCTCAGCAACCGTTGACCACAATGCTGTTTTCATAGTCTTCTTTTTTTATTACATTTTCACCCCAAACAAGGTAGAATGCAACTTCAGTGTAGGGGGCTACTGCCTGCGGCATAATTTGCAGGGATATATGTATGGAGTTGAGCAGCAAGATGTCTGTTTACATTACACTTGAACTTCTACATGTCAGTACAGTCAGGGAAGCAGGAACTCAGAAGGAAATTCCAAAGTCTCAAAGTCCTATGGAAGAAACGATTAGAGTAGAAGGCTTTCTGGTATCTGGGGATCTCTACTGTGTAGAGGTGTGATTTTATTGCTTGTCAGGTTTGTCAGGGGTATTTATGTAGAGGGACTACAAAGGCTTGTAGTTCTTCTCCTTCATCTTCTCTTCTAGCCGTGTTGTTGTCTTTCACATTGGTGACTGCTGAGGAGGTAGGGGCACACTGGTTCACCAGTATAAAAATAAAATAAAATAAAACAAACACAAAAAACACAAACTTGGACACATTCTGCAAATATCTGTTGCACTTTGTGTGTGTGTGTGTGTATGACACCAGCAATCTTCTGAATGCTAAGCTCCACATCTAAATCTACAGTTGAGACTGTGTTCATCAGTCGGTTGATCAATTCGATTCCTCATGTCCTTTGAACCACAACTTATCTTCCACTCTGTCCAATTTGCAACTGTCTTCAACTCTAATTGTCATCAACCGTTGCAAACCCAAAGCTGTCCCCAACTGTTTCTTACTGTTTTAAATTGTCACCAAACCCATCAGCACACCTTAAACTGCCTGTAAAATAACTCTAAATATATAACCGGTCCTTTTGTTCCCATTCACTGCAACATCTTGACCAACAATCCCATGTCAGCTTCCTTTTGTGTGCCTTCGTGAGTAACTTCCTATACATTGTTCTACCAATAAACCCATTTCTCCTTCCTTTTTCATATTTTTCTCTTTCTCCTCCACTTCCAATCACTTGGGGGGGGGGGGTTGCTGATAGTATCACACTATTACTGACAACTTTAATTCCACCCCAGAAATGTGGCTGCACAACAAAGTATATATGGAGGATGATGTTGGCCACAAAGATTTGGGGGTTGTGAAGGAGAAGGTGTAGTTTTCCTTGAGAAAATTGGAGATGATATGTTCATCATCCTTTTTATAGAACCTTAATAATAAAATCCTCTTGGATGTTGAAGATGTTGCCCAAGGCAGACAAATTGCATACAAATCCCTGAACAGTATCCTCACCTGTGAATTTAGTACCACATGTAACACTAAAAAGTTTTATTTATCGTAGTGTTCTATCTGTTCTCTCTTAAGATATAGCTGCAATCGAGGCAATACACTGCATTTCATTTCTGAATTTTGGAGATGAAGATTAGTTATTCGTATTACTTGGAATTTTTGGACTACTGTTCTCATCTTGAATGATTTTTTTCTGTCGAACTCGGGAATTTGGACAATTTCGAACAAAATCCCAAGTAATTTGCAATTGTATTTTTCAGTTGCCCACACTGAGAATTGAATCTTTAGGAGAATATCACTTTTATAATTGATTTTTCTAATTATTCTAACCACTGTGCCATAGGTTCTTGCGAAGGTCGGAGGTTACATTGACCGAAACATTGTGAAAAAAACAAAAACACTCAAGATGAGATCAGTAGTTCGAAGATTCCAAATAATACGCTACATTTCATTTGGAGATTATTAGACACTGGAGATTTTGATGATGTTGCATTATATGACAATCCTTAGAGTAAAGGAGATTTCCTACTTGTGAAACACATCTTGTTTGCAATGTTGAATTGTTAAATTATATGGCCTCAAGAAAAAAAAATAGTGACGGAATTGGTGACAAACTCAAGACATATAATAGTGTTGGATATTGAGCCAGGGCGATGCTAATAAAATCGGAGGTGTGCACACATGCACATTTCAGATGATCTACATTCTTGTGTCTTATAAAAATGACCTGAATTGTAATTATCACCGAAAACAAAAAAAGGCTTATATTCCAGGTCGGGAAGTAAGAATTGCATAATGCAAAATAAAGAAGAACAATTACATATTTTAAATATTTAATTTCAGGAATTTCGATTGATGTCTTTATAAGACAAAATTAACATAAGCAAAGGGATAGGTAAAGAGAGGAGTGCCGAGTCATCCAGTGTTAGTAACAAGTTCCGCCATCACCTCACACACACACACACACACACACACACACACACATCATTACTGCTAAACACATTATTTTGTTCCCCCCTCTCTCTCTCTCTTGTCAATGCCCATCAGTGAATTGTAAATCAACTTGTATGTTGACAATATTCATCTGTGTTGATTTGAGAATGACAAAGAATTATCAGAGTATACAATTTCGCAAGCATTTGAAAAGTGCAAACTAGAAAAGTATATATGCATTCAATAATGCAGCATTAGCCTCGGTAGAGGCCCACAAGTAATCAAAATTTATTTGTCTTCTCGGCAGATTTGTACTGCAAATAATTACCTTTAAAACAAGTTAAACGATCAGCCCTGTGACACAGGACTTCTTCAACCACTTTATATGACATGCCACGCCAAGAACCATCGTCAATTGAATTATTTATACAAGCAGCTTTTCATTGTCTTTATTCAAGGTAATGTATTGAGCCTGCTCAGCCTGCCAAATTCACAGGACATCTGACTAAACTTTGTGATGATCCGAAGTGGAATTGGGACATAAATGGATGGTAACATTCAATGCTGCCAAGACTAAGCTTCTTACCTTTAATAATGACATGAAACCTCTTCAACTACTGATAGCCATGGTCAATGATACATTACCTGAAAGCTCTTCATTCAAACTCCTTGGCTTAATGTTCACAGGGAACATGAATTGGAACAATTATATTAGGGCATTGCCAAGGCTGCTGCAAAGAAGGTGGGCTTTCTCTACTGTGCTAAACCAGAGAGCATCTTGTACCTCTGCAAGGCAACCATACACCTATATATGGAATATTGTTGCCACATTTGGGCTAGTCCATTTGCTATTAGCCTTTCTTTCCTAGACAAGGTTAAAAAAAGGATCGCCAACCTGATATGTTCCCCTCTGTCAACCAAACAAACCTTTGTTCCATCAATAAAATATTGCATCCCTATGCCTATTTTACATATATTTTAATGGAAGATGTTCTGACGAGCTCCAAATCCTTAATGTAAATATCCCTGGTAAGCCTAACAAGCAGTAAAATCCCACCCCTATATAGTATAAACATGCAGAAGTTCAAGTGTAATATGAACAGATATCTTGTTGCTCAACTCCCTACATAGTGTCTCTGCAAATTATGTTTAAAATAGTAGCCCCTACACTCAAGTGGCACTGTGCCTTATTTAGAGTGAAATAGCAATTAAATATTTTTTTTAAACACCATAGTAATAGTATTAGTTGACCTACCTATTTCAAGAATAATGGACTTACCCAGAGACAATAAATATAGTCATATCTAAATACTGTGACAGCGTTGGCGGTATCTGTTTGCCACCCAGTTGCAGGTGTGCACCGCCACACCACCTTGCGTGGCACTGGCGGCAAGATCAAAGTGTAGTATCTGTTCCGACAGATACTGCAAGCTATGACTAGCAAAGACCAGATGTGGGGGCAACCCCACATGCCTGACCTTTAACCAGCTCCCATTTCCCACCTCTCGGGAGCTGGTCCCCTTTTTCCCTTTCTCCTCCCTTCACTCCTCACACTAAAAATTGGCCTTGTGCCTAATTTGCTCGGTGGGGGAGCAAATAAATACCATCTGTTCCGACAGATACTGCAAGCAAAGACCATATGTGTGGGCAACCTTACATATAAGACCTTGGTCAATTTAGGGGCAACCCTTCATACCAATTGTCATTATCCAACTCCCCTACTCCCCGGGGAGTTGTCCCCATTTCCCCTTCACTCCTCACATTAAAAATCGGCCTTGTGCCTAATTTGCTCAGTGGGGGAGCAAATAAATACCATCTGTTCCGACAGATGCTGTAAGCAAAGACCATAGGTGGAGGTAACCCCACATATCTGACCTTGGTCAATGAAGGGGCAACCCTTCATACCAACGGTGACTATCCAGCTCCCATTTCCCACCTCTCGGGAGCTGGTCCCCCTTTTCCCTCCCCCCTCCCTCTCTCTCCACATTAAAAAACGGCCTTGTGCCTAATTTGCTCAGTGGGGAAGCAAATAAATAAACACCCAGTTGCAGGTGTGCGTCCATGCTGATCGAGGATATGATTGCGACAATCAGTCCAGCAAAAACTGGACCATTTCTGTGACCTTTTATCTTTCAGGCTGAGGCATTTGTTCTTGGTGGTTATAGAAGATCAACCCTTTCAGGCTTTGCCTCCATTCTTTGCGGTGAAGTAAATGTATTGCTTACTGCCTCATGAACTCCGATCAGGGAATGCCAACAAGACTGTTCAGGCAACTTTTAATAGGCCAGAGTGCACCTTCTATAGGGGTGCTGCCTTGATTCGTCTGGCCTTGTCACATCTTCCTGCAGTGGGAAGGCGGTATGTATCGCCATTAGAGGCAATTATGACCCCAGAATCATGACGTGTACTTTACTTCTGTAATATATTTTTGCTCATAGACTCTTGCTAATTATACTATTGTGTTTGTCTTATTACCGGTCTTCAAGGCCACCAGAAAGAGGCAATGCAAAAAAACTAAACTGAGTCGAAAAAAAAACTTTCATGAACTTCTAAATATAAATACAATATTTATATTTTTTCAAATGTTGGATTATGTATCTATTGAATAAATTTCCTTGGTATTTTTAACTGTAAGAATAAAAATACGGAAAATAATGATTAATTTTAAGTTGATAACAATAAAGTTAACTACAATATTGCCAAACTAAAGTGGTTGTGACGGGTAAAACTTTCAATGAAAATTCAAATTATAGACAAAAAAAAAAAATACATTAAAATTTTATTTTAGGACTAAAACACAATTTAAGACCAATTTATTCCAAATATGTTCGAAATAGTTGAGATTTTTAACGATTTTTTTTACGTTGTACAACTTTTGACCGCTTTGTTTTAAACAACTCGGAGTTAAAACCGCTATACACAGATTGATTCACATAAATAATTGTAATTAGTTTTCTCTAAAAGAAATCCCTTTCGTCAGTACTTCAAAATCTAGGGTTACAATACAGGATGTAAAAGGCAATCACACACACATATATACATATACGCTTTAAATTAATTCTCTCCCCCCCCCCCTTCTTCAGACACCTTTCATCAAGCGACCACTTAGACACCAACGCGACGCCCCTTAGGAAGGGAAGAAAAATAAGATGTAGTAATTTCAATTACTGGCTGACTGAGTTAGAGCTAGTTTTAGTGCACAGAATAGGACTAAAAAAAAAAAAACTTGGTAATTAATTTTATTTAATTCTGATTTAGATATGAATCAGATTTTTATCCTGAACATACGAGTTAAATTTTATTCTATTAAAATTGAACCCTAAATTATTTTAATATATAAAACCCTAAAACTCAATAGGTGTGGAGACTGAAGAACTGGAGAAGTACTCTTTTGTGTTTAAATTCTTAAAAATTCAGTTACACGCTGTTTTTATGGAAAAAAAAAAAAAAATTTAAATCCATTTTTATTTAAGAAATTTATTTAATCATTTTTAATATCACTATTAAAACTGTTCGGACTTTTTTTTTTTTTTTTTTTTTAATCATCTAAGAGCAAAATGTATCTTTTCTGACCGTGGTCGCTGAGGAAATCCTTTTAGACGGAGGCAATTCTTGTCAATCTAGAGTTCGGGGAAGTGGATTTGGATTTCCTAACATTAAAAATCGACCTTGTTTCTCTGTTCTCGTGCGTAGTTAAGTTATTATATAAAAAAAAAAAAACAAAAAAAAAACGGGAGGAAGGCAGACAATATTCTGTGTCAATTCACCTATAACTTACCTTTTGATAAATACAAAAGGAAATATATTTTTATTTGCTAATTAATTTTAAAAAAATTAATTTGAAATTATTTGTTATTCTTTACATTTCTAACCAGGCATCTTGTCACAAATATATATGTATTTAGAAATCGATATCTTATAGAACAATTGGTTTTTGTAATTGATTTTCTCATTTTGGTAATGAAATATGAAATAAAAATTGAGAATTGTTACAAAAAAAAAAAAAAAAAACCTAAAAATTAACAACCGTCAATCAGAGGGGCGTCATTGGCATCAGCCAATCAGAATGCGCGAAAAGCTTTACTCTTTGATATTGACCAATCAAAAGCAAGCCCGCCAAGTGTCCTCGCTGGATTACTCTCACATCCAGCCATCGTCCTCTCGTAAGTAGTAGATATTTTTTTTTTTTACTATTTTTCCTCAAATATAATATTCCTTAGAAAGTTATGTTGGTTTTTAAACGTACAATATATTTCAACTGTGTCTACTTATGAATTTGCGGCTGTTCTAATTAGCTTAAAAAATCTTTTAGTAGACGCACTGAATTTTCTTTTTTTGCTGTTAACGAAATGGATTTGTTATTAGACGGGTTAATACGGAGTATTTTACGTGGTCATAAAATGGGGGGTCGTTTTCTTTTGTTATTTTTATACAAAAACGTTAAAAACATCCTTTAATTCATTTCTTTTATGTAAAAAAAAAAAAAAAAAAAAAAATTATTCTCCGTTGATTAAACGAGTTGTCCCTATCCAGTGTTATCCAGGCATGTCTTTATTTTAATTTTTGTTTCGCTTAAAAAAAAATTTGTAATAAGCCTAGGTTTTTAAAAGTTAACTAATTTATTAATTGTTAATTAAATTATTTATTAACCAACTTCTTAAACTGTTGTTAATATAGTTCTGTTCATAATATTATCGAATGTAAACAGCTTCCAAAACTGTCGATCTGTTAAATAAGAAGAAACCACTTTAAATAACTTTCCATTCGACAGTTTAAATGCTTTAATTCCTTTCGAATGCGTACAGACACACGAGAATTTGTCGCATAATTTTATTATAGAGATTAGTCAGATTTTTTGGTATTTGTGCACTTTTGCCACGGTGCTGAAATAATGTTATTTTGAAAGCTATTCTTAACATGAGAAAGGGAGGGTGTTTTGTAAGTATTCTGTGCTTCTACCTAACAATTTAATTGAGAAAAAGATATCGTGAAGCTTTAATTTAATCTGGAAAAAAATATTTAAAAGTAGCGCTGTGGTATAAGCACCGATTTCTTTTCTTTTAATATTGTTTTCTTTAAAAGATCGGTTTTTATTTATTTTTTGCAGTCATTAACCTTTTGTGCTATGCCGGTTCAAAAGTTAATTCGAGCATCCTTTCATGAGCAGACTTTTAATTCTAATTCGCGTTTTTAGTCGTATTTTATTTTAGAGAAAAAAAGTAAAGTGATATTTTTGTTGGGTTTGTATATTTAAAAGTGTTTGAATTAAAGAAAATCTGTAATAAAATTATGAGGTAACTTTTTGTGTCTGTGTTTCTCGACTATATGTGACTTGCAGTTTGCACGCTTTTTTATTTACTAGCACCAATTATTTATTGAAAATGCAATATCAAAATAAAACCAAAATTTTAAAATCCTATTTTAATAAATATTGAAGGTGTTTATGCATTTGTTACCGTGCTATTTTTTAAAGTAGTATTTTAAAGTTAAATTCAAGTTTCATATCTTTCAAATTGTTAGGTGGAAGTACAGAATAGTTACAACACCCCCACCACCACCGCATGTTAAGGATGGTTTTCATAAGTGCCTAAGTACAATATTGAATTATAAAATTAAATCCACCATGATGCATTTTTGTTTCTTCGAAAACAACTCGGTCATTTTAATCTTTTTAATGGCCTTTTTAAATTTAATTAGTTTGTGGCCTTTTGAAACTTGAGGAATTTGGAAGCATTTAAGCTGTCGGTTGCAAAGGCAGAAAGGATTGCATAATCGTGTTGATAGACCAGTTCTCGTTAGATTACCGAAGATAAGCGATATGAAGCCTGACCAGTCCAGTACCACATGGGTGACTATTTGGGCTGTATGTCATCTTCTTAAGACAAGAGTACTGTATATACACGCGGTTGGGGATCGATTGTGAATTTGATATTCCCTGTAAAATTTCTCCTTTGGAGGAAGCCGGCATAATCCGATAAGGTATTTATTGGTTCGTTCAGTACCGAAAAATTTTTTTTTTAGTTATTTATTTTGCAATGTCTGTTTACATCCCACAATTTAAAAAAAAAAAAAAAAAAAAAAAGATTGAAACCACATAACTTTAGAACAAGTTGATTCATTTAATAATTTTATGATCGGACATATCGCAATAATAAATTTTAATTTTCAATATCTTATTTTTAAAAAGTCTGATTTGGTAAATTGGTATAAAAATATTATACTCAAAAGATTTCCGGCAACACTATGGATATGTAGTTTTTATATTTAGGTTAAAGTTTAGAACAAGTTTTTTTTTTTTTTTCTGAATTAAATTAAATTTTAAATATATTTTTCACAGTTTTGTTTTGTTTACCTCTGACCCCTTCTTTCTGTTTCTATTCAAATAACATTGAAAGATTCTTCTAAGATGCAGAGAGAAAGAATTGATGGAAGTGCCCCCCCCTCCTCTTTCTTGTGACTCAGGTTCAACAAAGACGAGAGTTAAAAGCAGCAGCAACTGACTAATTTTTTAGGGGGGGGGGGTCATCTCTTTTTTCCTCCTCACACCTGGGGGTTAGGTAGAGGGGGTACGTTTCTGCCTCCCCTCCCTCCCTCCCCATTCTGACACGGTGATGAAAGAAGGAGTTTTGATAATGGTGTTTTTGTTTTTCGTTATTCGAAGCAAACTTGACACTTTATTTTTGTTCCTTCTAACCACGTTAAAAACGACCCTGGTGTCTAACTCTGTCCGTGGGGGAGGCATTGTAAATTATGTTTGGCATGTTGAGAGTTTGCCTTCGAGTAAGGGAATAGTGATTCTGTTCAGGGCAATGAGGCCATCCTCCTATGCTTTGTCACCTCCTTTGAGAAGACGACTAGTGACGGATGTCTACGGCTCCATTCACGGGAAAGTTTGTAGCCGTTCAGAATGCCTCCCCTTTTGAGGAGAGGAGGATATGGATTCCCGACACACAAACACACGTTAAACTGACTTCATGCCTGATCTTGGTGCAGTACTGCCGTGGGAGCGACAAATGATCTCATCTTGGTTGTTATATCCACAACCTTTCGGCTGAAGTAACCTCTGACCTTCTTTAGGCGCAGCTTTTCAAACCCGGGAACCAAGATGAAAATAATATAATAATATAAATTATAAAGTCCTCATCTAAAAAAACGTGTCGGCAGATTTTTTTTTTTTTTTTAATTTCTGACAAATGTCTTTTTTTTTGTTTAGCTTGTTTTAATTAAAACAAAACATAGTAGTATCCCCTCCTCCCCCAATAAGTGAAATAAGACACCCTTCTCCCATTGGAGGCTGTCCTGATCATCAGGACTCCTGATGTGATGTATTTTATTTTAGTATCAAAACTTTCTTAAATTTGCATCCCCCCCCCCCATTGTTTTAATTTTTCTGTTTGTCAAAAGCAAATTTATTTTTTCATCTAATTTTTAAACCGATGAAATTTTCTTAGATAATTTGTTTAATAATCCTGTGTTTCTCTAGCTAGCTTGTCAATTGTTTTCGTTTGAGTAGCATCGTACCCTTGTAGGTGTACCAGAATTTTTGACACCCCTAACACGAAACTGCGAATAAAATTAAAAAAAACAAAAAAACTCGTAATTTCTCTTTTAAAAGTGAATGTTTATTTTCTTTATGGATTATACTTCCAAAATAAACTATTAAAGTTGTATAAAAAGTAATAGAAATATTTTTTTTTTTTTAAAAAGCAGTAATGAAATTAATTGAATTTTATGAGTTCAGTATTATTCAATTTTTAAACTTTAAAAAGCTTGCAAACTCTTTCTATTGATTCAATTTTTACGATATTTTCAGGGTCAATGTGAAATTTTATGCTCTTTCCAATAAACCGAATATAATATTTTAGATAAACGTTTTTTTTTTTTTTTTTAATTCTTGCCTCCCCCCATTTTGAAATGTCTATTAAAAAGTAAATAATTAATTTACTCACCAAGGTATTATATATCACAAATTGAAGATAAAAGATCAATAAATAATATATTCAAATTTAAAACAAAAAAGTAGTGTTTTTTAGAAATTTACCTGTAAAGTCCGAAGTTTAAAACCTTTTTTTTTCTTAATGAAACCTTGGTCCTTGCTCCTTTAATTGAAAAAAAAAATTACATTTTTTGAGTAGTTATAAGCTTGGAAAACCAGGGGGTCGAATTATTCAATATTTTTCAGTTTCTGACACACCTATTGCAGGTGTGAATAGCAAATGAGTCTAAACAATTGGGATTGCCAATTACGAAAAAAGAACAGGTGCCTTTTTTAATTCTATAGTATATTATTATCGATTAAAGGTAAAACCGTAGTTTAATGGCCTGAAATTACAGGCGATAAATGTTTGGCATTTATGACAACAAAAACTCCGATCTAGGGGAAATAACCAGCATAAACATAGCAAAAATTAGCATATTTTGCAAGGTAAAATTTGGGATGCTAAATAATCAGTGGAACAATGAAAGAATGTTAAATGAAAAAAAAAAAAAATCATTACATGAATACTATAGCCGAGTCCTGGAAATGGTCGACCCAGTTTATGAAAAGAATACTATGCGGTGCTAGTTTAGGAATATTTATTCATTGTTAAATAAATTGACATAATAAAAGTAGGTTTCTTTAAATATACTACTAGAGGAAATATTTTTTTAGGTGTTCACTCCCCCCCTCCCTCCATATTTTATGTTAAGAAAACTAAACAAACAAAATGTAGGTCAATAAAAAATTTCAACATTTTTTTAAAGATGAAATAATTAAAAAAAATATATTTTTATATATTTATAAAATCCTGTTTATTTCTTTTACCTTCAAGTTGCGAATAAAATGGGACATAAAATCAATATTATGTTAAAAATACTTTTTCTTGATAATTTTTTTTCTCAGTAATATGATTATTTGAATTACAACAACAAAAAAGCATAATTCTAAACAATAATTATTTTTAAAAAGCTTTTAATGATATTAAATTCAAATATTACGCGATATGAAGATTTTTTTTTATGACAGGTTTCTAATATTAAAAATATATATTCATATAATAGAATATATGACTCTTAAGATAATAAAAATTGCGAATACAAAATCGACCTAAAAAGTGTTTTGATTTATTTAGATTGGTAGAGGTGGTCTTTATTTTCTGGCGCTTTTTTTTTTCCAAAATAGTATAGAGGCCTGTAAGCAACATTATCTTTAGATACATAAGTGCCAACAGAAGACTTTAAAATTAATTTTATTTTATTAACTCTTGTCTGTGCAGTTCGTTAAAAATGTTTGTTTTACAACAGCAGATGGCGCATACAAATTTATTATGTTAACACTATTAGCCATTACCTTCTTTAACAATAGAATGACATTTTAGACATGTTAATTTGTAATATTAAAACATTACATTTATTCTTAGGAGCGACATCGTCATAACCTACAGAGGAAGTAGTTCCAATTTTATCCCCTATTCCATAAGTCTTCTTACGACCCCATTCTTCACTGCATGAATTTATACTTTTTCCTAGTTTCCCCGTGTCTACACCGTCATTAATTGGCTACTGAATTTATACACATCACATACTCTTACTATTTTTCATCTACACAAATAATAAAGTCTCCCTTTACATATTCACTGAATTTCGATTGGCTGAACTCTAAACATTCCTACATTCTAGAGTAATGGTATCAGCCTAAAAACCGAACGCTCACTTTTATTGCAATATGGCCTCTTTCGATTATATACGTACGAAAGAGGACCTTTCTATCTTATTACTTATCACATTAAACACACCGACAATTCATTACACTTACATTTGCACATTAAAAAGAAAAGTTGCTGTGTGTGTGTGTGTGCCATTAAACTAATAGGTTGTATAAACTTCCGCATGCGTGTGCTTGTGCGTGCATTTGTTTTTGTTTACGTGTGTGTGTGTGTGCCATTAAGCCACAAAAACTTGCACAAGCATGTTTGTGCTTCTACACATACATGTGTGTGTGTGTGTGTGTTGTTTTTTTTTTGTTTTTTTTTTTTTGCTTCAGTGCATCTGTGTGTGTGTGTGTGTGTGTGTGTGTGCCATAAAACTATTAAGCCACATAATATTGGGATACATGTGCGTGTGTGCGTGTTTTCTTTGTACATATGTATTCGTTATGTTAACATGAATGTACAGCATCAGACCAGAAAATGCACTTGAAGCGTTGACCCGAAAACCAACTTTAATATTTACTGTTTCAAAGACCGTAGTAAATAAAATAATAAAATGAAGCGCAATTGATGAACTACTTTTTAAAGTAGATGTGAATTCATTCATAATTATGAAATTATTCAAAATTGCAAAAATATTATATAAACATAACTGACAAAAATTATTCAAAATTGCACAAATATAATATAAACACAACTGACAAAAATTATTCAAAATTGCAAAATCATAATACAAACACAACTGACAAAAATTATTCAAAATTGCAAAAATATAATATAAACACAACTGACAAAAATTATTCAAAATTGCAAAAATATTATATAAACACAACTGACAAAAATTATTCAAAATTGCAAAAATATTATATAAACACAACTGACAAAAATTATTCAAAATTGCAAAAATATAATATAAACACAACTGACAAAAATTATTCAAAATTGCAAAAATATTATACAAACACAACTGACAAAAATTATTCAAAATTGCAAAAATATAATATAAACACAACTGACAAAAATTATTCAAAATTGCAAAAATATAATATAAACACAACTGACAAAAATTATTCAAAATTGCAAAAATATTATACAAACACAACTGACAAAAATTATTCAAAATTGCAAAAATATAATATAAACACAACTGACAAAAATTATTCAAAATTGCACAAATATAATATAAACACAACTGACAAAAATTATTCAAAATTGCAAAAATATTATATAAACACAACTGACAAAAATTATTCAAAATTGCAAAAATATTATACAAAACAACTGACAAAAATTATTCAAAATTGCAAAAATATAATACAAAGACAACTGACAAAAATTATGCAAAATTGCACAAATATAATACAAACACAACTGACAAAAATTATTCAAAATTGCAAAAAATATTATACAAACACAACTGACAAAAATTATTCAAACGGTCTTTTGACATATAAATATCTCAAATGAAGTGGTGTTTATGCACTTATATTAGCATGCTATTTTTTTTAATAGTATTTTCACATTAAATTCAAGTTTTACAATATCTTTTTGCTTATTAAATTGTTAAGTGAAAGTACAGAATAACTGAAAATAAAATGATTTTTAGTCAAACTTGCAGAGAATGCTCTGTTTTATGGTTGTTGTAAAAATAGAACGGAAATTTAAATTTCGTTCCATTTGATATTTGACATGTCAACTTTTATAGGTTTTGGGGTATGCTAACTGTGGTACCAGTCCTCCAGAATACTAGTGAAAGAACTGACCCACTAAATTATTGCCACATTAGCCTCCTTCCGCTTTTCGACAAAATATTTGAGTCCTTTGTAAATCAAGCCCTAGTCAACACCTAACAGCTGCTAAACTCCTGACCGACAAACAATATGGATTTAGGCAAGCCTGTTCAACAGCAGATATCTTAACTGTAGTCTCTGAACATTCACTGGACAAAACAGGGCAAGGTAGAGCGGTAGCCCTTGATATATCTAAGGCTTTTGACAGGGTATGGCACGATGGTCTTCTAAGGAAAATTAGATCATATGGTATCACTGGAAGAATACATAATGTAATTAAATCTTAAGAGAAAAATCCACGTTGTCCTCGACAGTCGTACATCTAAACAATACTTATTCCTGATATTCATAAATGACCTCCCAAATAAAATTGTTTCAGAGATGGGTGTATTTGCTGATGAAACCACTCTCTATAACAGACATGAGTGAAAAACAAATGAACACATATCTAAGGACATGGCAGAAACACTAGAGGATGACCTCCAATCTGTAGTGGAATGGGGACAAAAATGGATGGTTAAATTCAATGCTGCCAAAACTAAGCTTGTTTCCTTCAATAATTACAAGAAACCTTCTCTACCACCTATAGCAATGGCCAGTGACTCCCTGTCTGAGAGTACATCTTTCAAACTGCTTGGCCTAACATTCACAGGAAACATGAGTTTGAACAATTATATTGAAAACATTGCCAGGGCTGCTGCAAAGAAGGTAGGCTCCCTCTACCGTGCTAGAAAACTACTGACACCTGAAAAAAATCCTGTACCTTTATTAGGCCACCATTCGCCCATGTATGGAGTATTGCTGTTACATTTGGGCTGGTGCATCTGCTGCTAGTCTCTCGCTCCTAGACAAGATTCAAAAGAGAGTCGCCAATCTGATAGGCCCTGAACTGTCATCTAAGCTTCAGCCTATGTCCCATCGACGAAACGTTGCATCCCTCTGCCTGTTCTACAAGTATTTTAATGATGAATGCTCTGACGAACTGCAGACACTTGTGCCCCCACGACGTAGACACCCTCGACAAACCCGACAGGCAGCTAAATCACACCCCCACACAGTAGAGATCCCTAGATGTAAAAGATCTTTCTACTCCAGTAGTTTCTTCCCCAGAACCGCTAGACTCTGGAATTCCATTCCAGGTCCCTACTTCCCCCAACTGTACTGACATGCAGAAGTTAAAGTGTAACGTGAACCGACATCTTGCTGCCCAAATCCCAACATAGTGCCCCTGATAGTAGCTCCCTACACTACAGTGGCAATGTGCCTTGTTTGGGGTGAAAATGTAATTTAAAAAAAAAAAAAAAAAAAAAATTCACATGGGAAAAATTCCATAACCCTTTGGATTTTTTTTTTTTTTTTTTTTTTTTTTTCTCCACTAAGCCAAAGCAACGCATGGCCAGGTACGGCTAGTAAACAATAAACAGAATTTTATTTTAAAATTGATATTGTTCATGGATGTATATGATGATGCGCGGAAACACTTCTCTTTTATTCCTGCATCTCCATCATATGCATCCCAAAAGTCTGTCCCCCCCCACACACACACACTTCCTTTTTTTTTTTTTTTTTTTTTTTTCTTTTTGAAGGGGCTCACAAACCTATTGTTTGCGTGTGTACTGTTGGATCACCTGGATCCGGATCCACAAAGTTTTCCTGAAGATTAAAGTCTGAAATAAAAATGAAAAGTTCTGTTTTCTGTTTATTTAGGAAAAAGTTTTATTTTTAAAATAAAAGAAATTATGGCACTTCTGCATATCAGTAACATGAGGTAAATGTGTGTATTTTAGTTTCAAGAACCGCTGACAGATCTCACTTGTCAGCCAAAGAACAGGGGTTGATAACTCTTCTTTTTCTAAAAATGCATGGAAACTAAAATTATATTTTGCTACATTTTTATACAATCTTTCTGTACAAAAAAAAAATATTTTTAAACCTATCTATAAATGTTTTAAGTTTTTTTTATATTTTGTTACAATTTTATACAACATTACCGTAAAAAAGAAAAAAAAACAAATAATTCTAAAAATCTATAATTTTTTCATGTTTTTATCTTATTTTATTTTCAATTATGAATCAATCATTGAAATTAATACATTAAAATTATATTTTATACATTTTTTATACAATAACTGTTTCGATTTTCATATTTTTGCGTTATCATAAACACTTGCTTCTATTTGAGGTTCACATAATAGCCGTTAGACGGCAGTTCTCTTTTGAAGAACAAGGGTCAATAATTCATCTCTGTTGCTAATATGTCAGTGACATGCAGGTGTCAAAATTATTTTTATTTAAAACTCTTATATTATTCATTTGTTTACTTGTGAAAACTTTCGTATGTTCAGTGAGGTAGCAATGTCATCCACTTTATTCCCTTATGTTTGATATAAGGTTAAAAAGAATTCATACAACTAAACAACAATCTTGCCAATTTTTTTAATGTAACAAAGTTGATAACAATAATACAAAATGTAGTCTTTATGCGACGATGAAGAGAAAATCAACAATATTTTCATTTAAAAAAGAAGCTGCAGCAACTTTTTTTTCTCTTTTAATTAAAAAGTAAATGGGGTTTGTATTACTGCACACATAGATTCGAAAAAGTTGTCAAAAAACAAATATATAACGAATAAATGTTATCAAAAGCAAGATAAGTTACTTTTCTACCAAACTGGATTTATTTTTTGTGTTTTTATTCAGTGTAACATGTTTATTCAGCTTGAAAAACATACAGTGTTTACCGATGTATTGGAAAATTCAAAATGGCGCCCGACTGTCTCTTTAACACGGTAAGTTTGGGAAAAGATGTTATAAATAATAAACTAGACAAAATACTATTAAAAAACAACCGAATATATGTCAACTTATGTCACGGTAACATATTGAGCAAATTTCTAACAGTATTTTGTCTAGTTTATTATTTATAATACCTTTTCCCAAACTTACCCTCTCCGAGAGAGAGTCGGGCGCCATTTTGAATTTTCCAATACATCGGTAAACACTGCATGTTTTTCGAGCTGAATAAACATGTTACACTGAATAAAAACACAAAAATATATCCAGTTAGGTAGAAAAGTAACTTATCTTGCCTTTGATAACATTTATTTGTTATATATATATATATTTTGACAACTTTTTCGAATCTATGTGTACAGTAATACAAACCCAGTAAATGTTATAGTAAGGTTTTTTAAAAGTTAGTCTTTAATCTTAAAAAATACAAAGAATGAAGTTTGTATATAAAACGAGATTGCGCCAACCTTTTTTTTTTTTTTTTTTTTTTTTTTTTTTTTTTTTTTTACGATGATAAAGCTAATAAGAAAAGTAACAAGTCCAACCCAGCCAATTACAGTCCAGTCTTCCTCATCAGTTGTTTACAATATCTTGAAACAGCTAATATTCTAGACATTACTGACCACCTCAAGAAAAACAACTTTGTGAACAATAACATGTATTTACTTTTGGCAAGTCAACTGTCACTAACCTCATTGGAGCTCCGGACAGAGGCACGGTTATAATCTACCAATTGATGTCATCTTTCTGGATTATGCTAAGACCTTTGACACTGTCCCTCATGAGTGACTCCTCGTACAATTGAGTACCTTCGGAATCCGGGGTTATATGCTACTGTGGGTTCGTAGTTTTCTCATACACTGGAAACAGGGCTCTGTTCTTGGCCCATTGCTCTTCATTCTCTTCATTGCTTATATCCCGGAAATGTTGGAGTTTCGTTCTCATGTTTGCTGATGACACCAAAATTTTTCAAGTCATTACTGATTCGCAAGATATTCAGCACTCCAATCTGCAGAGTGACCTAAACCAACTCCAATCCTGGGCGAATATTATGTGTATGCAGTTTCATCTTGAGAAGTGTACAACAAAGCATTTAGGTAATAACAATCGCAACTATTCATACACCATGATGTAAAACGATGGAAGCTGCTGCACGCTAAAAAAGACCAATGAGAAGGATCTTGGTATAATCATTGACCAAAGGTTGTCCTTCACTAAGCATGTTGAATTCCAGGTCAACAAAACCAACCCAATTTTTGGAGCCATTAAACACATTTACAGCTTTGGATACATCATCTTTCCTGCTTCTTTATAAGTAAACACGTTTTCCCATTATTATTATTAAAGATTTAAAAAAAAAAAAAAAAAAAAAAAAAAAAAGCATGATGCTGACTTTTACTTTCCTAGGCAAAATTTGTGTGATTTTGAGTTCATTAAACTGTCAATTTCTGACTAATATTAAAGTTTGATCACAAACGTCAAATATTATACTTCATTTATACTACTAGACATGCAAATAAATACTTATGTGGGTTATTTTACGAATAACGAAAATAAATAAAAACAAATTTCTTTTTAAATGAAGGTTTTTGGTTTCATGCCAAAAGACGCATTCGAAAATTGTTGGGGATGAGAACTAATATGGTCCACCTTCATCTCATGGAATTTCTTTGGCAGAAAAGAGAAGTATTTTCCCCCACCCCTATAATTATTGCCATCAGGGACCTCTGAGATATGTATTTAATTTTTGTTGTTGATTAATTAACATCGTTTCATTGTAACAAGTCGTTTACTTTTGTTTTATGTATGTTAATAGGTGTTCCAAATAATAAGTTGACAAAATGTTTATTTTTGCTATGTTTATGGTTATCTTCACTAGATCAGTTTTTGTTGCCATAAGGGTCATGTGTTTAATAACAAAATCCCCTCTCCTCACCTTAAGAATAAGTTTCTGAATAATAGCATTATTAGTGCAACTATTTCCTCCTATAACGGATGACACGCTCTGCAACATACAAATATCTGTGTATGAAGTCGCCAAACTAATCAAGAATCTTGATTCCAGTAAAGCAATTGGTCCTGACGGCATTCCAATCATTGTGCTGAAAAAGCTTCAACCAGAACTTGCCCTCATACTTACAAAACTGTTTAAGCATTGCCTTAAAGAGAAGTGCTTCCCAACACACTGGAAAACCTCGTCAGTATGCGCTGTATTTAAAAATTCAGGTGATAAGTCATCTCCCTCTCAGTACAGACCAATAAGTCTCCTGTGTGTCATGAGTTAGCTGCTGGAATCCATATTAAATAGAGAAGTAGTCAACCACCTCAGCAGAAATAACCTTCTTAGTGACATGCAATATGGTTTCCATTCTGCCAGATCTACAGCAGATGTGCTAACTGTTTTCCTCTCTAGAGCAATTGCTCTTGACATATCAAAGGCCTTCGATAAAGTATGGCATAAGGGCCTACTTCACAAGATTTCCAGCTACAGTATAACTGGAAATGTTTTCTCTATCATTAAATCATTTCTCTCCGGGCAGAAATTAGAGGCCCTCAATATTAATGCTGTAGTCCCTCAGGGTTCCATCCTAGGCCCAACTCTCTTCCTGATCTACATCAATGATCTCCCAAAACACATACTTAAATCATTCGTTGACATCTATGCTGATGACACGACCATCTATGGCAACACATCAAAGGCTGTAAATGACAAAGTTCTCTCTGGTTTTCTCTCCTCTGATCTCGAGCGCGTGGTACAGTGGTGGAGGAGGTGACTGGTTACTTTTAATGCATCTAAAACCAAACTCCTATCTTTACATCATCAACGCTCTGATCCCCATCTGGCATCAATTGAAATGGATGGCTCTCGTCTAGGGGAAGCTCCATGTTTTGATAAGCTTCTGGGCTTGACCTTTACTCCTGACCTGAAATGGAACACGTACATCAAGTCAGTTGTCAAGGTCGCTGGAAAGATGGTAGGATCCTTCTACTGTTCCAGAAGATATCTCACCCCTGATGCAATTCTCTATCTGTATAAAAGCCAAGTATGTCCAAGGATGGAGTACTACTGCCATACCTGGGCAGGAGCTGCTAAAAACAGCCTATCCTGTCTTGACAGAGTACAAAATAGACTTCATGGCCTAGTGGGTGATGCCCTTTTCTCTTCCCTGCAATCTCTCTTCCACAGGAGAGACATTGCGAGCCTGTCTTTGTTTATTGTTACTACCATGGCAGGTGCTCGTCTGAACTCCAATCTCTGGTTCCCCCTCGCCAATCTTTCACGATAAACACCCGTCTAGCTGAAACCACTGTCAAAAATTTTCCCCACTCCTTATCTGTGCCAAAATCAAAACGTAGATTCCATGAACAAAGCTTCTTTCTTAGAAGTGCATGCCTGTGGAACTCTGTTCCGGTTGCCTGTTTCCCACCTGACTACAACCTGGATGTCTTCAAGTCCAATGTAAACAAATTCCTGATGAACCGCCTCCTTAAGCAAGACACTTTATCAAATCTCCAACACTAACGTACTGTACACACAATAACCCTTATCCCTGAGAGGCCTCCATGCCTTGATAACTGGTGACTATCTTGTAAAAAAAAAAAGATTGTAAACTGCAGAAGTACCTTTTTAATATATTTAAACATAAAGAAACAACAACAAGCAAAAAATTAGGTACGTGCAAAATGAATGCCAGTGCTCAAAATATATAAACATTAGCAGGCCACCTGGCATTGCCCAGTCATAAAATACGCTTAAAAATGATATTTTGATTAATGCAGATTTTGTATTTGTTATTATATTATATCGAGTCCAATATATAGTAATGATTTAAAGTTACAGACAAAAAAAAAAAATGACTCTGGCGCCACTGAGAATTGAAACCAAAATGTTTAACTTACAATTTACTCTTTCCTTTCACATTAATGCCTGAGCTATGAAGACATTTTTGCTGCAAGGCTAAAAATTAGAACATGAACCAATAGCTACTATGTTACGCATGCATATTCATAATGCCGTAGTTCGACCTTCACCTGGCAAATTCCATTTCTTTAATTTTCACATTTTTGCACGGATTTCCCCCTGGCTAAAACTCTAATATAAAGTTTTGCATGGGTTCGAATACCCTATATATTAAGTTTCATCTCTGTAGACCAAAATCTAACAGGATTTTGGTAGGCAAAATTTTTTAAACGGATATATATATATATATATATATATATATGCATACATAAATGTATATAGAAAGAGGTTTGTGTTTACTATAACCTTTTTACGCAACTATTATGCAAGTATAAATCATGTGGAATATTTGCATGAATATAATTACATGTAATAGTTAACTAAAGATGATCATCCCATAAGAAAACCAAAAAAAACTAATATTGAATTAATTAAAATCAATCTTTAAAAGAATATGCAAATTAGCTAGATCTTTTGCAGATGAATGCAATCCCACAACTCATATATAAGAAAGTTGTATTTTCTTCTATAATATAAATCTCAACTGTCTGTTTAAATGTATGTTTGTATGTCTGCCTAAAACTTTCGACAGAGGCAATGGATTTTCACAAGATTGGTATTGTTTCGAAGCTTGACCCTGCAGACGACAAATATCGAAAAATTGGCTAAAAACATTAATTCCTTCGCTCTCAACTGGGCACTTTTCTACAAGAAGGGGTCATTTTTTTTTTTTGCCGATATTTTCGAAAGTTATCCCCTCTTGATTAGCCTTAATTTAAACTTTCACCATTTCCGGTTTGGCGATGGACCCATTTTTTTTTTTTTTTTTTTTTTTTTACACGTCCCTTTCCTCCTTCGCTGACAGGTTCGAGCCTGCAACTTTTTTTTTTTTTTTCTTTGCTCAACACACATCTCCAATCACCCGGGTAACGCTGGGCGCCCAGGCTAGTTTTAAATAAATAGAAAAAAAAGTCTTTTAATATGATATCAATACACAAAAAAATTTATAAAAGTATAGATTTTAACCCCTCCCTTTACATAAAACATTCATCAAAAATCAGGAAATTAACCAATTTTAATGAAATTTTCAGCATTTATCAAATAATAATCACGGAATATAAGAAACCCATTATTGTTATTTAAATCTTAGTGGAAATGTATTATTTTGTTTAAACAAAAAATACCTTTGCTAAAATTATGGTTTTTCAGTAGTAAAAAAAAAATGCATGGATTTATTTTTGCTTTTTTATTAAAATAAAACATTGTAAATTGTAACTATTTTTTTAAAAATTAATTTTTACAGGAACATTACGAAAAAAGTCCCTGAAGTTCATATTAATGAATTCGATATAAAATTAGTTTTGCGAACTATCAATATTATCATTGAATTTAGCATTGTTTATTTTATATTTTCACACAAAAAAATTATAATTGCAAAAAATATTTCTACTTTTTTTTCTTTTTAGATTACAAGTTTCGTATAATTTTTATATGTAAGATTTTAATATTTTCATTGCTTGCATGAATGTGAATCTTTCGGCATAACAATTTTATAAGTCTTTTAACAATTTAATAAACAAAAGATACTGTCAAAATTGAATTTCACTTGAAAATCCTAAATTTAAAAAATAGTACAGATCATAAACTGTACAAGTGTCATGTAAATAAAAAAAATAAAAAAAAATCTTGTGAAATAATTTTTTTTTAATGTATTTTTATAATTAACTGCAAGTTTATACTTTGTTTCGTTAGTCATTCTGTTTAAGTAAAGACTCCATTGCTTTTTTTTTTTTTTTTTTAACAATCATTTCAGCAACAAATGTACACATTTCAACCGTAATATTCCTCATTCACTAATATTTAACAAGAACAACATGAAACAATATTTATCCTTTGTACACAAATTTTCATATGGATTTCCGACACAAACACATGCTAAACTGACTTCATATCTCATCTTGCTGTAGCGGGGAGTGATAAATGACCTCATCTTGTTTGTGTTATATCAACAACCTTTCAGCTGATGTAACCTCTGACCTTCTTTAGACGTAGCTTTTCAAACCCGGGAACCAAGATGAGAATAATAGTCCAAATAATATAAATTATAAATCCTCATCTAAAAAATGTGTCGGCAGAATTTTTTTCTTGAATTTCTTACAAATAATGTCTTTTTGGTTAGTTTGTTTTAATTAAAACAAAAAATAGTATGGTTTTTAAACTGCAGAAGTTTCACATAAAAAAGATCTTGTGAAATAAATATTTTAAATAATATATTTTTATAATTGACTGCAAGTTTTTACTTCATTTCGTTCGTCATTCTAGCGGTCTGGTTTTTGGATAAACCATGATTTCTCTTCCATTTGGATGAAGACTCCATTGCTTTTGTTTCTAGTGATTATTTAGCATATGTACACATCTCAAGTGTAATATTAAATAGATTTTAACTTAAAATGGTTCCTCATTTACTAATATTTAAAAAATGCAACATATTTCATCCTCTGTTCACAAATTTTCATTTCATTAAACTCAGGCAATCAGTTTTACCAAATTAAGCATCAAATGTTTAGATTTTAGAAATATTTTTGTATTTTTTTTTTCTACGTAAGTTTTCCTTTCATAAAGAATTCGGAAGTGGGGCACAACTTTTTATGTCCACCATCAACCACAATTAAGGTTTTGTTTAACATGACTTAAATTAACCCATCAGGGGTTTTGAAATTGGGAGGAGGAGGGGTGGGTCTCTTACTCTAAACATTTTAAAAATAAAAACCCGTGTTAGTTTAATTTAAAACCTTTTTTAACGAAAATCGTGTTTTGCTTTAGTTATTTTTTTTATGTTAAAATCTTTTAAAATAGGTTTTTTAAAAAATACCGGTTTTCATTTCAGATTTCTTTTTTTACAAAAATTTCAAATTCTTGCCCTTGTTTGGTTAATTTGAGTTATGTGAGAAAACCATTATTGCAATTGTCAGTGGGCATAAAAAGTACTTTTTGAGGAGGACAGGGTCAATGATTTTGAGTTAATTTTATCTTCAAACACAATTTAATTTTTATGAAGGAGTGTAATTTACTGTTTAACCTAAATTAATTCCAGTTGGTAGTTCAATCTAATTTATTTTATTGGCAAAACTTTTTTTAATTATATCATCATCATCATCATCATCGGCGGTCACTCGTGTCCGAGTAAGACTGTCCTCCGTTGTGGCTTCTGTGGGTCCTCAGGTGAGGATAGAGCCCAATCCTAGACCCAATTTGTCTTGTGCAATTTGGGCAGATAAAGGTAGTGGTGGTGGGGTGGGGTTGGGTGTGTCTGGTTGATAATCTGTCCTTTCTGTGCTTGCGTTTATCCTCAGCAGCTTGATTTAGGTCACTACTATAAAGCGCAGCACCTTCGTGGACAGCGCTCCTCCATGCCAACCTGCTCCCAGCCACGTCCTCCCATGTCTCAAGGTCCATGTGAAACCCGTCTGGACTACCGCATCCAGAGGGATCACCACCACGCGGTCGGAAAAAGAAAGAAAACTTACGCCTATATTTTGGAACCTGGAATGTGAGGACCCTCATGGACAACAAAACAAGTGATCGACCCGAAAAAAGAACTGCCATTATCTCGAGAGCTAAGGAGGTTCCAGATTGACATAGCTGCGCTCTCTGAAACCCGACTGGCTGACGACGGGCAGCTGAGGGATGAGAAAGGCGGGTACACCTTCTTTTGGAAAGGAAGGCCTGCAGAAGAGCCACGTATCCATGGCGTGGGCTTTTCTATAAAGAACAGCCTCATCCGTCACCTCAATGAGCCCCCTGTGGGCATCAACGAACGCCTAATGACCATGCGCCTGATGCTTGCGGGCAGCCAAATGGCCACTGTGATTAGTGTGTATGCTCCAACACTTGATGCACATGATGAAATAAAGGAGACCTTTTATGCTGACCTTGACACCATTTTATCCGGGGGCCCCCCAAGGGGGACAAGATAATCCTACTTGGGGACTTCAATGCCAGAGTGGGACGAGACCATCAGCACTGGAGAGGAACGCTTGGAAGAGAAGGAGTTGGGAACATTAACTCAAATGGTACACTCCTACTGACAAAGTGCTCAGAACATAACCTGATCATCACGAACACACTTTTCCGACAAAAAAACGCATTCAAAACATCATGGATGCACCCTCAAAGTAAAATCAGGCACCTCATTGACTATGTCATTGTCTGTGCCAAAGACCGCTGTGATGTGCTGAACACCAGAGCAATGACCAGTACAGACAATTGTTGGACCGACCACCGTCTTATTCGCTCCATCATGTCTATCCATTTAATGCGGAAGCAAAGGATGCAAAAAAGACAGAGCCGACCAAAGCTCAACATCAAGCAGCTGGGCGATATCACCTGCCAACAACACCTCCAGGCAGCTCTTAGCGCGGACCTGCCCAAGCAGTATCCGCATGACGCTGAAGAGCACTGGGACAAGCTGTCCTCTGCCATCATGGACTCCAGTATAAGCATCCTAGAGCAGAAAAAGCGGAAACATCAGGATTGGTACGATGAAAATGATACCGAAATCCAACAGCTTTAATTATATATAGCAAAGCGCAACAAGATTGGTATGAAGATAAATGCTTTCAGTCCTCTAAAACTCTGTGTGTGGTCTTGCCCCAAGATCACAGTCGGCACGAAAGTCCGGATTTATCAGGCACTTGTTTGGATGATCAATCTCTACAGCTGCGAGATTTGGTTAACAAGAACTGAAGATTTCAAAAGGTTGACAGTGTTTGACTTGTATACCTCTGCTGAATTCTGCAGGTCTGCTAGCACCATTTTGTCTCCAATACCCAAATATGGACGCAGTGCAGGATCATTCCTCTTAACCAAGCACTTTTAAAGAGGCGACTTTGTTGATTTGGCCATGCTGCGTGTTGCAACACAAGAGTTCATCCATAAAGCAATATTTTCAGAACCTGAAAGTACTTTGTTCAAGCTCCTCCGTTCACAGGGAACATGAGTTGAAATAGATACATCGAGATTATTGCCAAGGCTGCTGCAAAGAAGATGGACTCTCTTTACCATGCTAGAAAGTTACTAATACCTGAAAGTATCCTGTACCTCTACAAAACCACCATTCGCCCATGTATGGAGTACTGCTGACACATTTAGGCTGGTGTATCTGCTACTAGTCTCTCGCTCCTGGACAGGGTTCAAAAGAGAGTCACTAACCTGATAGGTCACTATCATCTAAGCTTCAGCCTCTGTCCCATCGACGAAATGTTGCATCCCTCTGCCTGTTTTACAAGTATTTTATGGTAGATATTCTGACGAACTACAAGCCTTTGTACCTCCTCGACGAAAAGACCTCCCAACAAACCCGACAAGCTGCGAAGTCCCACCTCTATCCAGTAGAGATCCCTAGATGTAGGAAGGCCTTCTACTCCAATAGCTTCTTCCTCAGAACTGCTAGACTTTGGAATTCTCTTCCGGGTTCCTGTTTTCTCAACTGTACTGACATGCAAAAGTTCAAGTGTAATGTGAACAAACATCTTGCTGCTAAACTCCCTACATAGTACCCCTGGAACTTAGGTTGTTTCAATAGATGCACCCTTGCTACATAATGCTTGGTAATGAGTACCTTCAATGTCCACCGTTGTTTTACAAATTTCCATTCTTTACAATGGTGATCTTGTTCATAGCGGCATGTAAAGTAAGAAAATGTGCCCTTTTAGCTCATTGCGAATATTCACACAAAAAACAACACTCATCTGCTCTTTATATATAGCTATCAGGGGAAATCACTCCCTGGTTACTTCCAGTTATCAGGGGAGATAACTGCACAGGTACCTCTTGTTATGAGGAGCAGATGACTTTTACCTCTACAGTAAGTATATTCTAAGACCATAATTGTTTAACCTTTTACTGCCAGAATTTTTTTATGTAATTAATAAAATTTTTAATCATGAAATTCATACGTGATAGGAGTTAACATGCAGCTTACACCTGAACGTAAACAAACTCCTTATTCACTTTGTATTTTGAAGACCAGTTGGGCTGACAAGCTATATGAGTAAGAAATATTTTCTTATATTTGTTTTTTTTTTTTTGTAAGTACAATTTGGCAGATAAAAGTTAAACATTAATGCTCTATTTTAAGTTTAAAATAATGGAAATAAAGCACTTTTTAAATCTAAAAGCCAGTTTTTTTCTTTTTTCTGTTTTTTTTTTTGTTTTTGTTTTTTTTTTTTTACTTATCGAGGCCCGGCCACTCGGGGATAAGGGTTATTGTAAGTACAGTACATTAAGACAAAACCCAATAAACTATTACTAATCAGATTTCTTGTAAAGCAATATCTGATTGAGATTAAAAAAAAAAAAAAAAAAAAAAAAAAAAAAAAAAAAATTTAATTCCTAACTAAAACTTGGCAAATCTAATCTTCAAGTTCTAAAGATTCTTTTTGATATTTTTTGTGAATAAAATGGTTTTCTTCTCTTTGCAGAAATAAATACAAATCAAAATGCCGAAAGCTAGAAGGGTAAGTTTGATTTTTTTTGTATCAGGGTTTGGGAACTCATTTGACCCCTTCGGGTGGGATCATGTTATAATGATGGGTTACAGGCCGGGTGAATGCCATTAATTAAAGATTACATATGCAGATGTCTCTCCATCTAAATATTTAAAAACCATAGGGAAAATCATTTTGAAAAATCAGAAAAACAAAAATTTAACTTTAAAAAAAAATCCCTTAACAAAAATTAGTTTTCCTCAAGGAACATTAAAATACTTCAAAGTGAGAAAAATCACCTGAAGTGAAATGGATGAAACTATGATATGTATGTTTGAAACTCCTATTGAAAAGATAAAAACTTATATAGTCTAGGTACAGGGGTAAGTGATAGGATGGAATTCATTTTTAATGGAAAGAAATAGAAAACCAACTTACACAACATTGTCACTTTTAATGTTGGGTACCAGTGCATTGTTTGAACCAGATGTAATTCTGCGTTTGCTTGGTTTTCTTCGGAACATGGCGTCAACAGCCGGATTATGCTGAGCGTTGCTGATAAAATAACGTAAAATAGCAAAATGTTAAATGTATAAACATAAAACAAAATAAAAGAAAAACCTACCATAATTTTTAATTTTATTAACTGTGTGAAGAAAAAGTGCATTTTTTTTTTTTTTTTGTCAAATAAATAATTTTAAGCAAATGACTTCAAGCAAAGGTTCAAAGGAACAAATTTTTTTTTTTTTTTTTTTTTTTTTTACATATAAACAAGTTTGATTGTTTAAAAATGTGATACTTAAATATTTTTTTTTGTAAGAAGAAAAATTGGAAAAGAACTTTATTTTTGTTTTCAATTATTTTTTTATGAAGGAAAATTGGAACAAACTTTTTTGTAAGTCCCACTTGCTTTTTAGGGGTATTCTGGTTAGGGTCCTTTTTTCAAGTATTTGTTGGTAAAAAAAGTTAAAACAAAGTGGGTGGGTTAGGTTTTTTTTTTTTTTTTTTAAGATTTAGCGAAAAATGTCCCAGTCCGCATTGTTGTCCACCGTCAGTAATGCTCCCTCTTGTGGTTGCATGTTGCATTGTTTTTGCCAGTAGTTTCTGATGTTGAAAAAAGTTAATTACAGCATCCGGTGTCTGTAGCTATTGTTGGTCAAATTAATGTTTTCCTCTTCTCTTCCTAACAGACTTGTATGTAGGAAATGGTGGCTTTTTTCTTTTTCTTTTTTTCTCTCTCTCTCCTCTTCCAATATTTATCCAATTTCTCGTCTGCTGCTAGGGAGTAGCACTCGCGCGGTGTTTGATTCGCTGATCGCCATGTTACGTCAGACGGCAACGAGACCTGAGCTATTGATGTCATGTTCCAGGGAAAGCCGAGCGATCGTTGAGTTACATCTGATTCAAAGGCTGCACTCGTACCTAATGTTTTCCATGCCTAATGTATATCGCCAATCACGCAGTTAAACCAGCTTTCAGTTTTTGTGTTTATTTTTTTAACTTTTTATGCAGAAATTCTGAGTTTAGATTATGATTCTTGTGTTTCTGTTGTACTTGCAGTTATAGTCACCAGATTTAACTTAGCCTCTACCTTTGTTACTGTTAACTTATTTGAAGCTAATCCATCAAACAAGCGTGATGGAGATAGTTTTACTTTCACTTCGATCTTCTTGACCTTCAACAGAGCTGAAAGAAGTATATCCTGATTCTGCTTGATTACCATCAGTAGAAAGTAGATGAAGAATCCAATTCTTAATGGTGTTTCCATGTCATTTTTTGATTCACTGAATTGTTCAACAGTGGTAAAAAAGATTCCACTAAAGTCAGAAATATCAGAATTCGATTGAACAGCTTTTGACAGAAATAACCTCAGAGCTAAAATTACAGGTATTATTATTGATATGGTTGAAGTTCTGTTATTTGCTTCCTTTATGATTTTTTTTTTTTTTTTTTTTTTTCGACAAGTAAGTTGTTAAAGTAGCAATCTTATTATCAACAACATACATAAAAAGAGCTTTTCATTGTTCTAAATTCATTTTCAGCATATAATATTTTACACTCCACCATGTGGTCACGTGTTCAATGAGTTTTTTTTTTTTTGTTTTTTTTTTTTCAAATTAAGCTGATCCTGTATTTCAGTTAATTTGCTAGTGGAGAGTGATTAAAGTGAGAGACTATATTTCTGTTGGTTGTAATGATTGTCTTCACAGCTTGTTGGGAAAATGAGTCATTTATTGACAGTTGTAATATACTTATAGTATGATAGTGATTAAACCACATTGCCTGACACCAGCAACCATATTTACTCTTGAATCCTACAAGACTAAAAACTTTATTAGAAATTTTATACGCGTCCAGAACATTGTGCAATTCTTCACTTATTCTTGCACCTTTGTGTGAACCAGGAAAGCTCTGCACTGTTCAGTCATTTGAAAATCAATGACCTGTCAAACTCAGAAAGAGGGCATTATTTTTAGTAGCTGTCCAAATTTGTAGTCAAAGAAATACAGCTTATTTCGTCAAGAGACAATTGAATTTTTGTTTTCTCTATCAGATAATGGATCTCTTGTGATCTGTGATCATTAATGCTCCAAATTTTCTTTTTGACCAATATTGATTTTATAGTGGTTTGGTGTTTCATTGAAGGCTTGTAGTTGCTGCCACTTGTACCTAGAATGTCTGTTCCTGGATATTCATTGTTTCCTTTTCTGCAACTTTTGCTTCTTGTGGATGAACTTTCTAAAATGGTTTAACATATTAGTCATAAAAGTTTTTCTTGATTTGCAACCCTTTGATATGATGGCTTGATATAACTTGAAGACAGATATATTTTTATGTTTCTGAATTTTTTAGATGAGAATTCGTTATTCATATTTGGATTCATCGGATTTCTGTTCTCATCTTGAATGTTATTTTCACATTTCGGTCTATGTAACATCCTACTTTCATCAGGTGTATCGTGTCGAACTCGAGAATTTGGACAGAATTTCGAGTGGAACCCTTTATTTACTTCACGGGGGTAGCATGCTCTTGTTCTGTCAGCCATGACTTAGGATCTCTAATCAGTCATGGTTAACGTAATGAGCATAGTTAATGGTTGTTGTCAATATTAACTAGATTTTTTTTTTTTCATTTAAATTACTTTTGCCTGATATTTAATTAGTAATTTATCCCAATAAAATATGCATTATCTAAACTCCAAATATATACATAATAGTAGCACTGATCCAAAAATGAGGAAAAAGGGTATGACTAATAAAAATGTTTTTCTGTCTGCACAGTCACAGTTCCTCAACATGAAAGCTGATAAAGTAATGATTTTCTTTGACAGTGATTTAAGGTACAAAATAATAATGCGATAGGAAGTTGAAGGTGACAAATTTTCTATATGCCCAGTCACAAAAGGCTACATGTTAGCCACGTGGCATGCCTGTTATTTGAAAATATGGTGTAGACAATGCATATTTTTACTGACAAGCAAAAAAAGGCAGTTAATTTGTCTTTTTTTACAATATAATTAAATTAATATTAGATAAATCGACATTAGAAAACCAAAAGCCGATTAATCGGTACTCAGCTAATTTGCTTATCAGTGCATCCCTAGTTTCAAGTAATAAACTTTGTGAAATGTTACTAAGCTGGCAAAGCTAACTTGTGTGTGTGTGTGTGTGTGTGTGTGTGTGTGTGTGTGTGTGTGTGTGTGTGTGTGTAAGAAAGGATGAAATTTTTTTTAAGTTGAAATTTCATGGTTTGAAAGGTTTTCTTTCTTTTTTTTTTCTTTTTTTTATAGCAAACACGATCACGGTCAAGTTCCAGAAGTCGGAGTAATTCTACTCCAGTGACATCTCCTGCTGATAAATCATCTAAATCTCCAGCAAGAGGTAAATCACCAGGCAGGTCCAAGTCCCCAGCAAAGTCCAAATCACCAGGCAGGTCCAAGTCTCCAGGAAGATCAAAGTCTCCGGCCAGGTCCAAATCACCAAGTAGAAACAAGTCTCCAGCAAGAGCCAAATCACCAAGTAGGACAAAGTCTCCAGCAATAGACAAATCTCCAGTCAGGTCAAAATCTCCAAGACGATCAAAGTCTCCAGCTCGGTCAATTCCTAAGAAACAGAAACCAAAAACAGAACCTACTCCTCCAACAAGAGTGTCAAGTCGAATTGCTTCACTGGTAATGTTGTCATTTTTTATTTTTTTTTGTTTTTATTTATTTTTTTTTTCTATTATAAAGTTGGTATGCAAATAGAAACCTGATTAGTTAACAAAAAATGAATAGGCTAAGTACAGATTACTAAGGCATTAGTTTTACCATATCAATGACTGATTTCAAATCTTATGTAAATCTAAAGGATTTTATTAATTGTATGTTTTATAAATGTAAAGAAATTAAGATAACTTGCAAAACCTTAGGTAATATTTTTTAAAAACTAACATTTTCTTTTTTGATAATCCATTAAAAAAGTATCTGCATTAGTTCAAAGCAAATTATTTTTGCTTCAAAACAATTTCTAATTTTTTTGCCAATGAGAACTATTTGTAAATGTTTGCAAATACTAAGTAACCTTTTTTGTTTCCTCATAAAATTTCATAAATCTTTTTCCTTGTACTAAACTATAATGCAGTAGTAACTAGGTAAAGATAGAAAGTGGCGTAATCAGATATTGTACCAGCACCAATCAAGGAATGGGTATAACACTAGTGGTTATAAATATATATCGCAGGTTAAAGAGTCGCTCTGTTCCTGGGTTAATCATTATCCTATGATGACAAGTTTTGTGATTTGGTCACATTGTGTGTGTGTGTGTGTGTATGTGTGAATGTATTATATATATACTAGCGAAACATGTTTAAACTGGCTGTAGCATCAAAGAGGATATATTGTTTATTCTTGTTTCCACTTTTTTTTTTTTGCACCTTTTTTGAGAAGTTGAATTTTTCCGCATTAAAAAAAGATCTTGTGTTTAACTCTGCCCTTGTTGGACAAATCCATATGAGACCATGCCTTTTTCTTTCCCTTTTAATTAAAATTATTAGGAAGCAATGAATAAAAATTGCCATTAATTTTTATGGCATGACACTCTAGTATTTTATATATGAATTTAATATATGAAATGGAAATTCTTTTAGCCATCGTCTTTTATGTGAGAGAATTAATAAACTACATGAATTATGTTTAAGGATGTTTATTTTTCCAATATACATATGTGACTGAAAAGTCTTCTGTTCTTCAAAGATCTTCCTATACTGTTCAGATTTAATCTTTATATTAGCAAAATTAAGCCTGTCTTTAACTCGTTAAACATCTATCATTCTAACAACATTCCTCTCCATGCAATGCATGTCCTCAATCCTCACTGGCCAGGTTTCCCTTCCATACATCATCACACTTTATACACATGCTCAATTGTTTTGTCGATAGTGGTAATGCTTTGCTGCTTAGTAATAACAGAAGTTCCTTGAACTTCATCCACTTCTAATTCTTGCAACCACACTTGCACCTGCCCTAACAAAATTTCTCAACACTCAATAGCCGCACCATCCAGATATACTTTCTCTAAATCTGAGTTCTCATCCATCTCCATTGTCTTATACTTCTTGCATACAAACTGATTATCCTTTCTCAACCTACCAGTAATTCCACGGCACTTTGTGTACCCACTGCTTACAAGTACAAGAAACTGATTATCAAACTGAGCAGAGCAGTTTTCCAACACTACAACAACTGATCATCTCTTTGGTTTTGGTAACATTCACTCTCCGGCCTTTACTTTTCATAGCATTCCCCCAAGACTTAAATTTAACAAGTAGATCATCTATTGTTTCATAGGGAAGTACCAAACCATCACAATATCTCCTCCAGACAACCCATACTCTCTGGAAAATACTTCAAATGAAAAGCAACTGACTCTGTACAGAATCCTGATGTACTTCTTTTTTTAACATTAAAACTGTTACTATATATGCTATTAATTTGAACGTTGCTTGAACAACCTTTACCAACCATTTATTTACCCCTAGTTTATGCAAAGTTCACCAGACAACCTCTCTAAGACATAGTCTCAAGAGGTTTCTCTAAATTCACAACATTAAATACAGGTTTTTCTCACTAAGGTACTTCTCTTGCCTTTGTCTCAGGATAAATATAACGCCAGTGACACTTTGCCTGGTCATAAAATTGAACTTCATTTCATGTCTCTGCTCTATCGTTATTTTCATGGCAAATGCTTGACTGAACTCCAATCTATGGTCCCCTCCTGCCAAATTTCACAAAAAAACACTCTACTAGCTAAAATCACTATAAATGATTTCCCTAATTCTCTGTCTGCGCCTAAATCTAAACGCAGATTCCACAGACAAAGCCTCTTTCCCAGAACTGCCGGCCTGTGAAACATTGTTCCGCTGTCCTGTTTTCCGGTTGAATACAACATAGTAGCCTTCAAATCTAATGTAAACAAATTTTTGTTGAACCGTGCCCATAAATAATCAAATCTCACCAGTTTATACCATTAACGATTACTACACTACAACCTTTCATTAACCTTTATCCTCTAGTGGCCTTCGGGTTTTGATAAGCGATGATTCTCAAGTAAAAAAAAAAAAAAGTTGTGACACCACGCGGACACATCGACAGCTTACCGCCCCAACTTTCTGTGCAGTGGCTTTGTTCTCCATCTTTCATCATTCTAGTTCTGGCTTTATCATCATCTTTTTCATACTGGTAACCATTGATGGGGATGCATGGGATCACAAGTAGATAATATAAAACACAACAACAGAAGGAAAACGTAGACTCCAATGCTTCACATATAATTTTGTTGGGCACTGGGTGTGTGCCTACAATCTAAGTTTCACATCTTTGTCTTGTCGTGGCTGCATTTGTCTGTTTTTGTCAGTTCATCTTGATCTTCCAAGGCTTTTCTGACCTGGCCCAAGTCATGGTTTGTCTCCAGCCGTAAGCGTCCAACTTTGTCGTCGGTCAATCATTTCTATTATCGCTTACTCGTGGCTAATCTCCAATATCATAAAATTAAATATATCGCTATTCACTGTTTGGTCCCGTCATTTGTCGCACCCTCTCCAGCAATCTCAAAGTTTTTGTCTATCTTCCTAAACCTATTTCCTATTCTTTTATCACCTATCCTTTGGTCTTTTTTTTTTCTTTCACTTTGTAGCACGTGACGGGGGTTGATTATAGTATCACAGGGTGGCTTTTTCAGTTACTTATAAATGTAAACTAATTAAAACATTTTTCAAACATAATTCAATCAAGGTATATTTTAGCATATATTTTGTGTGATTAAAGTTAACTTGGATATTTATCAATGTGGTGCTAAAGTTTTTGCCAGTTTGTAGGAGATGCAGCTTAAACAATTGTAATTTTATTTCTTAAATATGTCACCATGATTAATTTATAACTTTTTCTTTCAGATTATTAAAGCATCATTTCATGTTTTTCTGCAATATTCTCACCCATGTTGATTCAAAAACGATTTTCTTTAATCAACAGAAAGAGTCTTCCATCATGGTAATGCTAGTCCTTGCCCAGTACTACTGACCAAAGATCTGCGTATTATTCTAACCTCGTTCCTTCAGATATCGCTTATTTCAACGATTACAAAACTGTTTAGATGGTCATTCGTTAACATCACGAAAATGGGAAGTTGAACATGAGTTAAGATTCACATTTCACATAAAAACCTAAAGAATTTTTACAACCAAAGTATTTAATAGCTGATCGACAGATGGAATCAAGTTATAGAGAAGGCCGTTATCGTTATGAATAAAGATTTTCAAATACAGTTTTTCATTTTCAAGATAAAATTTTAAATCTGCAAAGATTTTTATACTGACCTAATATATAATGGAAAAACACGCTGACCTGACATATTTAATGATATTAAATTTATTTTTTCTAATTTTTTTAGTCTTCATTTCAGGTGGAAGAAAAGAAGTTGCAGGAAGCGAAGGTGATTCTAAAAAGTGTTATACAGACAAAGGAATTTGAAGAACAGAAGAAAGTAAAAGACGAGAAAGCGGAAGAGGAAGCTAAAAAAGATGAGAAAGTTGAAGATGAAAAGAAAATCAGGAAGACTAGTCAGAAAGAATTCGGTGGCACCATTGGAGTGGTTTTTTTCATGATTGCATTGCCTGCAATGGTATTCACTCTCATTCAAATGTGTCACAAGGTAATTTTTTTTGTCTTTGTGTTATATAGTGGAGTTCATATTAAGGATAGCAAGGATATGTATAATCTTGTAAGGGTTACACAATGTTCATTACAAGATGATAAACACGTTACTTTTTGAGTGTTGAAAGATGACACGTGACAAGTTACAAAAACACAAAGATGATTCTTTATTCATTGGACCGGTTGAATGCTGATGACGTCAGGAATTCAAATTTGGGATCTACATAGTTTAATGTTCTTCCTTTCGCTTCCAAAGGACTGACTCCAACTCAACCTTCTCTACTCTTCTGCTGACTCCTAATCTGACTAACTCTAGCTCCTATATTGAGAATTCCCCTTCATCTATGACGTCAGAAGTGTTTCCCAAACATGACCAATTCACGTGACTATGCATGTTTTTCCAAACACACTTTTAACAACAAAAGAATTCTCAACATATAATTCTAACCTATTTTTTTAACAATATATTTTTAATTTGTTCATCCTTTAGCTAACATTTTTAATATTCAGTTTTCTAAAGGAATGAGCAATCAATTCTTTTTACAATACAAACAATATCTAACTATTCTAATAGAATTTAACAATAGACTAAATTCTAACATTCTAATTCTTAACCTTGCTTACAAGGTTCGAGTCTCGGTTTATCCTAATCTCATTTTCACCTATATAATACTCTTATTTACATGGAAAGGGGACAGCCTTTCCATGTAACATTTGTTGACAGGCCTTTTATTTTATTTTTAGTAGATGGACTTTTCCTATAACCATTAAATGAAATACTTTTTTGTCCATTTCCTTTTCTGGCATTTTCAAACTATTAAAACTCATTTAGTTCATGCAAAAATGTATCCATTAACATGCCAAACACACTGTGATATTATGCTAATTGAGTAAGCTGTATGATTGTGATGCTAAAGACAATATTTAGTACGTGTGTAGTTCAAAATAAGATGACGGTCCAAGTAAAGAGTAGAACCTTTCTGGAATGGACTTTCTTAATTTTCTGATTATGATCAAAGTGTAGTATTTGTTTGGTTCACGGAGGAATCCTTTTTGATTGGAGCAATTTTCATTTCATCCCATCCAGGATACTCCATTTTGTGTTGCTAGATACCCCTCAGACAATATAAAAAAAAAAAAATTGTATTTAACTTTGCTGTCATGGGAGGTAAGTAATGAGGAACTTGTCGCCCGTGCAGCCATCATCTCAAGGCATTTTTGTGCACTTACACACTTTAGTTAACCTTCCTTAAAAATAATCGCTATCTTTTTATAGGTAATTATAATTTGTTGGTGATCAATGATCACATATTTCAATAGAGAAAAGGTAATATTAGGAAATATCATCCTGCACAACAACAGAAAGCTGTGTTGCTCAAATTAGCAGAAAACCATAATACGTTTATATCGATGATCAGTTATCAGAATATTCATATGGCAATTACTAAGAATTTGAGATGAATTATCAACCTCATTGATTGTAGACGTGGATGTTTTTTTTTTTCTTTTTTTTTTTTTTTTTTTTTTCATAGAAATCGCTCCATACAAGGCGTAAAGCCACTTGATATAAGGAGCTAATAAGAAATGATTATCGCATAGACAGGAAATGCCTATTGACCTTAGTTTTGAAAAGACCAAGACTATTAGGAGTAAAGCAGGAAGAGAGTTTTGCAAGTTTGTAATTCTTGAAAAGAAGCTACTGGAATAGGTAGCTGTATTATAATAAGGTATCAAACCAGTGAATTGATGGAAACCACTAGATTAGCAAGTCAAATGAACTGGAACAAAGGAAACCGGGAATGGATCAGATGCTTCTGAAGAACGCTTGCCATAATAGTATTAAAAAGGACTGATACTAGCAACATCACGTATGTGAGAGAGAAGTTGCAGAGAAGAAAAGGTGGAGTCAAATTACAGATACGTTTTCTGCAATTTATCAGGAAATTTCAAATGGGACACAGATTCACCAGCGCAAATATGTCAATAGTGCTCCATACATGAATTTATATTTCTAAATTTAATGACTTAGTTCCTAATTCTACATGTTAATACCAAAAAATATTACCATTGTAGATATTTTAGATTGTTGGGCCTATTGAGTAAATGTGGTATTATGTTGTTTTTTTATATATAACATACAAATGTTATTTTGATCAGTTTTATTTGTATAATAACTTAAATAATATTACCATGTGTGTATCAAATTCTGACAATATAAGATACTTAAAATAAGGTTAACGGTGGTGGTGGGAGCACCCAACTATCCAAATAAGTTTTGTACAATGAATGATGACGCTAATGTACAGGGTGGAACGATAAATTTGTCACTCTAAAGAAAACAACCGATTTATTTTAAAACTTTTATTGAAATAATCAGTTCAGGTAACTTGATTATGTACTACCGCTGACATCTATTCAATGCAGCCACCTTCAGCCTCAATCTCCGACTCAATACGGTGCCGACAAGAGCTCAGTGAATACTCAGCAGGTGATGGCAATCAGGCTGGCTTTACTGTTATAGGAAATCATGTAGGTAATGTTCTTGGCATATGACCAAACAAAGTAGTCCCGAAGGTTTAGGTTGGGGGAGGCCAGTGAGAGAAGGGTACAAAGTTGTAGCGCTCTTTCTGGGGCTAAGCCAGGGTCTCTTTGGACTTGTGGGCTGGTGCCGAATCCTGCTGTCACAACCAGGGTCTGCCAGCAGCCATCTGATTGCACCAGGGGATCAGCACATCTAGGTACACTTTTGTGTTGACTTTCAAGCCGACTTTGAAGATGTAAGGTGGCATGATGTGGCCCTCACTTAAAAGCATATCAAAGACCATAACTATAGCCGGAAATTTTGTTGAACTGTGCCCTCAAGCGTTGAACCATTCGGATTTGCATTTTGATGGTGCTGGTAATGGTCCTGTTGTCATAACTTGGATCGGTAGAGAGCATGAGTTGTACAGTGGCGCATCTCTGATCTTGTTTGTTGAACATAGTGTCACTTTCAGACATGATAGAGGGCTCCCATTGCTCTTGGGATTTGTATACAACTGGCCAAATAGTAGATGGTCTGCAACAAAAGAAAACTGGTTTTCATGAAACATGTCGTTTTTTCTATGGCGAAAAAATTTATCATTCCATTTTGACTATTCTTTTGTTATCAGCGTGTTCAGTGCTGTATGTGACATAATGGAAATGCAAGACATAATGTTGGCAGTCATAAAACCTTTATCCACTTCGTCCACTGTGATTCTATTTGAGTGTCTATCAAAAAACTATTTTTTAAAAAATAGAATTAAGTGCTGTAATTTTTGGTACTGTGGATGTCTAGTTAAGACTATGATTGAGGCGTCCTCAATATATCATTTTAGTAAGCATTAGTCTAGGGTTCACTCTGATCTCTGTCAATTCTGTAGGTTTAATAAAAATTTATTTGTAAAGAAGCATAAAAATATCTTTTCCGTAACAGTT
Source organism: Euprymna scolopes (assembly GCF_053919585.1). Taxonomy (NCBI): domain Eukaryota; kingdom Metazoa; phylum Mollusca; class Cephalopoda; order Sepiida; family Sepiolidae; genus Euprymna; species Euprymna scolopes. The sequence continues at coordinate 565,363 of NC_136517.1, read as the reverse complement.
TTGTAAATTGATTTTTAATTATTTCTCATTTCTGTTTTTGTTTTTTCTTAGAATGCGTGCAATATTTGGACAGTGCCAAAAATCCCCAAAAACTGGAAATATTATCTTGACCCAAAAGCTGCTGCAATTGTTGTTGGATGGTTTTTTGTGCAAGCTTTCCTTGCTATTATCCCTTTTGGCAAAATTGTTGATGGTCAGCCTTTGGTCGATGGAACACGATTGCGTTATCGATGCAATGGTAAGCCCTTTGTTAGGCTTTCTATCTTACTATAGTTATGTAACTTGCAATAACTTTCCCTGCTTTTGTGTAGTTTAAATGCGGGGGCAATGATGTCTAATAATAACCAACAAAAATAGAATTACTAGAAATTTGACTTTGCTTATTTCAATTAAATTGGATGTTCAAAGAAACAAAATTAAATGGTTCTACAATAAAAGAATCAAATGCACGAAAATTACAAATTAGGGAGATTTTTATATATTAATTCATGAGTCAATTTTCTATTTTAATTGAAGATAGAAAATTAATAGTATAATACAATCAAATTTATAAAAGATGAAGAAAATAGTTTTCTGATAATGATATGATAATACATATAATTCTCTCTGCTTGTGTGGTGTTAATATATAAATTTGCAACTGAGGACCTGGGCAGCAACTGTCCAGAAGAACTTGGCTGAGCTCTCAGGTCTTATAATGGTGGAATTGCAATTGGTTAATCATCTAATGCCATTTTGCTCCTGCTGCCATGATTTGGTGTATGATGCAGTCAGGAAAGGAGCTAACTTGACCTAATCTGGGTGAACACTATGACAACTTTATATCATACACAGTTTTAATGATTAAAAAATATGCTTACATTAACAAGAATATAAAACCAATTAATATATGTGGAAATAAAAAGAGGACATTTCTGAAGTATATGGTAAATTGTCTTTTTAATATAGATTTATAAACCTATTTGGGAAAATAAAATTCAGACAATTTCAAAACTCTTGCTGTTCTTCAGTGATCATTTGTAAATCAATCAAAATATAATTCTTGTTCATATAATCCCAAGCTTTTTTCTCAGATTGTAAGATATCATAGGAAGACATTTTCCTCATAAAAGTATTAAGATATTCCAATTTCTTATAATATTAAAAATGTATCATTATTACAATAGAAATATTACATTATCATTGAATATAAAAATGTTCTTTTTGTAGAGATTCTGAAGCGTTCTAAAATATGGAATATTAAAGTATTCTATTTGTAGCAATCCTAGAATGTTCCATCCACCAAAATTAGAAGAGAACAATTTTTGTATAAACTCTTTAGTTATGCAGTTAAGACGCTAACTACTGCTGATTCAAACAAAATTCCTAGGATAATTCTCCAGTTATTTAAAAGAATCAATTACCTGCATCCCTCTAAGAAAAAATAGACTTGTGGTAAATATAAAGTTCTTCTCTCTGACCAAAGAAATATTTCAATATTCTCTTGTACTTGATCATCTAAATAAAAGCATTAGATTGAAGTTAAAATTGATTATCTCTCTTGGGCCTTGTCAAACACTTTCAGATTACTAGTGGTATAAAAGAAAGCATATTCAATATTTGTAAATATTTTTATTTTTTATTTTAAAATGTTTCCTTGTTTTCAACTCGATTTATGTACAATTAATATTTCTTGTTTTGTTTTTTTTAACTCTGAGTTTTTAGTTTTATTATATTTATTACATGTTTAATGTCCCCTAAACACAAGCACGTAACCAAGATGCAAGTCAGAAATTGACAAAGATCTTTAAGGAATTTCTGCAAGTCTTCAATTCATCAATACCAAAAATTATAACATTTTATTATTATTATTATTATTATTATTATTATTATTATTGTCAAAAAAACACTTGGTATCTGGAATTTTTAAATTATCCAAATTTGTTTCTTTAAAAAAGTATATTCTTGAAAATAAAAACTTGAGTATTTCCTTTTCTATTGAACAATTTTTTTCTCATAACAACTTCATATATGCAAAAGAGACATTTTAACAGTTATGAATTGTAAAGGATTATTTTAATTACTTTTTTTTTATGCACATTTAATGATTTCCTGGATTTTCTATTTCATTTTAGGTTTCCGGGCATTTGTGTTCACTCTACTTCTGTTTGCAATCGGTGTCTACATGCAAGTGCCGTTTACAATGGTTTATGACAAACTTTTCTCTCTGATGGTTGCTTCAACAATTTTCAGCATTGTGCTCAGTATCATATTCTACATCAAATCACGAAGGGCTCCAGCTCTAGCCCTTGCACCAGGAGGCAACACTGGTAAGTACGGATCTCAGAAGTATAAGGTGTTGATGCTACATGTGTTAACTAATATATATATATATATATATATATAGAGAGAGAGAGAGAGAGCAGTTGTCTGTATGTTTAGCTGAAAGTCCAAAATTACTAACCCAAAGATCCCCAAGATTCATATTTTCTTAATCAGCATTGACCCAGATGCATAATATCTAAAAATTAATTAAAAAAAAAAAGTTTATTATTTGGAAATCAAATGATAATTTATATCATTTAATGTTATCAAGATGTACTTGCATTGGAAATTTATTATTTAAAGAGAAATAACTCTGATCTTTTTTAAATTATTTCTCTTATGCCAATTAGAGTTAATTGTGTGTGTCAAGAGAGGAGTGGGCTGGGAAAACGAGGTGAGTGGGGGGATAAATAGGGATAAAAGTTATATTATGCTTTTGTGAGTATATATTTCCCCAAAACCTCTGTCCTTGATGGAGGGGAAACAAAAACTTGCTGCTATGGTTTTAAATGATCTGAAACAGCAGCAAGAGGGAAACTTGATTCCAAATATTTCTCATATTTTTTATATCTCCCCTCTTTGATTTACATATATTAAGTAAATTTCAGTGTATAAGGATTATTTGATACTGGAGGTATTCATAATCATACCTTATTTCCAAAAGAGAAGAGATATAACATATTAGAAATATTTGGAATCAAGTCTCCCCTTGCTGTTATTTCAGATCATTTGAAACCATAGCAGCAAGTTTTAGTCTCTTCTCCATCAAGGACAGAGGTGTTGGGTATATATTATATAAAAATCACTTTGTGTATTCCTTCCTCCTAAGTTCCAAAACGGCTGAGCCTATCTTTTGCAAATTTCACACAAAGGTAATATGTCTGGCAGTGTTCTTAAATATGTGTTGTACGGAAATTCATCTGGTAAGTATCAATAATCAAAACTGGAGATATTCATAATCGTATCCTATTTCCAAAAGAAGGGAGATATAACATACTAGCGGAGGTGCCCGGGTGTGTTGAGGTGGGGCGGGAAGAGAGGTGTTAAAAAAAGGTGGTAGTGGTGGGGGGTGGGGTCATAACAAAAGGTGTTTTAAAAAGGGGGGCTAGTAGGCAGGCAGGCTCGAACCTGTAACACGAAAGAGTAATAGAAGATGAAAAAAAAAAACCTAACGTCTTAGCTGATGTGTTCCTTCCACAATCGGAAGTCACAAGCGTTTTAATTAAGGGTAGTCAATCCAACAAAGACGATGACTTTCAAAAATATCAACGAAAAAAAAAAACTATCTCCTTGTAGAAAACTGTCCAGTTGAGGTGAGAGAAGCTTTGTATCAATACCAATTCTTTCAGGATTCGTTGTCTGTTGAAAGTTTTTAGTAGACATACAAACATACATACACATAAACAGACGTTTGAGATTTATATAATAGACTAGCGGGGTTGCCTGGATGTTTTGGAGGTGTAAAAGAAAAAAAAAAGGGTTTGATAGGAAGGTAGGCTCGAACCCGAAGCCTTGACACAGAGGGTGGAAAAGAGAAGGGAAAAAACACTGCTATTTTACCCACTCAGCTACGCTCAGATTTCTAAAGAATGGACAATCTACTCTTTTTTTTTTTCTAATATAAACAACATTTAACTATTTTAATAGAATTTAACAATAAACTAAATTTCTAACATTCCATTTCTTAACTTTGCCTACAGGGTTCGATTCTAGGCTTATCCTAATCTCTTTGACTTATCTAATGTTCTTATTTACATGGAAAGGGGACAGCCCATTTCTGTATCAACTGGGAGAGGCCCCGTGTTTTGACAAGCTTCTGGGTTTGACCTTTACTCCTGATCTGAAATGGAACACGTACATCAAGTCTGTTGCCAAAGTCGCTGGAAAGATGGTGGGATCTTTCTACCGCTCCAGAAGATATCTCACTACTGATGCAATTCTCTATCTATATAAAAGCCAAGTACGTCCAAGGATGGAATACTGCTGCCATATCTGGGCAGGAGATGCCAAAAACAGCCTATCCTGCCTTGACAGAGTACAAAATAGACTTCGTGGCTTAATGGGAGATGCCCTTTTCTCTACCCTGCAACCTCTCTCCCACAGAAGAGACGTTGCGAGCCTATCCTTGTTTTATTGTTATTTCCATGGCAGGTGCTCATCTGAACTCCAATCTCTGGTCCCCCCTCGCCAATCTTTCACGAAAAACACCCGTCTAGCTGAATCCACTGTGAAAAATTTCCCCCACTCCTTATCTGTGCCTAAATCCAAACGTAGATTCCATGAACAAAGCTTCTTTCTTAGAACTGCACGCCTGTGGAACTCTGTTCCATCTGCCTGCTTCCCACCTGATTACAACTTGGATGTGTTCAAGTCCAACATTAACAAATTCCTAATGAACCACCCCCTTAAGTAAACACTTCATCAAATCTCCACACTAACGTACTGTACTTGCAATAACCCTTATACCTGAGTGGCTTCCGGGCCTTGATAAGTGGTGACCACTGTGTAAAAAAAAAAAAAAAAAAACATATAAAAGGTTCTAAGAAAGAGTAACCGCCCGGAGCACCCCCCCTCAAAAAGCCTTTGCCAGACATGCACAAAAAATGCACACACCTAAACACATACACATTTTCGCTTTTATATCATAGATGAGAAATATTTGGCATCAAGTCTCCCCTTATTGTTATATCAGATCATTTAAAAGCATAGCCAGTTTTAGTCTCCCCTCCATCAAGGCCAGAAGTTTTAGAGAAATATATATATATTGCTGCAGAATCTTTCCCAGGATGTCTGTGCGATAATAGGACACACATTGGACCTTTTTTATAGGTTCCAGAAATGAAACCCTCAAATGCTTCAATGCAATCAAAAACCCAATAATGTGGCAAACAGTGAAAACAATTTACACAACTGAAGTTATGGGCTAAAAAAACAAAACAAATCCTTCTAAATAAAAACTTGTATTATTTGGACAATTATTTTCATCTTTAATGTTATTCTCATAATGTTTTGGATGATTAACTTCTGCAAAGACCCACGGCACAATGGTTAAAGTTGCTAAGTGAGTCTTCTGCAGGTTGAAAGTTCAATCATTGGTATTGGCGATAATCAGGGTTGCGGAATCTAACGTTTTAGCTGGAATCGGATTTCTAAAAGTACTAGGAGTCGAAGTCTGAATTTTTTTTTATCTGACTCTGACTCCTTAAGTCCAATAAATTTATTTTTTTTTTTTTTACATGGTTTTCTTTGGTTTTACCAGTTGCACAATTTAGTTTTTGTATGGTTTTGCTTTTATTTTTGGAGATATATCATATTTTGTACTGTACTGCACTGCAATGCTTCTACTTCAAGATATTTCAGTCCATCGGATATCTGCAAATCCTGTCTGAACAGCCGTTTTCATTTTGGTTGTGACGTCACACAAGATCAATGAAAATTCTGTATTTGAGTGAGATCACTGTGGATTACATCGGATAAACAATCCTATTGTAATCTGAAAAGTTATCCAGTTGCTGAATCAAATGGAATTTGGCAAATGATTAGTCCGGGATCGATCCGGAATTACAATCTTATCCCAAAAAAAAAAAAAAAAAAAAATGGGCCTAGATCAATAAGAAGCAACCGATGCTACTATAGCCCTTTATAGCTTTTTCATATTTTTCCTTTGATGCTTTTTCCATAAAGGCAATATTATCTTTTAAAAAAATTTCTTCTCTGTGTAGTGTATCTTTACTCCCCTATTCTGATGAGAAGCGTTTGGCTTTGAAATGCCATGGCCTGAAGAGGTTTCCCTATCCCTAAATATTGTATTCTTCGGAATCCTAGGAATTCTAAAAGTCGGAGTCTGACTTTTACCATCTGACCCCACAGGCCTGATTGATACTAATCATGCAATTACAAATTACTTAAGAATGCTACCCAATCATGGCTGACAGAATGAAAATCAGCTAATCTCCCACTGATTAACCTTTTACCACCAGAATTTTTTTATGCAATAAATACATTTTTTAATCATGAAACCCACAAGAGACGAAAGTTAGCATGCAACTGACACACAAACATAAACAAACCTCTCATTCACTTGTTGAACCATGCATAGACATGTACTATTGCGCTCACAAGCCATCATAAGAGTAAGAAATGTTTTTTTGAAAGGCGACTTGAAACTACAATTTGGCGGTAAAGGGTAAAATAAAGGGTTCCATTTGAAATACTGTACAGAGTTCGATATAAAGTTTCCGGACTTGAACAATATGCACCAGAAGACTGTGAGAAGGTGAAAGCAGTAGTTTGAATAAGTTATCCTCATCTCACTAATTGCAAAGTATATTAACAATAACAGCAAAAAAATATTTTCTCTCTCTCTCTCTCTCTCTATATATATATATATATATATATATATATATATAAACTACTTCATTTACTCACATAAAATTAATATACGAAAGTATAGATTTATGCATAAACTTTAAGTATTTACTTCAAAAGTGCTCAATACGTAGGTAGAGCTAGTTAGTAATTTATAAAATATATATGGCGATTAAGCTACACTGAATATTCGGCGTTTCATCCACTATAGGATTCGTCAGGCTTATGTGCAAATTCTGTGGTTGTTTCTCGTTTTTATATATGTTGAGGATTTTAGTTAGCCAATCAGCTTTCTAGTATCCACCGTGCCCCTTCCTATCAGTCAATGGGCATGCATTTTATCAAACAAAGGATCTGCTTTAGAACTAGGTTAGTGGTTTAAGGCAGACGATTTTCCTCATTTCTTCTCTTTTTTATTTATATATATATATATATATATATATATACACATGTGTACATACATATATATGTGTGTGTGTGTGGTCGTTTATGTATATTCATGTTTATTTAATTTATTTGTTTGTTTGTTTTCTATTGTTTTTGTTAGTTTTAAAGCTATTTTGTATCGCTATCCTAGAGTAAGTTTTATTTTGTGAACACAGTTGTTTGCTATTTCTCGTCTACAGTTTAATAGATTTTGAGGTTCTTTAAAGTACAGGATAGCAAATTTTTCATGAAGGCATAATTTACATGGGTCGTCTAAATGTCTGCACGTGGTAGCTTGTCTTATTATTTTCCATTCGACTACCGGCGAATGTCCGCTTTCTTTGAGTTCCCAGTATTTATTCGCTTGTGGTCATAGTATCGGGTTTTGAAATCTAAGGAAGTCATGCCTACGTAATATTTCTTGTTATTCGGGTTTTCTTTCGCAAATATTGTTGCTTGATAAACTACGCTTTTTGTTAGACATTTATTTTGAACTGGGCAAAGTGTGCAGTGTCTACAGTTGCATTTATCTTGTTCGTTATTAGTATTTTTATTTATGGTATGGTTGTTCTTGTCCGGGGTTGGACAAGAACAATATTTGCGAAAGAAAACCCGAATAACAAGAAATATTACATAGGCATGACTTCCTTAGATTTCAAAACCCGATACTATGACCACAAGCGAATAAATACTGGGAACTCGAAGAAAGCGGACATTCGCCGGTAGTCGAATGGAAAATAATAAGACAAGCTACCACGTGCAGAAATTTAGAGGACCCATGTAAATTATGCCTTCATGAAAAATTTGCTATCCTGTACTTTAAAGAACCCCAAAATCTATTAAACTGTAGACGAGAAATAGCAAACAACTGTGTTCACAAAATAAAACTTACTCTAGGATAGCGATACAAAATAGCTTTAAAACTAACAATAACAATAGAAAACAAACAAATAAATTAAATAAACATGAATATACATAAACGACTACATATCTATATTTTTTATAAAGTAATAGGGTTCGTGTGTTTCTGTCTGTGTGTACAGCTCTCCACCATCAACGAAATATAAAGGAGGTAAGAGGATAGATCTCTCCTGGTAGAGAAACATTAGAACCCATTTTAGGATGTTTCTGTTATAGGAGACATAAGAATCTTTGCCTAATTTCTTTATATACTATTCTACAAACAACCCCCATATCGAATGACTTATGCTCATTTGCATATCACATTATATTAAATCTCTTTAACTAATTACCTCGACCTTATTACATATTGGAAATATTCTAATCATTTCAACTGTACTATTTACAAAATCTATTTAACATTTAATCTATCTTCTATCTTTTATCTATCTATATCTATATCTATCTTCTATATATATCTATAAAAACAGAGATGTGTGTGTGTGCCACAGACGATTTCTGATTGGTTAATCCAATAATCACATCTCCTAAAAAACAATCGTTTCTACGCTCTTACCTTTACCATAAAATATTATGGCTTTATTTATTGTCCATCTTGGAAGGGTTTGATTTTTTAATAACTTGTTATTTACAAATTAAAAAAATACGAAACTATTATACGAAACTAAACTACACGAAATACGCGCACACACGCACACACACACGTTCACTACCGTCACGTTGTTATGGCAACCAAACCCGCTGACTTCTTTTTCTCATTTCACTCGTGGTCTTAAATTCATTTCGGGTTTGTATTACTGTACACATAGATTCGAATAAGTTGCCAAAAAACAAATATATAACAAATAAATGTTATCAAAGGCAAATTTTTCGTGTTTTTATTCAATTTAACATGTTTATTCAGCTCGAAAAGCATACAGTGTTTACCGATGTATTGGAAAATTCAAGATGGCGGCCGATTCTCTCTTTAACACGGTAAGTTTGGAAAAAGGTGTAATAAATAAAAAACTGGTTAAAATACTGTTAAAAACTCGCTCAATATAGGTTACCATGACATAGGTTGACATATATTCGGCGGGTTTTTAATAGTATTTTGTATAGTTTTTTATTTATAACACCTTTTCCCAAACTTACGGTGTTAAAGAATGTGTGAGACGCCATCTTGAATTTTCCAACACATCGGTAAACACTGTATTCTTTTCGAGCTGAATAAACATGTTAAATTGAATAAAAACACGAAAAATATATCCAGTTTTTATCGGTTTTTTACCTTCTCTGCAGAAGTACAAAAAAAAAACAAACAAAAAAAAAACGGAAGGTACTTTTACAGAATGTTAAACTAACCCTAACCGATGTTTTATGTTTAGTTTAGGAAAAGTCAGAAGAAATAAAAGTCATTATTGCATGAAATATACGTATTTAGTTGAAGTATTGTTTATGTCAATTCTTTCGAAGAAATTTAGCAAGAATACCTGTAAACCAGGAAATCGGTAAAATGTCATCATGGATGAATACTTGTCTATTATAATTTCTACCCTTGACAAAAACTTAGCCATAACAAAAGAGATTTATTGTTCAGATTGTTTTTGAGATTGATTTCTAAAAAGATATTTTATAAATAAAATCGACTTTAAAATTAAAGACTTAAATTACAATAATTGAATTTAAACATTCTTATTTCAATATTTGGCACATAACACCTGCAAAAATGATCACAATGTCAGGATTTCATTTTATTTCAGAATCGATGGCAAATACTAATATTTAACATTAGTTTATCATTTAAGCCGATAAAAAGCCCTTTTTTTTTTCCGAGTCATAAAAGGATTTGGAGTTTCCTAATCAACCTTTCGGGTGCAGTTGCACGCTCTCAAAATAACTAAAGTGTTGGCTTTAAAAAAAATTGGTTCATTAAAACTAAACAGGTTTAGTTTTAATAAAAAAAAAAAAATTAAAAAAAAATCGCTTTGGTAATTAGATATGTCGTATGGTTATCCCTAATCGCTGAATAAAACCGCTAACGAGTTGAATGATTACGACATAAAATTAAACTCGGGTTCCTGAAACGGAAACTTCGTTTGTTTTTGTTTTTTTTCTTATCAATATATTTACATTGTTATTTTGTTTTCATTTTCAATCATTCGAACAGTTTTCTTTTTCAAGTAATCCAAGTTACAAAATTCCCACTGTTTACTATGCTAAAATCACAATGACTAATGTATACCTATTAACCCTTATCCTTGAGTGGCCTCTGGGCCTTGATAAGTGGTGACACCCATGTAAAAAAAAAAAAAAAAAAATCACTCGAACAGTTTTCTTTTTATAATGTACAGTTTTAAAAGTTTAAAAACGATATAGTTTTTACTTCAGGAAAATTAATGGGTCAGTTTTTACGATGTGCCCTGTTAAAATACTGTTAAAAACTCGCTCAATATATGTTACCGTGACATAGGTTGACATATATTCGGCGGGTTTTTAATAGTATTTTGTATAGTTTTTTATTTATAACACCTTTTCCCAAACTTACGGTGTTAAAGAGGGTGTGAGACGCCATCTTGAATTTTCCAACACATCGGTAAACACTGTATGTTTTTCGAGCTGAATAAATATATTACATTGAATAAAAACACAAAAAAGATATCCAGTTAGGTAGAAAAGTAACTTATCTTGCCTTTGATAACATTTATTTATATATTTGTTTTTGACTATTTTTTCGAATCTATGTGTACAGTAATCTTGCCAGGATGCGGAGGAAAATGAATGAAGGGGGAGGGGAATAAAATAAAAACATTTTGGAAACAGAGTAAGTTTGAAAGAATTGCTTTGCACAGAAAGAAATTAATGAAAAAATAAAATAAAATTTCTTTTCTTTCTTGATTTTTTTTTTAGTTTTTTATGAAAAAGGAAGTCAAAATTAAGACTATAAAAAACAATTTTTATTAAGAGCGAACCTCAGTCGTCAGGTCTGTAAAAAAAAGACGTGGAATAATAAATGTTTTCTAATACAAATTGTTTTTACTTATGTGTTCATTTGTCTCTTTGAAGTTCGTTTGTTTAATATATCGGTTTGCAATATAATTTTGTCATTCTGTCAGACTCAAATTTTAAATCTATATATCTATAAAAGTGAAAGTGTGTGTGTGTGTGTGTCTGTGTACATTTCCCTACGAAATAACTCTGTCAATTTTTAGTCTACAGACTCGAAATTTGATATACAGGGTACTGAGATTTGGAAAAATCTATGTGATCGGTTTTTAGCCAGAAATTTGGCGATTAAGGGGTCAAAGTTCAACGATTTGAGCTTTGAGAACTCTACCAAACTTCTCCGACAATTTTGGGTCTACACACTTTAAATTTTAGATATAGCTTCCGTGGACATGGATCTAACTTAATAACTTGATTTGAGCCCAAAACAATAAATTTTCAGGGGTCATAATAGGGGTCAAAGTTCAAAAAATTACCCCCTTTTTTTTTGCTCAGCATACACCTCCAAACACCCGGGCAACGCCGGGCACCCATGCTAGTATATATATATATATATATATATATATGTGTGTGTGTACACGTGTGTGTGTGTATATATATGTGTATATATATATATATATATATATATATATATGGCGATTAAGCTACACTGAATATTCTGCGTTTCATCCACTATAGGATTCGTCAGGCTTATGCGCGAATTCTGTGGTTGCTTCTTGTTTTTATATATGTTGAGGATTTCTAGTTAGCCAATCAGCTTTCTAGTATCCACCGCGCCCCTTCCTATCAGCCAATGGGCATACATTTTATCAAACAAAGGATCTGTTTTAGAACTAGGTTAGTGGTTTAAGGTAGATCTTTTCCTTCCTTTTTTTTTTTTTTTTTTATATATATATATATATATATACACACACACACACACACCTATGTGTGCACACATATATATACATATATGTGTGATCGTTTATGTATATTCATGTTTGTTTAATTTATTTATTTGTTTGTTTTCTATTGTTAGTTTTAAAGCTATTTTGTATCGCTATCCTAGAGTAAGTTTTATTTTGTGAACACAGTTGTTTGCTATTTCTCGTCTACAGTTTAATAGATTTTGAGGTTCTTTAAAGTACAGGATAGCAAATTTTTCATGAAGGCATAATTTACATGGGTCGTCTAAATGTCTGCACGTGGTTTTCAAAACCCGATACTATGACCACAAAAGTACATTCAAAAATAAAAAACACCATATAAAAACAACACTAGCGAATAAATACTGGGAACTCAAAGAAAGCGGACATTCGCTGGTAGTCGAATGGAAAATAATGAGACAAGCTACCACATGCAGACATTTAGACAACCCATATATATCGCCATATATATTTTATAAATTACTATATATATATATATATAATCTTCTTGGAACTTTTTCATCTGGTTGAGATTACTTTATAAATATTAATTCTTTAATATTTATAATATACTTTAGTTTTACCATCTTGGATCATTTTAATAAAAAAAAATTCTGTCTTACAGTAAATTTAATTGTCAGCTAAATATTCTTTAAATTAATGAAAAAAACGTCACATTTTGAAATGTATTTATTTTAAATTGTATTGTTTTAGTCAACGGAATGCTATAATTTGATTTTGAGACAATTTTAAATGGGTAAGATCGGAATTGTTTACCTTAGCGACATCACATGAATCATCAAATGTCATCTTTGCTGATCAGACTATTTTTATTATATGAGTGAAAGTTGATAATGTAATTACGAACATGAAATGCATCATCGTCATACTCGGTTTGATGTCTTGTTTTACATGTTGGCATGTGTTGGAGATCTTTTATAAAATTGACTTCCAAACTTCTCTTGTTAACTTTAGAAATTATTTCTTTTTCTTTGAACAAACTCAGTGAGGTGATGGAAGCAGCATTTTTATCAAGATACCATCTTTAGGTGATTGCCCACCAAGGCTAAAGAGGACTTCACCTGTGTTTTGTTATATAGATCAATCAATGTTCTGGTAGAATTTTGTCTGGCATTCAAAGATCAGGAAATTGTAGAATTTTAAAGAACCATGTATTTTTATTACAAATGTATCTGTATTGATGTCATTGTTTTTGTTTATATTTGTCCATCAATTTTAATGTTTTGCAACTTTTTATTTCATTTGATCTTTTCTTTATAGGTAGTATCCTTTATGACTTTTTCATGGGTCATGAACTGAACCCACGTCTTGGTCCACTGGATTTCAAACTGTTTTTTGATCTTCGAATGAGTTTGCTTACCTGGTTAGTCATCAATTTGTGTTTTGTTCTGAAAGCCAATCAAGACAAAGATGGTTGCCCTCCTGCTTTAATTGCTGTAACCATCTTCCAAGGTTTATATGTGGCCGATGCGTTGTGGTTTGAGGTAAGCAATTGTTTGTATCTTTATTCGCTTACATTTTTTTTTTTTTTTTTTTTTTTTTTAATTACATTTTCACCCCAAACAAGGCAAATTGCTACTCTGGTGTAGGAGGCTAGTATCAGGGGCAACAACTACTGGGGTACTATGTGGGGATTTGGGCAGCAAGATATCGGTTCACGTTACACTTGAATTTCTGCATGTCAGTACTGTTGGGGATTTATAAGTAATCTAAAAACCTACAACTGTATATTTGAGATTACTCTACTCTCACAGAAACCTTCCGATGATACTGGATAGAAAGTAAGCAGATAAGTTTTGCTTGCATTAAATGTTGACCTGACTGTGACGTGTAGGTATAGAAAAGTTGAAACAAAACAAATTATCACCTAAATGTGTGAAAAGATTTTTAGCACTATGACGAGAAAGAGTTAAGAATGTCTAAATTAAAAAAGAGGTGAATTAAAAGGCAAACAGGGGTTATAGCTAATCTCCCTGATTGAGAAGACATAGTTGGCTTAAGGACCTTTAGCAGATAATTGTAGCCTTGTGATTGTCTTGATGATCGAGCTACATTAGAAACAACACATTTTGCAAGGATAACTTAGTTGTGCTCGGCGTGTGTATGTGATTACGGAACCAAACGCTATATATTGACAACTTTTATCCAACACGATGATTGTTGTCGTTTGGCTTTGTTGCCATTTTTTTCTGCAACAGCCAATGTACCTTTCCACTTTAAATCAGAAATATTCACTTTTCTCTTTAGTTACTTCAACCAAAAATTGGAGATTTCCATTTTCTTTTGCATCTTTCTGAATTCTCCATCTTGACTGTCTGGCTGCTAATGGTTAATTGTTCGAGAAGAGGGTGAAGTGCTTTGTTTGTGAAATTCAATAAATCAGTTGTTTTTCATTGTCATTAATTTTCTAGTGAATCTCTCCTGTTTGAGTGTGGAGGAAGCTATAGTATCACAGAGTAAATGTAAGATAATTTAGAAGGCTGCTGAACTGGATATGAATGGGAGGATGCATTTGCTGCTCATTTTGTTATTTCGTGGTCAACGGAATTCTTCTTCCATTGAATATTCGTATTAATGAGCATTTGTGAATAATTTTCACAGAAATCTGAATAACAACTGCTGTTGCAAATTAATGAATTATCCTAACAAATAAATTATTAAAAATGTGATTCTTAATTGTAATTACGCTTTCCACAAGTCATGTTTACCAGGCCTGTTATAGGTATCACCTTGGATTTGCTTCATTTTGATTTTTTTACTTTAGAAGTTGTTTTTACACATTACATATACTCTAGAAATTTCGAGTTCTTAAAAGTAAGGGAGATAATTTATATATTTTAAGACAATATTCCTATAATCTAATCCTATGTATGCATACAACTCTAAATTTCTAACCGAAAGTTTGCAGTTCTTCATGCAATTTAGAAATTGTAGACGTCACATTTCATATTTTTAGATTTACTAAATTATATAATTAGTTATCAAACATACAATCAGCTTAATGAACAAATTTAAGTCTCATATTTACCTAAATGCAGATCTTCTGTTTAATAATCTAACATAAGTTATCTTGTGTAATTTTCAAAGTCAGACCCAAATAACATTTCAGTTAAATCAAATTTTGTAATTCTTCAGCTTTTGCTAATGCATATTATTGACATTATAGCATACATAGCTACAATTTATTTTTAAAATTGCGTAGTTCATCCCAGATGACTGCTAATAGGAAACGTTTTTATATAATCACCTAAAAATAAAGATCAGAGGGTAGGATAATTTATTTTAAATCCAATAATAGTTGTCAACCTTAAGTTTAAAAATTGTCTAAACAAATAAAAAAAATTTTAAATCTAAAAATAAAAAGCTTTTTATCCTAGGCAACACCAGATGGATAAAGCTAGTATATACATACATATAAAAAAGAATAACTTTTTTTTATTTTTCTTCTCTTTTAGGAGGCTTTTTTAACAACGATGGACATTCTCCATGATGGCTTTGGATTTATGTCGACCTTTGGAAATCTAGTCTTTGTCCCTTTCCTTTACTCGATGCAAGGACTTTACTTAGTTCGACACAGGGTGGCTTTACCTTATTACATACTGGCTGTTATCACATTTTTGAAAGGTGAGTTTATTTTTTTATTCTAGTTAGGTGTTATTTAGACATATAACAATGGTTCGGATTATATAGATTTTCTTATTGACATCTGTTAATTTTGGAAGATGATCGTTCTATTCTGTGAGTATGGAACTTAGGTAACGAAGTATGGCAGGAAACTGTCACCCATGCAACAGACCTCCCTCGCCCTCCTCGCACATCGCTGGAATGGTCCATTGAAAATGCAAGCACTGATATGCATGATTTCAATGCTTTTGTCAGAACATTGGTATATATAGTCTTGTACTGCTTTGGTTTGTATTTTTCATCAAAGTTGATTTCCAAAGCCTTTCCTGTTGGTGAATATAACTGTAAGGCAGTGAAGATTTTTAAGATCATTTTTGTTTTGTTTTTTTTCACATAAGTTGTCTTCCTAAACTGATGAGCTGTTGGATAGCGGGATATCAAATTATCGATGAATAATGTTTTGATTGAGCGGAACTGAAACAATGACATCAACATGTTATTTTGAGGATATAACAAATAATTGTACATGAGGGGCTTCAAGCGATGAGAGGAGACAATTTTCCTTTGATGAGAGTTAAACAAATGTTTTTTTGGTGAAGAAGGAGGAGTGTATATAATAATAGCAGTCTATATAATAGATAGTCTGTGAACATTTAAGAGTTAGAGAAATATTTAATATGACAGTAACAATCGGGACAAATTCACATACCTGTTTCTTTGAAAGATGACACAAAGTTATATTTCATATAGCATTTATTCGCACACCGTCAACATTTCGGAGGTTACATTTTGATTTTACATTTTGGGTCTTGATTTCACCATTTTCGACGCTGTCTTCTCCCTGACTTTGACTGACTTCAAACCCTTCTAACTAACGCTCATGTATATATTAAAACTATTTCTTTGTGATTATATCATTTTTACGTCCACAAAGATTCCTGTCAGCCGACATCTGTATCACATATTAGGTGTTATTGTTAACGCACATTCCTTTTTCTTTAAATATTGTTTTTATTTATCTAAAATTTCTTCTTGTTATTGTTTATAGAATCTAGTCAAGTTATATTCCTAAAACTTCATTTAATCATATTTGTCCTTGAATTGCATTTTTCTCTTTAAAACAAATCTAATTCAATCTATATGATGATGATCTTCTTGCTCGGATAATTTGGTGATACTCTGGAAATGCTAATATTCAACAGTATCATCGACCAAAAGCCATAGTTTTAAAGCATCAAGTAACTTGCCTTCATTCCTTTTGGTAGTAGTTTTGTTGGCATTATATCTTAGCCATATAAGCAGGCTACGAGCTGAACTTAATTGTCAGTTATTTATAGATAGTGGGAGCTTATCCTTGTTATCAACCCTTGTTTGTGACAACGTTGGAACCACCTTGCACATAACCAACCTATAACAGTTACAGGTTGGTTAAATGTGTTGTATTTTGAGGTATTATAGCTTTAAAGCAAAACATCTCACTCTCCTAGACAACTGAAGAGAGGATGTAAGCTGTCAAAGAGTTTTTGGCTCAAAACTGGAAATCGAAAACCATGTGACTGTCTTGCATTGGTGATAATGTGTTTTACTTGTGAAGCAAGACAGCATTCTGAAATGTAAGTTCAAATTCGCCCATAATCTGTTAAGATAAAAAATAAACATAAAGGTTTAAGAGTCACTGTTATAGATAGTCGCCCAGAGGATTTCAGTTAAAAATAACATTTTTACTGTTAGTCACAATTGAAAAATTGCATTTCAAGTAAAAACGCTTTGGTGTACTTGTGTGTCATGCTGAAATAAGCAAAATAATAAAAAAAAATTAGGGGGAAAAAATATGATCATGTAGAATTTTTATTAAAATTAAATAATGGTTTTATCATATTTTCTTGATCCATTGTTGATAAGTGCAAAAATACTGGCAATTGCCATAAAGCAGAATAAGTTATTCTTTAAAGGAAATAATGATTTAATATAATAAAATTGATTATAATTTTTGGTTATTTTTACTTATTTCAGCATGTCATGAAAGTACATCAAAGTGTTTTTTCTTAAAATGCAATTTTCAGTTGTGACTAATAGTAAAGGAGCAGCTTTTTATGGTTAAATAAACTAATTGCATGTACACGTTACAATTAGATGTTTTTGTAAAAAAAAAGTAGATTTTTACCTAATTGAATTCGATTTTTATTTCACAGTTGTTGGTTACGTTATTTTCCGAGGATCCAATTCCCAGAAGAATGAATTCAGACGTGATCCATTCAAGCCTAGCATGGCCCGTGAGTTTTTTAATCTCTATTTCGAAGCATTCTTTGCTCATGCAACATTGCCAGATTTTTACTGCCATGTTGGCAGATTAAGAGCTATTTGACACATGCTGTATGGGGGAGGGGGTATAGACAATGAGAGCATCTCTCCATTGACAATCCTGAAACCACATTGCACATAACCTACCCACAACAGTTATAGATTGGTAGCATGTTTTTTTTGTTTTTTTTTTTAGGTGCCTTAAAGCAAAACACTACACCCTATTAGATGAAGGAAGACAGAAGATGGGTTGTCAAAGACTTTAAAGTTCAAATGTGATATGCATGAAAGTGTATGATTTCAGAAAAAAAATTTCCCATTAAATATAAATGTTTGATGTTCATGTCTTATTTGCTATTGTTTATTTTAGATCTTGACAGCATCCCCACAATCAGTGGAAGACGTTTATTAGTTTCTGGCTGGTGGAAGCTTTGTCGGAAACCAAATTATCTTGGAGATATCATCATGGCAGTTTCCTGGTCCTTGACATGTGGTAAGTTCTGACGCTTGAACTCTGGCAAATATTCCATTGATCCATGAATCAGATAGCGTATAAAGAATTAGTTCTGTTATACTTTTACAAAACACATTAGCAGGATTGTAGTGTAACCAATACGAACAATGAATTGCTTTTTGCCTTTGGTAATAATGGCCGCCTACACTAATCAAAGCACTTATGTTTTGCATATGCAATGGAAAGGGGACAATGGCTGTCCCAAACAAATGGTTAGACAGACCTTCAAGGTAAAATAATGAACTGTGTCCTGTCATGCAAATGGTTCATTTTGTTGGCTAATCGATAACATTTTGGGTTTTCATATAAGTGTCAACATGTCATGACCCCCCCCCCCCCTCCACTGAACAACCTGGATATGGCTATGGTGTGTGTGCATGTGTCAAAGCCAACAAGACTGCAGGTGGGGGTAGGGATCATTTCAATTTGTGAGACAGGATGGTGCTTCACTGTTGGTAAACAGCTGAGAGGGCAAATACGAAAGTAGTCGATATTTGTGATTGCTGGCTGGTGACTAATACAAAAGACCAGACAGGAGTTTTGGTTTTATGTTTTCGAAAAGTATCACTGCTGCTATAGTTATCCTGAAACAAATGCAAGAGAAGTACCTTGGTAAGAATGACCTTTTATTTTGCTTTTGAGTATCTAGTGAAAGGTTTTAGCAGTGTCAAGAGAGGTTGTATGAGTAAACAAATGGTTTGTGGCAGTTGTTTAATGGTGTACAGATATGCTCAGCCGTAGAATTAACGACACATTTTAATAACTGTTTTAATGTAAAGGTGGGAGTACATTAGGGTTCTGTACTGAGTACAGAAGTCAAGGGAAAGAAAATATCTTCAACCACATCAACAATGCTTGAACCATCTATCAATTTTGATCACTGTTTTGGTATCAAAAAGAAATAAGGCTAAACACTAAAATCAGGATCTACCAGGCCCTCATCTACACCATTCTTCTTTATGGCTGTAAGACTTGGCCTATACAGGCAAGTGACTCACACACACTGGAGGTATTTGACCATCACTGCCTACACTGCATCTTCTGTTTCTGCTGACAAGTTTTTCCAACAATACAGTTTGTGCTTGCTGCAAGATCTACCCTCTCTAAAAATCTCTCCTTGCCAGACATCTTTATTGGTTTGGCTACACCCTTCGTCAACACCTAGGTGACTACATCCGTGATCCAGGGTGAATACCACACCTATGACCCTGACTGAGTCCATTGCTTTTCATTGATTTCTTAAAAGCCTTATCCAAATTGTTCGGTTGGGGGTGGGGGTATGACATATGTTGATGAATTAGCACTTACTAGTGAAACAATGAAAGGTTCTGTTAAGTTAAAGACTTGGAGTAATGGTCTGAGAGTGAATTTTAACAAGTGATCTTAGTTGAAAAAGGAGTGGGATGCATTTTTTTTTTTTTTTTTTTTTTTTTGATACTTATACATGAGTGCATTGGAATTGTTGGTTTAGAAATGATAATCAGTTTGTATGCAAGAAGTGTAAAACACTGAAAATGGATTAGAATTCAGATGTGGAAAAGATATTTGAGTGTCAAAGCTATTGAAGATATTCAGAAGTTTTACCTTGGTGATATTATTAGAGAAGGGGAGAGGGACTGATGTGAGTTAGGAGTGGACAGAGTAAGTTCATGGAATTTCTATCAATATCAACTAGAAGAGTGTTAGTATTGTTGATGGAGCAAAAATCAATCATGCAGTGTAATGTATGCGAGTAAAACCTGGCCAGTGAAGGTTGAGGATATGCGTTGCATGTAGAGAAAAATGGAGTCGTAATATAGTAAGTCTTAAAGACAGGTTTTGATATACAAATGTATGCGGTCTGATGATATATGAAAGTAAAATCTGGCCAATAAGGCTTGAGGATATGTGTTGCATGGCGATAAATATGAGAATGATACAACTGAGTCTGTTTTAAAGACAGGCTTAGATCTGAGAACCTTAATAGAAGATTAAATTTGGACAGTATAAGGAGATGTGTACAGAATAAGAGACTTTGTTAGTTTGGTCACATTGAAAACCTGGATGAGAGTGTGGATTAGTAAATGTAGAAGTTAGGGTAGTAGGGCCATTTGGCAGTGAAAGACCTCGGAAAACATCCGAGGAAGTAATGGAAATGAAAGAGTAATGAAAACCTGGTTAGAAACTGGTTGATTTGAAAGTAAATTTTTAAAAGCCGTTCAACAAATTCCAGCATTGGTTATTTGGATTCTTCAGACTAGTGTCCTTGTCTTGAGTGTTATCTGCACAACGTTACGACTGATATAACCTCCGACCTTCAGGTGTATCTTGTCAAACTCTGGAATCTGCATGGAATTTCAGCATGTGTTGGGTTTACAATCAATTACTAAGTAGTCTTAGTATAGAATTAAATATGATATGGGAATCTTTAATTATAAAGGATATAATATAGTGATAAGTAGGTAATAGTAATATGTTGCAATGTTTTTTAGAAATAAAATGAGTTTAAGGTTCCTAAAATTCCTAATAGAATTATCTGCAAGGACCCATTGTGCGGTGGTTAGAGAAGTACTTGGAAAAATTCAGTTGTAAAGTGATATTTTCTTGAAAGTTCAATTCTCAGTGTATGTGCAACCGAAAATACAATTGCGAATTACTTAGGACCTCTATCCAGTCGTGGCTGACAGAATGATAGCATGCTAGTCCCATGAAGTAAACAAAGGGTTCCGTTAAAAATTCTGTGTAGATTCCCAAGTTTGATAGAAAGATTCTGGAGTTCAACAAGATATACTTGAAGGAAGTTGGAGATTACATCGACTGAAACATTGTGAAAATGACACTGAAGGTGAGAACAATAGTCCGAAGAATCCAAATAATACAAATATGCTAGTATGTAAAGCATATGTTAAACTTATGATGAGATGTTAAAACGTAAAGATAACATGTATGATAGATTGTCATGACTAATAATGCACTACCTGAAAGTACTGCTTAACATTCATAGGTCATTGTCAAGGCTGATATGAGAAGGTGGACTCTTTCTACCATGCAAGAATAACCTGTACCTCTAAAAAGCCACTATTGATTTATGCATGGAGTATTGTTATCACATCTGAGCTGATACATCTGCCACTAGTCTTTTTTGCTTTTAGATAAGGTTTAAAAAAAAAAAAAAAACAACTCTCCAACCTAAACTCTACCCTTTATTCCATCGCCAAAAATGTTGCATCTCTGGGCCTGTTTTACAAATATGTTAATGGAATGTGCTCCAATAAACTTAAAGCACTTGTACCCTCCGAATGTAAATACCCCCAACTAACCAGACAAGCAGCAAAATCCCATCCCTACACTGGAAAGATCCCGAGATGCCAGAAAACCTTCTACTCAAACTGTTAGAATTTGGTCCCTGCTTCCCTAACTGTACTGACATCAGAAGCTCAAGTGTAATGTGGACAAGCATCTTGCTACCTAACTCCCTGCATTATATCCCAGTAAATTTGGTCCCAAAAAGTAGTTCTTTACGTTAGAGTGGCACTATACTTTGTTTGCTGTGAAATATCGGGAGGGGGGGGGTAGTGAGCAAAGATGGAGAAATCTCACTTTCCGTAATCAGTTTCTGTTTATTGAGATTTTCACAAAGAATGAATCTTTTTGTATTTATCTTCATTATTTGATTGAAAATTTCTTTATCTTTCTCTTTCAGGATTTGGCAGTGCTGTCCCTTACTTCTATCCAATCTTTGTCACCCTCTTCTTGATCCATCGAGAACGCAGAGATGCTGCAAATTGTCAGCGAAAGCACGGCATTAGCTGGGAACGATACTGCAATGCTGTCAAGTACCGAATATTTCCTTACATCTACTGAGATCTGAATTTTTTTTAATTTTTTTTTCCCTTGAAACGATATGACTTGGCTTTACGGTGCTCATTTGGCCAGTCTTCGTGGAATGGGCAGGGTGGGAGGGATATATTTTAATTGTACAGTATCAATCAATATGGACTTTTTTTCGGCTACGTCTTGTTCTTCATTCAATGTTTTGTCCATTTTTCATAAATTTTATTTCATTCACCTTTTTATTCGCTATATTTCTCTTTTATTTTAGTTTTACCAAAAAAAATCTTGGGGGGGGGGGTTCGTGCATAGTTTCTTATATCATTCATTAATCTTGTAAGAATCATTCAATGCTTTTTAATTTTTTTTTCTTTCATGTTTATTCATCATTTTTCTGTTTGCCTTCCCCTCTTGTTTCTAAAAGTTAAATAAGCGCTAACAAACAGATCCATTTAACATTTTAGATTATTGTTCAATAATTTTGCCTGAGATGAGGAATTATAAGATTTCTGTCTTCATGATATTTTTTTTCATCATGTCGGTCACAACTGCCGTCTTTAGATGAGTGTGTGGTAAGTGAAATCTCTTGAAATTTCTGTTCTAACTCTTTTATTGTAATTCTGTAATATCTTATGTTTATTGGGTTTTTATAATTTTTATTCATGTCATCCATATATAAAGTTATAGTTTCTGTTTTTCTGTTCATTCACAAACTCCTTCTAGGCTTTTGGAAATAGACTTCTATAATCATATGCATCCATTACTCTGATTCTTTGGATACATCTATTTCATTCATGCTGATATGTGTTGGACAGTTTTTAAAAATTGACTTTCAAAAAACCTATTTCTGACCAAGTCTTTATTTATCCCTCTTTCTCGTAACTCTATTTTCATCAGTTTCTGCGAATTGGCCATGCTGCATCTACTAACTTGCATTTTCAATGTGGCCATCATATCATCAAAATTAAATTTTAAAAATATAAACCCTGCACTAAACCGCTTTAACATGTTTATCTTAATATATTAATAATGGGTTCAGTATGTAAAGCAGGAGTTATTGTTGATCTGAAAATGCCAGGTGTGCCTCAAGGGGTTTAAAGATGATATTTTTTTTACCAAAGATTTTTTTTTCCAATTAATGTTACGTTATGTAAACCTTCTTTCACTTTGACTATATCCTTGGGCCCCACCCTAAAAATTGAATATTACCATATATAAATAAGAATTAAAAAGGTAATATTAGTGCTATGAGATAGATGCAAAAAGAAAATAGTTAAAGCTCAGGCAATGCAAAATCTACTGATAAAATTGTATAATTTTTATAGTTTATAATAAGAGTAGAAAAATTAAATTAAAAAAAAAAAAACAGTGCAATTATTTATTTAAAACATTTTGCTCAATATTATGAAGAATGTTTAACAGATACCATTTTTAAATTAAATCTTCACTTGTTTCAACATTATATTGGATTTCACTTGAGGTGCTTCTTCTACTATAATGTTTGGACATGATGTGTGAGTTAACTTTAATAAGTATATATTCCAATTACATTAGAAAGTGCCTACACCGAATCAAATTGATTAAAAGGCTATATAAAAAGATATATAAGATTTCTAATTATGGACATAAGAATGAAGAGAGGGAGAGGGTTCACTGTCCGAGATTTGGATGAAGAGATTATTTTAAATAATTCCTTCTTTCAAGAGTATAAAAATATGCTAAAGATTTCTAAAAGTCTCTTCATGATGATTCTCATGATTTATAATCCGACGGCATTTGTTGGAGAAGAGTGTGTTGTCATTGTATTCAGCCAGTTCTTCACATGATTCAGCAAAGCCATTTGAATTTATATTTCTTTGCACATGTTCAAACTTGTACAGAAAAAGAGATACAATTACAGTTTAAAGGGATGTTTAGAATCTTTAAACAATTTATCATTTGGAATGTATGAGATAATGGGTGAATATCTGCCATCCAGCAGGATTCCCCATTCCCTGCTAGAATAAAATTTAAAAGAAATGAAATAAAATTAAAAGTAGACAACTCCTATTAGATTCTTCAATTAAAAGTATGATTTTTATTTTTAGAATGTTATTTGGAAATGTTTTATTTCCAATTATCTGAGTCATACTAAGTAATTTAAAAAATAAATTGTAGCAAAAAATGTTTAGAAGTAAAGTTTGATTCATCAGCTTGAATGCTATTTGGGTCTGACTTTAAAAATCTGACATAACTGTTAGATATCTATAATTTTGTGGTATTGATAAGCCAATCTACAGGAACGTTTTTTAACTGTGTATATTTAAAATACTGACAAATTTATATTTAATTCTTTTTTAAACAATTTTTTTTTTCAAATCGGATTCCACCTCTTTTCTTAGTAATGATCAGAGTGGATTGATGGTCAAGAAAACTTTCTTGTGTAAGCCCCCATCTTCACATATTTGTTAATATGGATCTTGATTTTTAATTCACTGCCTCCTCCAATATCTTATGATATGCACGCTAAAAAAATTTTTACCTCCAACCTATGAGCCCTTGTTTTATAACAATGATGAATAATAAATTTCTTCATAACGATACAGAAACTTGAATGTTCCAATAAGATCACTCCATAAACTTTTTCGTCCTCTGATAAAGGAGGGATTGGGCCTAGTAATTCATTTCTGTTCATTTGTTCGCACTTTTCTCAATAACCACGCCTTGGATTTTAAAAATTTTTCACAAACATTAGTCATGGTGAAAGTAAATTTGTACCAAATTGCCCCCAAATCGTTCATCCATTCATTTGTTTGCACTTTTCTCAATCACCACGCCTTAGATTTTTTTTTTTTTTTTTTTTTTTTTTTTTTTTGTTGCACAGACATTAGTCATGGTGAAAGTAAATTTTTCACCCATGTAGGGGGACCCCGGCATGCTCGGCTTGTTTTCAGTGTAATTAAACTTATCTTGATTAATCATTGCTCGTGTGATAGGTGCTTTAATTCAGGTTCATTGTACTTTCTCTAACTTAAGAATTTTCTTCTGCAAAGCAGGGCTGCATGCTTGTACGTGATATTCCAGACATAATCATACTAAAGATTTGTACTACTGAAGTACAATTTTCTTTAACAAAAAACGTCATTTGTTTTCTTTCTATTTAACTAAGTTTGAAAAAAAATTCTTACAAACCTCGTACCTTTCAAAGAGATCTTTGCTATTATAGTCAAATCTGCTAAATTCTCTAATCTGAGTGTCCTGATTTTTTTTTTTTTTTTTTTTTTTTTTATCTTGGATATTTTTATCAGTATTTTCACCTCCAGGGTTTTTTTCCAAAAAGGAGGGGTTTATTTTACTAAAACCTTATTTGGTGTACATTCCATTTTATAACTTCATATCTTTTTTTATACTTTTTCATTTGTCACATTTTTATAAAAAAAATTTTTCTGGTCAGTATTTTTTACTAATTTGAAATTCCGTTTTTTACCCTCTTTAGCACATTTGTTTGCTAAAATGAAGATTCCTTTCATTTACAGTTAAAGATTTTTACAATTCATTAAGTCATAGGGCACATTTTGTTTCATATTATATGAGCAGCCATTTTGTCTGTCAATTGAACTCATTTGAAGTGAATCCAAATGTTATCCTTTTTTCATGAAATGCCTCTTTTTTTTTTTATTTATTTATTTTTTTTTTTTAACTATTTCTCATTTAATTTGTACTTTTTTTAATCATATCTCAAATACTTTTCTATTTCATTTGTAATTGTTTATCATATCTCAATTTAATTTGTAATGTTTTTTAAAATCATATCTCAAGTACTTTTATATTGCATTTGTAATTTGTTTTTAATCATATCTCAAATAATTTTATATTTAATTTCTAATTTTTTTAAAAACCATATCTCAAATACTTTTATATTTAACTTATAATTTTTTTTTAACCATATCTCAAATACTTTATATTTAATTTCTAATTAAAAAAATTTTTTTAATATTAGATGAGGCTTATTTATTTGGATTATTTGGACTGCTGTTCTCATCTTCAACGTTACTTGTACGTTTAAGCTAATGTAACCTCTGACTTTCTTCAAACTCAGGAATCTGAGCAAGGGCATGTTATCATGTGGATTAAATAAAGTGTTTCATTCAAAATTTTGTAAAGATTCCCGAGTCCCAGGAGCAGCCTAAAGATGGTCAGAGGGTACTGAAGTGTTGTGAAACTAACACTCAAGAAAACAGTCCAAATAATACGAAATCTGGAACTTTGGAGAAATCTTCTTTCAAAATATCCATCCACTTTATTGTTTGGGCATTAAAGTTTACAATTATCTAAAATGAAACAAATTATTTAATAAATTTTCCTTTTTTTTTTTTTTAGATGGGTCTTGTTTTCAATTTGTAAACACTCTTTTTCCTCTTAGAATAGAGGGAAGCATGATATTACAACGAAGGCATAAAAAATATACAATTACTTTCACAACTTATCAATAAGGCTTATCTTGACTTGAGGTATTTGTACTTGAGATGGAATTCAATCCGGTTCGGTTGACACAGCTTTCTCCATGGCATGCACCATACCTTGAATTATAGAACATAGTAACCCATGTGTGACAGTCTTAGGCAAAGTCGCATAAGATGGTTAGCCACTCAAGATTCCATCATCAAAGATCAACGAGTTGCGTGCCAGAGATTGTTGCATTTCTATATAAAAAAAGTTTCTTTGGGATTTGTTTAATGGAAAGGAACCAAATTCTACTTTGGTTTTTAGTAAATCTCACATCTAGCTGAGGACCACTTGTGAATTTGATATTCTTGTGAAACTTCTTCTTTTGAAGGAAGCTGATTCAACCTGCCTAAGGTGAGTACTACTTTGGTCAAGTCTAGCAGATGGGAGAGTTTGTCCATGAGAGGTGTATGATGTTAAATGGCTAACGAGTTACTTTAAAAGCCAGCATTGGGCATTTCTTCTCTGTTCAGCTGAAACATATCGGATCTTTTGTAGAAGACAAAGTCAACACTTTTGCTGTGTTGGTAACTATGGCAATGATAGAGAGAAGACTAAAAAGTATGCACAATAGATATATGTAGAAAAGAGGAAAGTTTTTTTACTTGTATATTTTAATGTCTAATTAATAATGAACTGAAGTATTAAATATGATTGTTGATCAAAAGTTAAAGCGAAATTGTAAAGTTATGAGCATTTATCAAATGAAAGTTTTGGTTCTTTTCTTGAATTTAATTGTTTTAGTGTTGTTTTGTACGTTTTTCATATATTTTCATAAACATATTTTTGTTGTGTCTTTTCTTCACAATCATGTTTCAGTTTTGTGTTGACATTATCAATACACACAGCTTTATCTTTTTTTTTATTCGTCTTTTTTCTTTTTATCAATTTCATGTTATTTTGCTAATGCGCATGGCTTTAAAATGACAAAAGTCGCGTCATTTGAATATCCTTTCATGAATCAAATATTTTTTGCATCCAAGCAATTATCATTGGATGCTTCAAACAGTTTGGCTTTACTCAAATTAACTGGAAAAATATTAATGCTCAAATTTGAATAAAACTAAATTGAACCTTTTTGTAAATACTTCATTTGCTTTTTATCATAATATTAATATACCATTTTTTAAAAAATATATACAGATTGAAAAGAATTGACAACGTTCTTAGAATGAGTTCTAGGAACTTTTTCAGAATTTTTTTTTTATTTACTGATTATAGGCTGACTGCAAAACATTAATAAGAACATTTTTTTAATGATCTTATAGAAATTGATTGCCTTAAAATAACATTTTGTTGTGATTAATTGTCACATGAAATATATGTATGATTATGAAGTCTGTTTGCAACCATAACTTTATCTTGAAATTTTTGAGACCGATTGTAAATGAATATTACAGTTCAACTTGTATGACATTGTATCTGATGCCATTCAAATGTGTCATATATTTTCAAACAAAGAAAAATAAATTTTTAAGTTAATTTGTTCTTCAAACATTTTTTTTTTTTTTATATATAAAAAAATATCTGAAACCCAATTCCTTACAAAAAGTATATTTATAAACTTGTAAGTTTTCTAAAAAAAAAAAAAAAAGAAAAAAAAAAAAAAGACTTTTTCTACACAATATCCGCTGTACTCTGACCATGTGTAAATAAAATTTAACACCAGTCAATCACCTTATTGTGATTGAAGAACAGAAAAAAATATTCTGTCTCAACAATGTCTTGTTTCTTTAAGGTAAGGTTGGAATGTATGAAAATAAAATGTTTGGAAATATGTTGGAATTTTGAATGATATTAAATAGTGTTGTGCTAATCTTTCTTTCATTGGCCAATAGAACTGGCATTCCAAAATTTCCATTTGGTCCAATATTTCAAAAACTTTTCAAGTTGTCCAGTTGCAATTATAATCAGAAAAGTGCCTAAATGTAAATATGTCAAAACATTTTTTTTTCTTTAAGGGAGAGAAAAGGATGAACTTTTTTATTTTCTACAAACTTATAAATTTGCATAAAAAATAATTTTGGCATCAACCACTTTATTCAAATATGAATTGATTTTTTTACTACTTATCACTAACAAATTTATCTAAGGAAAATATTTGCACAAGCATTTTTCCCCTATCTCACAACTCTGTTTCTGTTGTCATATGAAATTGATATTTTATAAATCTGTCTTCAATTTTAACTTTTGTCTTTTAAAACAAATAGCAATAATGGCCACAAAAATATGTAGGTAATCAAAAAAAAGTTTTTTTTGCTTTGGTCATTTTATTAAAAAGCAAAAATCAGGTGTTGAGAAATAAGTTTACAATAATATGTATTGCATATTTTTTAGGGACCTTGAATTTGTACATATATACTTATGTTTTGATATTATATGCAAATTAATAAGATGAAAATTGTTTTTTGACAGTTATACTCTAATTAATTAGTCACACCATCTGTTGCCAGGGCTTGAAAGATATTTGTATGTGCAGCACCTGATCTTCGAAAATAGTTGCCCATTAAGTACTGGCCAAGCTCAATGTAACTTGCAGGAATTGGTATGAATTATTAAAAGAAAATTGTGGATCACAATTTCAACAGGACAAAAAACACAAAAAAGGATGATAAAAATTAATTTTGTTGAAGTCATTGAATTTTGACAAGATTGAATAGAAGATAGAATAATTATTAAAATATGGACTTATTTACAGCAAATTTTTATCTTTTTACTTCCTACATACACTTTATAAATAATTTTATTTGAACATAAACTTTATCAAAAATGTAAATTTCATACCAATCTATCATGCTCTGGATTTTTCTCCTACATTTAAAAAGTTTGTGTTCAACTTTTCTCTTGTGAAGTACGTAAAAAAAATCAGTACAATTCTCCTCTTTTTACAGGTGTTACATATCACCGTCATAAAGTAGTTTTCATTCCTTGTGTACCAGTATTGAAATTGTCTTCCATAAATGTTTCTCTTGGGTGAGCGCGAACACTCATAAAGAAGGAGGCAACAATCTCAATTCATCTTGATACACATATTTATATATGGAAATGTTTCTTCCACTATATTTCATCTTTTATTCACACCAATCTCTTAATTTATGAAGCGCCATGTAATTACAGAGCATATAACAAATAAATGACAAAAGTCTATGTTCCAAATGTCAAGATATTGATCAGCTTACCATTTATTCTTTTTAGTATGTTGACATGTACAAAAGGAATAAATGGTAAGATGGTTATCTTGAAATTTGGAATATAAACTTTTGTTGTTTATTTGTTATATATAGCCATTTGTAGTTAAAATATATACAGGTGCACTTGGAGAAGCTGGTAATGCAAGAAAATGTCAGTTAAGAATAACAAGCACCAAATAATTCCATAATGTCATTGGTTGTTTTAATGTTCACGTTAAACTGTGCATCTGTTTCTTTTCCTCACGTTATATACATGCGGTTTGATCGCATGAATCTTTTGGTATAAATTTTATTTTTAAGAATTACTCCTCCCTCAAAGAAAATTTCACAAGTCCAGTCCGGGTCTGTACTTATTTAAACATATTCCAAAGAGAGGCGGAGGCATACATGTATACACAGAAAGAAAGAATATTCTTTTAAGAATTTGTCAAGCTGTTGAAATCTTTTTTCTAAGTTCTTTTGTGGTTGTCTAATTTTGGAATTGGTGGCTGACACTCCATTAGGAAAAAATGCTTTTTTTTTTTTTTTTTTTTTTTTTTTGCGCCCCTCCACATCTCACCATCCAAAGATTCTGTTGTTGGCATTGGTTCCCTGATAGCTTTCTAATCGGAATTCTTTCTAGAATGACATCGGGTACTTATCGGAGGGACCACATGAAGGTTGCCAACATCCTGAGTGAAAGTGAGTTTTGTGGAACAAACTGGATTCGAACTTGGAACACCCACGTCGTCAGTCCATGTCATTGATCACTGTCACCTCTCTTTTCCACATAAAAAATGATTTGTGTGTAGCCATCATGTCGCTATTCACTGACATTTCAATGCATTACGAGTTTCTTCAAAATAATTTACACAAATGCAACAAAAATTAAAATTATTTCCAAAAACTCCACGTAAACTGGCTAACTCATGGTGATACCTTAAAAAATGGACCTGGCAGTTATTCATAATTAGATATAGACCTATAGATGGGAGCTTAAATTTTATTAACTAATCCTAACCACTGAAAATATTTGGGGTAGGTAATTAGTAGTGGTTCTTTGTATTAGAAAACGCCTGGAAGCTATGATGAATGTTGACTTATGGAAATGAGTGCAAACATAAAGAGCGAAACATCTACTGTTATCAGTTCATTCGTCAAAAATTAGGAACATTTTATGTTAATTTATTCAAAGCTTTTAAAATATAATTGAATAATACAAGCAAGTTCAGTATTTTACAAAATTAACAGTGCTTGTTAAGATAGTTGCAGATTGATTTTTTTTTTTTTTTTTTTTTTATCGTTTTAAGCAAAAGCAATATTACATACTTGTCATGTTGAAAATAGTAATATATCTCAAAATTATGAAAATTCATCTAGTAGAACAAAAAAGTCTTTTGCTATATAGACAACAAAAATTGCAGCCATGAAGAAGTAATTTAAAATATTTGTTTGGGAGTTATGTCCCCTGCATTTAGATTCCTACTGTCTACTTTGTAACGTTTAAGAAAAATGCGATTTTACCCAAATCTCTGTAAAAATTACTTTTAAGCAAAAATAACTTTATACTTTTGATGATTTTCGTAATTTTTTGACATATTACTATTTTCGACATGACAATTACATATGTAATATTGTTTTTGCTTAAAACGATATTTTTAAAAGTCGATCTGTTGACAAGCACCAAACGAACTATCCTGAAAATGTTTGAAAAAAATTACTCCAAAATAAACAATTGAAATCTTTTTTCTCCAGAAAGAGAACATCTCTCTCCAAACACTTTTGAATTGAAAGAGCTTCTTTGTCATCACAATATCTTTTTTTTTTTTTTTTTTTTTTTTACCTCCTGATATTTACATATCTAAAACAAGATATAAATTATACTGAGATGTCATTTGAACTATAAATAAAACCTATTTAATAAAGATTTTCTAGTCGTATATTTTTCCACCCTTTTGTTTTGCTCGTTTGTGAACTGTACTAAAAAGTTTAACTTTACAGGAATTTTGAAAAATGTTGGGGGGGGGGGGCTATTGTAAAACAGCTTTTTAAACAAAATCATTACATTTCTTTGGTTTTTATAAAGAAAAAAAATCTGGAATCGGACACAGTGATTTAACTGTCAATAAATGTTGAAAGACAAATGAGAAATACAAGTCTATTCGTAAAATGTCACAAGATAAATGAGCCCTGCCCCCTTTAATTTTTGTAAAATGGTCAAGATAAAATTTCAATCCTTGTAACATTTTATAGACTTCCATTTCCTATTTATTTGTCAACATTTTACAATGGACATGTGTAAACAAAAAAAATTGGCAAGGTTATTTTTCACCATTTCGCATGTCTAATTCAAATAGCTATAATTTTCTGTTTTGTTGTTAATTCTGAAGTTAATATTAACTGAAAACTTGTATGTTTTTTATAAAAAGCAGTTGTCTTGCCCAACTAAAACTCAGAAAACCACTAAAAATATGTTTACTAATCTATTCTGATTTAGTATTACTCTGGGCTGGGTATAATGAAAAAAAAATTATAGTCCAATGTTAATTCATTAAGAGTCGCCAGGGACTAGCTTATTAACTGTAAAAAATAAAAATGCATTCAACAAATAAAGGGAAATTACTCGTTTAAGTTATTTCCTCCTGAGCTAATTGAAATTGAAAATTATAAAAATGCTAATATTAGTTGCAGGAGTACACATGGTAATTATTCATTTCTGGGCAACACTGAATACCCCTGCTGATAATTGATCAATAATATTATTCAGTTTTTTTTTGTTTGTTTTTTTTTTAACATTACTTTTTATACAAGTATGTATTTTCTCTAATTATTTATCCCAATAAATATATATATATATATAATTTCATTGTCATGTAGAAACAATCATGTAAATTTTCTCTCTCTTCTTAACATTACAACTTAAAATAAAAACTCATTTTTACATTTGACTTCGAGCATCTTTTTTTTTTTTTTTTTTTTTTTTTCCTATAAATATACATTAAAACATTACCAGTGTTGGTTCTGGAACATTCCAGGTGTTGTTTTTTTTTTTTTTTTTTTTTTTTTTTCCATTTCATATGTTTTAATATTCATCACTAGTGTCTTAAAAATAAACTGGCAGTATTTGTTTTTTTTTATACATTAATTGCCTTGACGGTAAAGATTTTTTTTTCTTTCACTTATATGATGATAATAAATATCTGCTTCCAAATCGTAAATTTCATGTTTTTTTTTTTGTTTTTTTAATTGCAGATGAATTTTGTTTTACTGTCTTCAATTTCTCCCAATTGTCAATGAATATATCCGATATTGTAGATAGTTTTTGTTTTTCGTTTCTTAAATCTGTTTTGTGTATATCTCTCTCTATACCTGTATACATACTAGTATTGGGATGATAATTTAGAAAATTTTTAGCCTAATTTCCAATCCCAAAAATGATTCTTTTAATGCTGTTGTTTAGAACTGAATTTACTACTATTGATACTAATGCTAAAATAAATACTTATTGCTTTTTAATTTCCAATAAAACCAAAATTTATGGATCATAATAACGAATTTAGGTTAAAAATGATGGTTGCATTAGCATGAAACACTAGTGTTTGTAGGTCTTTGGGGGACGTTACAAAAGTAATGCCTCCTATCTTTCGATTCTGCCTGACTGGATCAGAAGGGATTGCAAATTGCATAGTTATGACAATTGAATTTATGCATTCATGATCTGAAAGTTTCATCTCTCTGTTGCAGATATTGACAGTATGAGACTAAAAAAGCAACCCTTGTCATGGACGTGTGTTAGAAGCAGATACATCATTGAATTTCTCCATACAGAAAAAATTTAACTAATCAATATTGACTGACTCCTGTTGAGCATTAAAAGCTGATACAGTTGATGTCGCTACAATTTGGATGAGTTTGTCGATTTCACAGTGGTGACAAAGCGCACTCAGGACTTTTACAACTGATACATCAAACGAGGCTGGAAAAAAATGCATTGAAAATAGTGGCAACTATGTTGGAGAATTGTGGTCACTGACGCTGTTAAAACAGCAGGGCTGCTGCATGGAGTTGCTAATGTTTTTATATATAAAAACATTAGCAGTTAATTAAACAATACAAATATTTTATATCAGATGCTATTATGATCAAATGGATGCTTGGTATTATAGATAAAGTGTTAATATTAGATGAATTGAAATGATGATAAACAAGGCCGATAGCCATTAGTCGCGTGCTCTCGTGAATGTAGGATTGACATGAAATTCTTAAAGATAAACTAAAATGACCGAAAAATGGGCTGAAATGACTTAAATAAATAAAAAATATGACTTTAATGAACTTAAGAATGATTTGAATGCTTAAAAAATAACTGGAACCCTTCAAAAACTTGAATGGCTTTGAGACTGACTGGTTGTAAAGTGGGTGATCATTTTACATTAAATTAATACAGAAAAGTGATCCCCCACTTTATATCACAAAGTTACAAACATAAGTACAGCATGTAAGAACAGATACTACACTTTGAGATATTAAATCGTTTATTCATGTTAAAAATACATTAAAAATCAACAATGAACAAAAAACTTAGGCACATGGCAAACTCAAAAGGGGGGATTGTGGGGGTTATTGGTCATCCTTGTCACTCAAGAACTAAACAAAATCAAGTTTCTCCTAGCTATCTTCTTTCATCATAATACCGCATTCACCCTTTCGTACTGGGGGACGTCCTACTTAACTCCCAATTTTTAAAACATTTTTTATTGACGTGTAAAAAAACAAAAAACAAAAAGATTACAATAAAAATCGTACAATAATTCATTTGTGTTCAGGGCGGGGGGAAGAAAAAACAAAAGGTGATCAGTAGGACCCTCCCAACCCCATCTAGTTGATAGACTGCCTGTTCCACTAGGTTTGTAAAAGGAACCTTGCTTCTGCGGGTCAGTCTCTAAGTGGGGATGCCCTCTAGATGGGGGTGAATGGAGAAAATGTGGGTAAGGGATGGGGGTTAGTTTGTATTTCTTTCTCTCCAAGATGGGTAAAATTTAAAGGAAGGGGTTAAAGCAAAAATTGCAAGTAGGAGGGGATGGGAATCTTGGAGGCTTCCTAATCAGGGAGGGATGGAACACACAGCTAGCTGAGAGGCTACTTGTTTAATTTTACTTTACGGAACTGCGCGTTCCACACCTAGGTGGAGAACACGTATTCAAATTTGGCTCCTCTTCATACAATGTATCTATCCCCCTGTCTAATGCCGCGCGATGCAGCCTTCTTCTATCACATCTGATCTTCACCCGTGGTTGGTGTTTAAAGAAAGCGATCAGATCCTGATCAGAAAAAGACAAAATCCACCGGCAACCTTGCAGATGCGATGTTCAAATCACCATTCTCACCACGGCCAGGATCGTAACATAGACCATTTGTCTTTCCCGGTCCCATGGCGGCCTCACGTTTTCTATGACATTGGATATGGTAATTTGTCGAGGATGCTCAGGATCGATGTGAGCTGTCACCTTGCTGATATACGACCAGTACCAGCGGAGTTTGCGGCAATCGAAGAAAGCATGATCAGTCGTTTCTACGGCCGTTGTCCCACAACGGGGACAATCAGGCGACTCCAAAAACCCAGAACTGCATTGTATGTTGTTGAGTGGAAGTGCATTTCGGGCCAATCACCAGGTCAGAGAGAACTCTGAATTGTTCAGATAACTCGAACCTGGCGCCCAGCTCCACGCGGAGCGGATCTCACTGCTGCCAACCCAAACGCGCGCATAGCGGGTCGTCGGTGGGCCCCTTCACTAGATCCCTGTGGAGTTCCCTACAGGTAGCAGGCACAAGGTCTTTGGACCTTGATAGTCGTTTTAGCACGGCTTGACACTCTTTCATGTAGGCAGATTCTCCCCGTGGCCTGTGACAGGTCGAGCACGAGGTCGGGGAAGGTGGCAGTAGCCACGGTTGGTCATCTTGCATATAGTGGCTCAGGAAGGCCAGCCTCTTGATGACACTTCAAGTCCGGCATTCCCAAACCTCCCTCACACGGATGTTGAATACAGACTTGTCTGCTCACCCAGTGTCTTCCTCTGTCCCAAAGGAGCGAGGACAAGAGTTCAACAAGAGCTGTAAGGTGTTGTGCAGGCAGCGGAAGTACGGGCAGTCGGTAAAGGATGAGAGGAAAGACGTAAGTGGCACACGCCTCAGCTCTACCCTTTAAGGAAAGTTTCCTAGGAAGCCACGAATTGATGCAGCCTCCACCTTTGACTGTACCTCCAACCAATTTTTGTCAAGCTGGAGACCCGATCCGAACCGGGCCATCCGTCCAGCAGAAGGGCGCCGAGAGGTTAGCGTTGCCACTCCAGGCGCCCAACTGCAGTCCTACCGACTTGCTGTGGTCTATCTTGGTCCCTGTAATTCTTTCTACCGAGTGAGCGCCTCCGACACAATCTCAATGTCTCTGAAGCTTGACACAAAGACCGTGACATCATCGGCGAAAGTGGATGCCTTGGCAGCTGAGCCACCGGGTATTGCAATTCCACGCAGGGCCAAATTTGCCTCCCCACGTCTCAGCTTGTAGAGCAGGGGCTCCAAAGCCAGAACAAAGGGGCGACAGCGGACAACCCCGATGAACTGACCGAGCGATAAAAGATTTCGAGTACTTTCCGTTGACTTGCACGACGGCTGTGGGCTGTCGATACATCACGGAGATCCACTTGCAGAAGTCCTGTTTAAAACCAGCAGCCTCTAAGACAGATGCCAAGAAACGATGGTCGACCCTATCGAAAGCTTTGGACTGATCTAAGTTGATCAGCGCAGCTTCCGTGTCGTCATCTATCTCTCCCTCTAAGATCGTGCGTATCTGGTGCAAGTTGTTCTGAATCGATCTCCCCTTCACAGTGTAATTCTGTTCTGGTTCAACCAACTCGCCGATAACAACCGGCAGCCAATTCGACAGGACTTTGGCCAAAATCTTCAACTCTTTGTTTAGCAGAATTATGGGCCTGTAATCGTCTTACTCTTCGCCACCATGCCCGTCACCTTGCCTCAACAATGTGATCACTCCCTCGGTGACTTGCCCCGGGATGGATCCCTGAGCAAACCAATGGTTGAACACATCTGTCAGAAGAGGCAGAAACCTGGGCGACAGCCTCAAATACAGTTAGTATAGTAGACCATTGAGTCCCGGCGATCTGTTACAGTTGACCTGCTTCAGCGCAGTAAAAAAAACCTCCCGTTCCGTCACCCGGCCCTCGCAACTAGCCGCCTCAAGGCAGGGAGAGTCAGCCAAATAGTCGCTAAACTCAAGGACAGGAAGATTCGGCTGTTGCGTAAAACGCTCCTCGAAATGTTCTCATAACCCCTCGCAGATCTCCCGAGTCGATTCCAGGGTGCGTCCATCCGGATGTCTTACCTTTGCAATGTACTTGTCCGAGCCATGCCTAGAAATTTCACGACGTGCGTCAGTGTTGGAGTTGACTGCTTCATTGCCTATCTTTCTAAGCCTAGCTCTGACTACTTGACCTTCATAACGCTCGCTATTCTCACGCAGAAGGTCCTGCTTAGCTAGTTCCTGACTAACCCTATCACCCTCCCCCGTAGCCCGGGCTAGTTTCTGCTCTAGCTTCTTCTTCGTCTTGGCCTTATCTAGTGCGAGGCGCTAGGCATACTTGACGGAGAAGGCTTTAATTTTGGCTTTTAAACCTACTCACCACTTACTCCCGGTAACCGCCCCCACTAGTGCTTTTTGAATTAATTCTATTAGCTTCTCTTGGAAGTCTTGTATCTCCAGAAGGGAGGTGTTTAACTTCCAGTGAGCCACTAACTTAGGCCTATTTCCTAGCTTCAGCCGGGCCATAACTAGTTTATGGTCCGTCTGGCCTAGCCAAGTAAATGTGGGACAAGATAAGAAGTCTACTTCACCTCTCCTAACTAACATCCTGTCCAAGTAAATGTTTGGATACGAGGAAACGCTATTGGTCCACGTCCACATCTCCCGCCCTGGATGCTCGACCCGAAATCTGTCGACCAGACCACATCTAGCCATCAGATCAGCCAGGCTGGACTCGCACCTCTCCAATCCTCTAGCATCACCTCCTACCTTATCTATCTCGGGGTCTAAGATGGCGTTCCAATCCCCCATTAGCACTACCCGCTTCCAACAATCTACAAACGCGTAAAGCTGACTGAAGAATGAGACCCTCTCACGAGCGGTGCTGGGCGCATGAACCGCGATCACCCGAAACACAGAATCTTTTACGGCAACATCGGCCACAACCAGCCTGCCCACCGCATCTCTATGGACGTCGGCCGTCGCCGACAGGGTACATTTAACCAGCACGGAAACTTCCTTCCCCCGCGGGCTGCTATATGCTGAGAAAACCTCAAAATCTTGGGCCAGCACCCGACAGTTCACAGAGGAAACGAAATGCGTCTCCTGAATCGCAGCCACATCCACTCCCAGGGACAAGAGGTTGTGCCGGAGGCGAGCCGCCCGGCCCGATGATCTGAAGCCCCTCGCATTCAAACTAGCCAAATTCAAAGCCATGGTACCTACCTTAGGGTGTGTCACACTCAGCTCCGGTCAGCCGGGGAGAGGATGCCAATGTTATGTCCCATGCTGAAGGTGGTCAGGTTTTTCATATCCTGACCTTCTTTCGCAGTGCCGCCGACGTCCAAAGGATAAATTAATTTCATGGCCCTGTAGAGTGACGGATGGACCAACACTGGGACCCTTCCCTTGCATTGTTTGACAGTTCATCAAAAGAAGGTGCATTTTTGTTAACCAGTTTGATTCTCGGAAACGTCCCTTCAGCAGCCTGCAGCCTTGTCCACAAATTGGTCTTGCAGGCCTCTAGAGTTCTGACAAAAGTTATTAGGAGCGGGGCGTCCGGGAAGTTTGAGGGGATATTTACATCTTTCCCCTCTATCTGTTTGTAATCGAGCAGAGGTTTTAAGTTTTTCCTCTGCCGATTGGAAATGTCTGTTGCCATAGATAGAGGGTCTACATAACTTAGTTACTTGGGGGGGGGCAAGGGCTTTTAATCTGGTTGGTCTGCGAGAGGCAGAGGAGTCTTTCTCTTCCCTCGGTTCATTTTTTTCCTTTTCTTTTTGGGATGGTGGCTCAATTTGCATTGATATGGGGACAGGTGTTTGTGTGGTGCCTGGTGTTAATGCTGGTGTAGTGTCTGGTGTTGGTGCCATGTTTGTTGTTGGTGTGGTGTCTGGTTTGGGGGTGGAAGTGGATTTTGTTGTTAGGAGTGGTGTATGTTCACAAAAGGCCAAGAAAAGCTTAAAAAGCTAAGAACAGCATCTATTAACAACAGACCTTTGATCTTAACCAAAAAGGCCAAGCACAAAAGTGTTACGGACCGACTGACTGACTTATAGAGTCGCTTGCACGCGACTAATAAAAATTATTTTATTAAAAGTTCAAAGAATATAAAGATTTATTTCCTGATTACTTTGGAGTTTCAAAAATTAGGTTTTTCTTGTCAGAGAAAATTATGAGCAAAGTAAAAATAAAGGATATGTAAATATATATTCTCCAAAAATCAACCAAAGTGAAATGGATGAAATTATAACATGTACGTTTAAAAGTATTATTGAAAATTGTACAATAAACAGATCACACACACACACAAAACAATGAAACACAGATATGTGTACAAATAGTTGCAAGGATATACACTTACATATAACATCCACACATTCGTGAGACATGAAAAAAAAAGTTGACTGTGGCAACGTAAAAATTAAGAATATACACACACACACACACACACACACACACACATATATATATTTCTCTGTTACAAAAAAATCAATCTGTATTTAATTGTATGTGAATAAATATATCAACTTCCATTCCATCATGCAAAAATTAGCAAGTAAAACATACCTTTTTCTAGCCCTTAAATGAAACCATTTAAAGTGGTAAGGGAAAGCTAATAGCAAGTCAGACAACCATCTCAGGCTTACCTCGCCGATGTTAATTGTTGATTCACCCATTGGGCTAGTGTTAGATTTTTTGAATAAAGAGAAAGCAAGTTTGCAAAACCAGTTAAATTAACAAAGAGATTTGATTTGTCTTAAATTTTTATAAACACTGTTTCCTTTAAAACATAATAAGGCACGAGGGAAAACTAAATGAACATGTCCAAAGCAATGACAGAAACCCTAGTAATTGACCTTCAGTCTATAGTGGAATGGAGCCGTAAATGTGAACATTTAATGCTACTAAGACTAAGCTTCTTTCCTTTAATAATTACAAAAAACCTCAACCACCAATTGCTATGAAAAATAATACCTTACCTGAGAGCCCATCTTTCAAACTTGTCAGCCTAACATTCACAGACATCATAAATTGGAACAAATAGATTGAGATTAGAAAAACAATACTCGCATGCACGTGTCAGTTTCTTTCCCCCTTTTTTTTTTTTTTAAGAAATTTAACGTTACGTTTAATACCAGGCAACGCCGAGTACATCTTCTAGTATTTAATATAATTCTCAGCCAAACAAAAAATTCAGATTGTTCTTGATGGCCATACTATAGGACATTAATGCAGGCGTGACCCAGAGGTCAATCCTTGAATTATTATTTATGATATTCATAAATGATATCCCTGATGCAATTGTGTCTGGGATGGTTATATTTGCAAATGTCACTACACTATATATGCTTGAAATGGTAGAAAAACGAACACACACACACATTCAACGCAATGGCTGAATCCTTAGAAAATGATTTCTAGTCTGTAGTGGAATGAGAGACTAAATGGATAACATTTAATGTTAAGTTGGTACAAAAATAATGTGTTTTGACTTGAAGTTGAACGTTAAAAAACGACATTATTTTTGCACCAACTTAATAGTACTAAGATAAAGTTGTTTTTTTTTTCTTTTTAACAAATTTTTTTATTGCATTTTCACTCCAAACAAGGCACAGTGCCACTTTGATGTAGGGGATTACTATCTGGGGCATAATTTGCAGGGATACTATGTAGGGAGTTGAGCAGCAAGATGTTTGTTTACATTATTATAAGAAAGCTTTTCAACCACAGATTGTCATGACTTTATGCATCCTACTTGAGAGATTTCTACTCTAATAACTTCTGTAAAAATGAATACAAGAAATCTCAAATAGTAACCCCTTACTTTCCAAGTGGCAATATGCTTTCTTTGGAGTAAAACAGTAAAAATAAAGTTTTTTTTACTGTGACTTTCATAAACTTTTTACAAAGATCATCACGGTTGTACCGTAACTTAAGATGCTGCTGATTGTTTTTGTTTTCTTAACTGATCTATCTTATTTTCAAGGTCAAGATTAAAGGTAAAGCGGGGACAGATGAACGCTGTAGGTATAGACCTATAATGTTCACATCTAGAAAATCAATTAAAACACTTATCAAAAGCAGGTGTATTTTTCTCATCAGATATAAAAATATAACTTGATGTTTTATGAGACATGAAAAATAAAGATGGATCCACTCTTAATTTGCATTCATTGTTTTTTGTGTGTGTGTTGCAATTATATAATTATAATTGTTAATTGATAGTCATAAATAGTAAACCATTTTTTTATCTTTTACTCACGTTCAGCCCTAACAAGGAATATTGCCATTTAGATGACTACTATTTAAGACCATGCCTAGAAAAGATTAACAAGATATTTGTTTACATTACATTTCAATATCTGCATATCAGTACAGTCAGGGGAGCAGGAAGGGGATTCCAAAGTCTAGCTGTTCAAGGGAAGAAGCTATTTGAGGAGAAAGCTTTCTGACATTTAAGGATTTTAACAGTGAAGGGGTGTGATTCTGTTGCTAAGTGGGTTTGTCAGGGATATACATGTTGAGGGGGTACTAGTGCAATGAATTCATCAGAGCATGTTCGATTAAAATTCTTGTAAAACAGGTGCAGAGATGCAACATTGCGGTAATGGGATGGGTTGGAGCTTAGTTGACAAAGTGGGACTTATTAGATTAAAGACATTTTTTTATCCTATCTAAGAGGGAGAGACTAATGGTAGATGCACCAGCCCAGATGTGGCAATAATACTCCATGTATGGGGAATGGTAGCCTTATAGATGTACAGAATAGTCTCGGGTGTGAGTAGTCTTCTAGCACGATAGAAGGAACCCACCTTTGCAATGTTCTCAATGTATTTGTTTCAGTTCATATTGCCCGTGAATGTTAGACCGAAGAGATTGAAGGAAAAATTCTCAGGTAGTGTGTTATTTGTCATGGATATATATGGATGATAATTCTTTTTAGTTACACTCTTCTGTAGAGAAACGTCACAACTGGTATTAGAAGACACAAAAATTTTTTTTTTCATAATATCTGCCATTAGTCTACTGCTACTGTGCTTTGGGGTAATTACGCCAAGCCTAGGCCAATTGTGGCAGCCATGTATATAAGAGCAATTTTTTTTTTAGTTGACACAATTACCCCGGATTTGGCGCAATTACCCCAAAGTACAGTACTACTACTGCAAGGTGTTAAGTTTTCTGTTCCCAGCTGTTGGGGTCAAGCGTTTTCTTGTTTTATTGTTGGCGTTGTTGACTGCTCTCCAGGCATTAAAATCATTGGCCCTATGTGATGTTTAGAGCGTTAAGGTCAGCCTTGATGTTGTCCAGCAATTGCTATTAATTAAAATAACACACACACACACATAAAACTCATCCCAAGACAGATGAAATTAATCCCCTGGACAGAATTGTTTTACACCACTTTTGTGTCACTATGAAGATGGTCCAAAAGCAGTCTGAAGCATTTTT
Source organism: Euprymna scolopes (assembly GCF_053919585.1). Classification (NCBI taxonomy): domain Eukaryota; kingdom Metazoa; phylum Mollusca; class Cephalopoda; order Sepiida; family Sepiolidae; genus Euprymna; species Euprymna scolopes. The sequence goes on along the minus strand of NC_136517.1, from coordinate 522,761 downwards.
TCTGGGTTTAAAACACAATTTCATTGAATATCGTTCTTTTAAAGTGTCCTCATGTTTAGATTGAATTTTTGAAATTCGCCAGCTGTGAAAATCAGGCTTTAGTAGGATGTATTTTAATTCCTGCTGTAGATGTTCATTTGAACCTGAAATCATAAAAAATTTGTCAGTTATCTCATAAGATGTATAGCAATAACATACTGAAATTTCAACAGTCTACGACAATTTTAAATGCCTCTACAAAACAATGTTTGGAAACTTATCAAAGGTAACTCATATGACATGTATGTAAGCACCCTCCTTTGACAAACTTCTAAGTCTAACCTTCACCTCCAATTTGAAATGGAGGATCTACATCAGATCCGTTACCAAATCACTGGAAAAATGGTTGCATTATTCTACTGTTCGAGAAAGTATCTCACTCCCAACACAATCCTCTATCTCTACAAGAATCAAATACTTCCTAAGATGGAGTACTGTTATCACGTCTGAGATAAAGTTCCCAAGAGTACTCTTTCCTACCTTGACAAGGTACAAAGCAATCTTCAAAATTTAGTGGCCAAGGACCTTTTCTCCTCCGTACATCCTCTTTCTCACAGAAGAGCTATTACAAGTCTGTCTCTGCTTTATTGTTATTTTCATTACTCGTGTTCAATTGACTTCCAAGCTATAGTCCCTCCTATACTCATTTGGCTATAACAACCGTGAACAATTTCATACATTATCTATCTATGTCTAAAACTAAACAAAAATTCTAGGCGCAGAATTTATTTCCTAGAACTATCCATCTGTGGAGCACAATACAATGAGGTTGGTCCCCGGCTGACTACAACATGGCCGTTTTCAACTCTGAACTGCTAGTAATTATATATATATATGTATATATATATATGTATACTTTGATTGCCTGCTCTAGTTAAGGACCCCACCTCTCCACAGTGTACAGGGAGGATGTTTCACATGCCTTCCTACAGTGAGTTAGTCCACAGTACATTGTAATCTACATTGCACTCTAGTGAATCTACTGTTTATTTAATAAAATTATCTGTAAATAATGGCTTCACTTAAAATGTGATAAAATGCAAAAATCATGTACCATGTTTTAATTGTGCTCTAAACAGAAACGTTCATTTCGAATGCGCCGCTGTCCTATCAAAGAACCAACTGTTCATTTTATGAACTATTTTTAGGTAATCAGTTGAATTAAAGTTAAACATCTAAAAGTCAAGAATCATGGTTCAATTGGGCTCTAAAAAGAAACATTCATTTCGAACGCACCCATGTCTTATAAAAGAATCTATAGCTGATTGTATAGGCTGGGCCTTTCTATTTGTGCGGTGATAAAACTTCTCAAATGCACTTCTGATGTTAGGTTGTATAAAAGTGTTAACTTTGGTCAAAATTGGACATTTTCCGTAATCAGATTTTTTCGATTAACAATTTTTGATACTTATCAGACACATTCTGATACAAAACTCCCAGACACATCAAGTACTTCATGTCAAATTTAAAAAAATAGACTCAGTTGAGTCCATAAGAAATGCACACACATGCACATATATATATTCCCCAAAATCTCTGACCTTGATGGAGGGGCGACAAAAACTTGCTACTGTGGTTTAAAATGATCTGAAATAACAGCAAGTTCATCCCATCTTTGCTTGCGCCCTATGTACTGTTCATAACTTTATGTGCATATGTATATATATATTATTATTAAAAAGTTTGACTTATGTCTAGGTAACCTACATCCAAAATGTCAAGTGTTTAGATCCAAAATTGGCAGAGTAGTTTGGTAGAGTCTGCAAAGGTCAACTCTTTCAATTTTGACCTCTTGGCAGCCAAATTTTCGCCCAAAAACTAATTAAAAAGCTTGCTGCATGCCCAAATACCCTTTATGTAAAATTTCGAATGTTTAGGCCCAAAATTGACTGAATAGTTTGCTAGAAACAATAAGTCAAATCTTTTTGAGCTTTGACCTCTTGGCAGCATATTTTTGGCCAAAAAAACGATTAAAAAGCATGCATCTGAATAGACTTTATGTAAATTTTCAAATGTTTAGACCAAAAATTGGCTGAGTAATTTGGTAGAGACCGCAGAGGCAAATATTTTTTTAACTTTGGCCCCAATTTTAACCCCTTAATATTTATTGTTTTGGTCTCAAATCAAATTAAAAAGTTTGAACCATGTCCAAGTAATCTATATTTAAAATGTTAAGTGTTTAGACAAAAATTGGCGGAGGAGTTTGGTAGAGTTTTCAAAGGTCAAATCATTGAACTTTAACCCCTTGACAGCCAAATTTCTGGCCGAAAACCGATTAAAAAGATTTTCCCAAATCTCAATATTCTTTATGTCAAATCTCGAGTCTGTAGACTGAAAATTGACAGAGTAATTTGGTAGAGAAATGTACACACACACACACACACACAGACAGGCATTTTCACTTATATATATATATCAAAGAATAAGTATGGAGGTATAAAGATGTGGATATGTGTATGTATATATGCATAAAAAAGTGCATGTAAGTGTATGTATATATAAGGATATGTACGTGTGACTATGTACATACATATGTGTAAATCAATGTGTGCTATTAGCGTGTGTGCCTTATCTGTCCCCTGTGCTCGTACACATCAGTCGAAGTGAAAAAATGGACACACATTTATCGAGATAACAGAGAACGAATGGTTTGCTGTTATCAGTTCACTACTCAGGTGTTTCCAGCTCTGCCAACATGTATTATGAGGGTCATTCCACAACTAAACCTCCTATTTTTTAACTCAAAAAATTGAAGAGCTACAAAAATAAGAGTGGTATAATTAAAATGACCAACCTTTTGTACTCCAGAATTTATTTTTCTACATAGTCACCACTATTCTGACAGTGCACTTTTGCCAGAAATTCAATGATGCATCTCCATTTCTGACGCCTGTCAATGCTAATGTTGTTTTCTTAGTTTCACATAGTCAATATCTGAAACAGAGAGATGAAACTTTCGGGTCATGCATGCATAAGTTCAGTCATCATAACCATGAAGTTTGCAATCCTTGCTGATCCATTCCAGCAGAATACAAAAATAGGAAGCATTACTTTTGGAACGCCTCTTGTACTATAATACAGATAAAAATATTACACGTAAACACCTTCGACAGCAGAGAAAACCATGGAGATAAGTTGTCCAGACACAGTCTCGATCCCACCCTCGTGGTTACAGTGGTGAGGGAAGTTTTTATGTATTACTGAATCACCACTTATCAAGGCTAAGAAGCCACTCGAGGACAAGCGTTAATAAGTTTGTGAGAACAATAAAACAGATTAGTAACAATGGTTGAAACTGGCCAGAAATTAGAATATTTAAGAGGACAGCTCAACAAAAATTTGTTAACATTGGACTTGAAAACGACTGCATTACAATCAGCTGGGAAGCAGCCCTATGGTATTGTGTTTCACAGACAGGTACACAGACATGACAAAAAAGAATAGACACTAAGATAAATATTTTTCCTAAGATTAATATATGCTTATTTATATTTACAGAAGAAAATAATGCTGAAATAATAAGTATCTCATTAATAATACGTTTAAACCAGGACAAAACTCAAAGAAAACCAACCTGCCTCCTCCCTTGAGGCTTGCATTTACTAATATCCGCGGGCTTAGAACTAACTTAGAAGATGTTGAGTCATTTCTCCTTGTAAACACCCCGGATATCTTAGCATTAAGTGAAACTAACCTTCACTCCTCCATTCCCTCTAACCACTTTAACATGCCTGGTTATCTCCCACTCTACCGTAAGGACTCGAACAGACATATGCACGGACTTGGAGTCTATATTCGAAACACCCTCCCCCTAACTAGAGAAATAAAACTAGAATCAGAGGGCCAGGCCTTTATGTGCTTCAGACTAAATATGCAACACAATATTAGCTACTTGTATTTTCTCTACCGCTCTCCCTCAAACCAAGACTGTACCCTAATAAACAAAGTCTCAGACAGCATAGATATAGCACTCTCCCTCGATACTAGCGCACAAATACATGTATTTGGTGACTTCAATGTCCACCACAGTAACTGGCTAGGATTCTCAAATCACACAGACGTAGCTGGTAGCGCAACTCATAGCTTCTCTATATCTCATTCCCTATCTCAGTTGGTTACATTTCCGACTCGTTTCCCAGACCAGCACGATTAACATGCCTCACTTCTAGATCTCTTTCTGACAACGGTTCCCAATGACTGTACAACAAATGCCCACAGCCCACTCGGGAATGCTGATCACGCTGTGATAATGGTAGAAATCAGCCTAAATTCTCACCCTAAAACTGAAGACCCACTTCTCAAAACAACGAGGTATTACAAAAACGCTGATTGGGAAGCCATCAGGGAGCTCATCAGAGATGCCCCATGGCAAAATATCTTTACTCTTCCAGCGGAACAGTGTGCAAATGAGACAACTGAATGGTTCAAAACTGCTATTGAAGCACATGTTCCCACACGGAAATACTATAGCAAGCCCCACTCTCCCCAATGGTTTACTTCTGCTTGTGCAGCTGCCATTTGTCAAAGGCAGCATGCGTTCCGCAGATTCAACCGACATAAGTCCAGCTCAAATAAACAGAAGTTTATAGAAGCTAGAAATAATTGTAAGAGAGTGATAGACACAGCTAAGACAGATTACTCTGAAACCACCAGAAAGCGCATCGAAGCACAGAAATTAGGAACCCGGGATTTTTGGAAAATCTACAACAGCGTAGTTAATAATGGACAGTCAATTATTCCCCCACTAACAAACAATCATGAGGTTGCTTGCATGGCAACTGACAAGGCTAATCTGCTTGCCAGTCGGTTTGCCTCAAACTCCACACTGAACTCGGTACACCACTCACTCCCTGATTTTCCTCTGCGAACAGACGCCACACTTGACGATTTGAAAATCACCCCTTCTCAGGTACATGCTATTATAAAAAACCTAGACACCTCAAAAGCATGTGGACCAGATCTCATCCCGGCTGTGCTATTAAAAAAATGCTCTGCCGAGGTTGCTCCAGTTCTGTCCAAACTTTACAATAAATGCCTTAACGAATCTTGTTTTCCCGACTGCTGGAAAACCGCCTCTGTGGTACCAGTCTTCAAGAATTCTGGTGAAAGAACTGACCCACTAAATTATCGCCCCATTAGCCTCCTCCCGCTTTTCGCCAAAATATTTGAGTCCTTAGTTAATCAAGCCCTAGTCCAGCACCTAACAGCTGCTAAACTCCTGACTGACAAACAATATGGATTCAGGCAAGCTCGTTCAACAGCAGATATCTTAACTGTAGTTTCTGAACGTATATACCGTTCATTGGATAAAACAGGGGAGGGTAGAGCAGTGGCCCTTGATATATCTAAGGCTTTTGACAGGGTATGGCACGATGGTCTTCTAAGGAAAATTAGATCATATGGAATCACTGGAAGAATTCATAATGTAATTAAATCCTTCTTAAGTAATAGAAAAATCAAAGTTGTCCTCGACGGACATACATCCAGACAATATGATATAAATGTGGGAGTACCTCAGGGGTCTATCCTTGGACCTCTATTATTCCTGATATTCATAAACGACCTCCCTGATAATATTGTTTCGGAGATGGGTATATTTGCCGATGACACCACTCTCTATAACAGATATGAGGGGAAAACAAATGAACACATATCCAAGGAAATGGCAGAAACACTAGAGGACGACCTCCAATCCGTAGTGGAATGGGGACAAAAATGGTTGGTCACATTCAATGCTGCTAAGACTAAGCTTGTTTCCTTCAATAACTACAAGAAACCTTCTCTACCACCAATAGCCATGGCCAAGAACACATTGCCTGAAAGTACTTCTTTTAGACTCCTCGGCCTAACGTTTACAGGGAATATGAACTGGAATAGATACATTGAGAGCATTGCCAAGGCTGCTGCAAGGAAGGTTGGCTCCCTCTACCATGCTAGAAAACTACTTACGCCTGCCAGTATCCTATACCTCTATAAGGCAACCATTCGCCCATGTATGGAGTACTGTTGTCACATCTGGGCTGGTGCATCTGCTGCTTGTCTCTCGCTTCTGGACAGGGTTCAAAAAAGAGTCGCCAACCTGATAGGTCCTGAACTATCATCTAGGCTTCAACCTCTGTCCCATCTACGAGATGTTGCATCCCTCTGCCTGTTCTACAAATACTTTAATGGTGAATGCTCTGAAGAACTGCAAACACTTGTACCTCCCCGACGTAACTACCCCCGACAAACCCGACAAGCTACTAAGTCTCATCCCTTTACAGTAGAGATCCCTAGGTGCAAGAAAGCCTTTTACTCCAATAGTTTCTTCCCCAGAACTGCGGGTCTTTGGAACTCCCTTCCGGGATTCTGCTTTCCCAACTGCAATGATATGCAGAAGTTCAAGTGTAATGTTAACAAACATCTTTCTACTCTTCTCCCTTCATAATGACCCCGCTAATTAATTCCCTAATAGTAGCCCCCTGCTTCAAAGTGGCACTGTGCCTTGTTTGGGGTGAAAATTGAATTAAAAAAAAAAAAAAATAGAAAAAAAAAAATAATTGCATCTAACAACATTGAAGCATGCCACGAATCAAAGGAGCAGCTTACCTATCAGAATTTCTGCAAGGACGAATTGTGGATCAACATGAAGATGGTCTTAGTGTATACAAAATGTCAGGAAATCTTTCAATACAACCTTTCTCTGGTTAATAAAGTGATAGTACAATTCACAAGAGAGGACAAAGAGTGCATAAAACCTCATCCAGATTGCAAGAGAACTCTGAAAGAACCTTGCATCTTGTGAAAAGAAATATTCAAGAGGATCCTTGGGCAAAGCCTCTGACATTGCAACACAAGCTGGTGTCAGTCGCAGAACAGCTGTCAGATATCTTCACAAGCTGGACTATTATGATAGAACTACGAGAAGGAAACTTCTTCTCCGTCCTGCCAATATCAAGCACAGAAAAGGTTGGGCTTATGAGATGGTGGAGAGAAATGACCTTTTGGACTAATGTCATTTTCTCTGATAAGTCACGATTTGCATTATTTCTCAACAGTGGAAGGGTATGGGTATGGAGGCTCTCTCAGCAAGCATTTAACTTAAAAGACTTTAAAAGACTTAAAAGCCAATGCTGAAACATGAAGGTTTCTTAATTATGGTATGAATGCAATTTGTATGATAGTCACTCAGATCTGGTGGAGCGCAAAGGAAACATCAATTTTGCTAAATATGTTTCAATATTACATGAAGGACTCCTGCTAATATTCTCAAGTGATAAAATGAACTCCCTTATTTATAAAAGACGGAGTTGCTTGTCACTCTGCCAGGGCGAAATAACTTTGATTGAGCAAAAATGGGATTAATAAACTTCCATGACCATGGTAGTCCCTGAATACGAACCCAATTGAAAACCTTTGGGGCAAATTAGACCAGAACTTTTGCTAAAAGAAAAGGATTACATCTAAGCCTGAATTTTTAGCATTATTGCATCAGATATGGCAAGAAATTCCTCAAGATGATATTCATCAACTGATCAATGCCATGCCTAGAAGGGTCATAGCATTAAAAACAGCAAAGAGAATGTCAACTAAGTATTAGTTATTAAATTTGTGACCATTTATTTTTGATTTTGTTCTATAAATTATATGTTTATTGAAATAAACTGTTTTTATGGGTGTCTGTTCTTTTCTGTTGTGTCTGTGTAGTTCTTGAAAACAAATTTTGCTCAATGAAATTGTGTTTAGTTTTAGGTATATAGGAGAAAGGAAAAAAATGATTTACAGTTGTTGTAGCCAGATGAGTTTTTATTATAAATGTTTTTCGGAAGAAGAGCATAGTTTGGAGCTCAATCAAGTATTTACCATAAAAATAACATTAAAGCAGATAAAGACTAGCACATCTCTTTTGTGAGAAAGAGGCTGTAAGGAAGAGAAGAAGACATCCCCACTAGGTTGCGAAGTCAGTTTTGTACTTTGTCAAAACAGAAAGGGTACTCTCAGCATCACCTCTCTAGATGTGGCAACAGTACTCCATCTTTGAGTGTATTTGACTCATGATGAAAGATAGAGGATTGTGTTAAGAGAGAGATATTTCCTTGCGCAATAGAAAGATCCAACTATTTATCCAGTGACCTTACCTGCTGGAAAACTGCTTTTATAGTACTAGTTTTCAAGAATTCTGGCGAAAGAACTGACCCAATAAATTATCGCCCCATTAGCCTCCTCCCACTTTTTGCCAAAGTATTTGAGACCATAATTAACAAAGCTCTAGTCCATCACCTTACAGATGCTAAACTTCTGACTGACCAACAATATGGATTTAGGCAAGCGCATTCCACAGCAGACATCCTAACTGTAATCTCTGAACGTATATACCATTCACTGGACAAAGCAGGGGAGGGTAGAGCGGTAGCTCTAGATATATCTAAGGCTTTTGACAGGGTATGGCATGAAGGTCTTCTCAGGAAAATTAGATCATACAGTATCACTGGAAGAATACTTAACATAATTAAATCCTTCTTAGATAAGAGAAAAATCCAGGTTGTCATCGATGGTCGTACATCTAAACAATATGATATAAATACGGGGGTGCCCCACGGGTCTATCCTTGGACCTCTATTATTCCTAATATTCATAAATGACCTCCCTGACAAAATTGTCTGTGAGAATGGTATATATGCTGATGATACCACACTCTATAACAGACATGACAGGAAAACTCATATCTAAAGAAATGGCAGAAATACTAGAGGATGACCTCTGATTTGTAGTGCAATGGGGACAAAAATGGATGGTCACATTCAATGTTGCCAAGACTAAACTTGTTTCCTTCAATAATTACAAGAAGCCTTCTCTACCACCAATAGCAATGGCCAATGATTCTTTATCTTAAAGTACATTTTTTAAACTCCTCAGCCTAACATTCACAGCACGAGGTTGTCTCCTCAGCAACTGACAAGGCTAACATGCTTGCCAGCCGGTTTGCCTCAAACTCCACACTGGACCCTTCCAACCACCCCCTACCTGACTTTCCTATGCGGACAGACACCACGCTAGACGATCTGAAAATCACCCCTGCTCAGGTGCATGCTATCATAAAAAACCTTGACACTTCAAAAGCATGTGGACCCGATCTTATCCCAGCTGTGCTATTAAAAAAGTGCTCAGCCGAAGTAGCTCTAGTTCTCTCCAAACTCTACAACAAATGCCTTAATGAAGCTTGCTTTCCGGGCTGTTGGAAAACTGCTTCTGTTGTACCAGTATTCAAGAATTCTGGCGAAAGGACTGACCCATCAAATTATCGCCCCATTAGCCTCCTCCCACTTTTTGCCAAAATATTTGAGACCTTAATTAACCATGCTCTAGTCCATCACCTTACAGATGCTAAACTTCTGACTGACAAACAATATGGATTTAGACAAGCCCGTTCCACAGCAGACATCCTAACTGTAATCTCTGAACATATATACCATTCACTGGACAAAGCGGAGGAGGGCAGAGCGGTAGCTCTAGATATATCTAAGGCTTTTGACAGGGTATGGCATGAGGGTCTCCTCAGGAAAATTAGATCATACGGTATCACTGGTAGAATACTTAACATAATTAAATCCTTCTTAGATAAGAGAAAAATCCAGGTTGTCCTCGACGGTCGTACATCTAAACAATATGATATAAATGCGGGGGTGCCCCAGGGTTCTATCCTTGGACGTCTATTGTTCCTGATATTCATAAATGACCTCCCCGACAAAATTGCCTCTGAGATGGGTATATATGCTGATGACACTACACTCTATGGCAGGCACGACAGGAAGACGAATGAACACATTTCTAAAGAAATGGCAGAAACACTTGAGGAAAACCTCCAATCTGTGGTGGAATGGGGGACAAAAGTGGTTGGTCGCGTTCAATGCTGCTAAGACTAAACTAGTTTCATTCAATAATTACAAGAAACCCTCTCTACCACCTATAGCAAGGCCAACGACTCTTTATCTGAGAGTACATCTTTCAAACTCCTTAGCCTAACGTTCACAGGAAACATGAGTTGGAACAATTACATTGAAGGCATTGCCAGGGCCGCTGCAAGAAAGGTGGGCTCTCTCTACCGTGCTAGACAACTACTAACACCCGAAAGTATCCTGTACCTCTATAAGGCCACCATTCGCCCATGTATGGAGTATTGCTGTCACATCTGGGCTGGTGCATCTGCTACTAGTCTCTCGCTCTTTGACAAGGTTCAAAAGAGAGTCGCCAATCTGATAGGTCCTGAACTGTCAGCTAAACTTCAGCCTCTGTTACATTGACGAAATGTTGCATCTCTCTGCCTGTTCTACAAGTATTTTAGTGGTGAATGCTCTGACGAACTGCAATCACTTGTGCCCCCATGACGTGAGCACCCTCGACAAACCCGACAGGCTGCTAAATCCCACCCCCACACTGTAGAGATCCCTAGATATAAAAGATCTTTTTACTCCAATAGTTTCTTCCCCAGAACCGCTAGACTCTGGAATTCCATTCCAGGTCCCTGCTTCCCCAACAGTACTGACGTGCAGAAGTTCAAGTGTAACGTGAACCGACATTTTGCTGCCCAAATCCCTACATAGTACCCCAGTAGTTGTTGCCCCTGATAGTAGCCCCCTACACCAAAGTGGCTTGTTTGGGGTGAAAATGTAATAAAAAAAAAAAAATTTTTTTAAATTACATTGAGAGTATTGCCAGGACCGCTGTAAAGAAGGTAGGTTCTCTCTACCGTGCTAGATAGCGACTAACGCCCGAAAGTATCCTGTACCTCTATAAGGCCACCATTCGCCCATGTATGGAGTATTGTTGTCATATTTGGGCTGGTACATCTGCTACTAGTGTCTCACTCCTAGACAAGGTTCAAAAGAGAGTCGCCAATCTGATAGGTCCTGAACTGTCATCTAAGCTTCAGCCTCTGTCTCATCGACAAAATGTTGCATCCCTCTGTTTGTTCTACAAGTACTTTAACAGTGCTTGCCCTGACAAACTGCATGTGTATGCTACTTGTTGAGAGTTTTTCACCCCAAAGGATCTAGCCAGTCTTGTATGTCTTCTATGCACTTTTCTGAAAAAAAAAAAAAAAAAAAAAAAAACGGGAAAGAGGAAGAAAAATTTTGTGTTTTGGTGTTTATATTATGCTCAAGATTTAAAAGTGAATATTTCTTTTGCTGAGATTGGTTGAAAGAAATCATTGATTTAAATTTGTCCAATTGAGAATCGATAAGTAAAAAAAAAAAAAAAATTAAAAAACAACGTTCACTGCTGCTGCTACTTTACATCTTCAAAAAACATATTGACTAATATAGGCTTGGAACTAGCTAGCGTACCTGCTACATTTCTGGGAAGAATTCAAACTGAAAAAAAATTTAATTGAAAGCCGTGAAAAACTTTCATTTTAAAATAATGTTTGATGTTGATCTTTTTTTGTTTTTTGTTTCACTGTTATTTATACTAAAACATATGCATCATCATCATCATCAGCAGCAGCAGCAACAGCAGCAGCAGCATATTCGTTTTAATATTCATTTTACATGCTGATATGTGTTGGACGGCTTTAAGGAACTGACTTCCAAGTCTTTATTTTATTTTTATTTATCCTTCTTTTATGATGATGATGATGATGATGATGATGATGATGATGGTGATAGTAGTAGTGGTGGTATGGGTAAAAATATGTAAACCAGTTGAGGTAGCACGGTGTATTAGCGGGGGGGGGGTAGGGGGCCGCAAAGCAAACATGTAAGGAAGTGATAAGGATGGACTTGAGAGAAAAACAGATAAATAATAATCTGGCCAGTTTGAAAGTCAACTTCTAGAAGCTGTTCCACGCATGCTAGAATGTAAATCAGACGTTAAACTGGTTGTGGTGATGTTGATGATGATGATGATGATGATGAGGAGGAGGAGGAGGAAGAGGAACAGTTTTAACTCAGAAAAACAGTTGTTGATCCGATGTGTATTTTCCTGGCTTACTGCCTACTCATAGGCTTGGAACTAACTAGCGTACCTGCTACCTGACCCCCACCCCGTCACCCTCTCAGGTCGCGTAGTACTTGGGCTTTCCTGTGACCCGCTTGTGTTACCATGGCAGCAATGTACCAAAGTTGCTTGCATTTCCAATCTTTGCCAGATACGTATACGCGAAGGGAAACAAAATTATATACAGTGGTCTAAATCGCATTTCACTTTTTTGCGGCTTCGCTACATCACAGTTTTTAAATCGAACATATCGAATTTTGTACCACAGAGTTTTAGTTATAGTGCTGTATTTTCGACGACTATAGCAATTTTAAAATTCATTATTTTACTTATATTTTTAAGTAAACTATATTAACTAAAAATCGTTAAAAGCATAAAAAGGACAACAATAAAAAACTTACTTCGATTTTTAGGGTTTTTTTTTTTTGTTGTTTTAAGTTTTACCTTTTGCTCTACTATACATTGAACTCTCCCTTTTCCTACAAAAATTGCTCTATCCTTTATGGACACAACATTCCATCTATCCATCCATCTATCTATCTATCTATTATATAAAAGGAACTTTGTCTGCGTGCCTGTATGTCTGTAAGTTCGTTTCCTATGGACTCGAAAACGACTGGATCGATTTTTATGAAATTTTACACGAAGGTACTTTATATGCCTGCCAGTGTTCTTAGATAGGTTTTGTGTCAGAATGTCTTTGATAAGTATCAATAATCAATAATCGAAACAATCCGATGAAAGAAAGAACATGGGATTTTGACCAAAGTTAACACCTTACACGGCCTAACATCACAAGTGCATTTGAGAAGTTTTATTACTACACAAACCGAAAGGCCCAACATATAAAAACAGATATGATAGTGGCACGTTCGAAATTAATGTTTCTGTTTAACGCACATTTAATAATTACATGATATTTGACTTTGACATTTTAAACTTTAATGCAAGCCATTATATATAAAAATAATTTTATAAAATCAACAGTAGGTTTTCTACAGTGCAATGTAGACTACAATATATTTTGAACTTAGTCACTGTGAGAGGTATTTGAAGCTTCCTCCATCACGCATCACGCTGGGTCCCCAACTAAAGCAGGTAATCCATCAATTTGATTGAAAAATGGGCTACTTCATCGATTTCGATGACAATAAAAACATGGGAGTGTGAAACATTCATTGATCATCATACAATCCCAGGAAACGTTGGATCAGCCTGCTAGTATATATATATATATATATATATATATATATATATATATATATATATGAGATGTAGTTTGCCTGAAGCATTGTGTGTGATATGTATATGAAAGTTATCACAATGCAAGAAATGAATATTTTCTAGAGTTGAGAAGGGAAGACAAAAAAATAAACATATTATTCAAGTATATTAGTTTATTTTTTTATTAATTAATTATTATTGTTGTTATTATTATTATCTCACCTCCTAGGAGTTCTCCTACAGGTCATCATCAGAGATTGCTTACTGACAGCAACCGATGGTATTCCCTGAAGTCTAGGTGACAACAAGTCTCCTCAAATTTCTAGTATTATTATTGACTCATATGGAATTTTCACACAGGTCATCAAATATCTGATTGGAAACCTGTGGTGTTCCCTGGAAGCTGAGTGACAACAAGTCTCCCCAGACGTCCAGCTCTGTCCACCTCCTTCAATAGCATTTGCAAATAAATTTGCGTCATCACAACAACCTCTCACCATTGATTTCTCGCTGGCAGTGGCCATTGGTCTATACTGGAATTTGAGTAGCGTTAAGCCTCCTGAAGGTCCCAGTTCCCTTCGCGCTTGTCTAGCAGAGGTCTGATCAGGTCTCTCTCCTTGGTCTTTCCATCCTCCTTGACCCTTCTCGGCTCTTTGGTATCACACTTTTTTCGGGGGTGATTTCAGTTGTCACATTTTGTGTCTGGCTATTGTTATTGCCGATTCTATGCTGATAGGCGAAATGACCATAGGTTCTCAGCATCTTCTTTTCTCAGTCTTCTAGTAGTTTCCACAAGATTCTGGTGGTTCCCAACAAAGCAGTCTTCTGAAGAACTTCAACAGTGCAATGGATCCAAATTTTCTCAATCCACTTGTCAAATCCAGGACTCCTATAACAATAGGTACAACTACTTTCTTCAACTTCCACAATCTTTTTTATCTCCCTTTTCAAATCTTGGTACTTTTCAAACTTCTTTTCTTTTTTCTCCACATTCACATCAGCTGATGCTGCTATATCAATGATTATTGCCTTGTGTTCCTTTTTTTTCCAACAAAACTAAATATGGTCTCCTTTCTTCAATCAAATTATCACATTGGATATTCATATTCCACAATAATGTCACATTATCACTCTTTATTACCCCTTCTGGAACATGCTTGTACCATTTTTCACTGCATTCTAACCCTTTTTTCTTGCATATATCCCAATGAATCTTTATTGCAATATTGTCATGCCATTTCTTGTACTCCTTTTGAGCTAACTTCTCACAACTATTGACAAGATGTTATACATTCTCACTTTTCTGCACACATAGTCGACATAGGGGACTGATACTTCACATAATTTGTCCTAAGGGTTTGCTCATGCACAGCACATATTAGAGCTTCTGTTCCAACCTTCACTAGGTTTTTTTCCTTGTCCACTGCCTCTGGTAGATCTCTACTAAACTGAGCATGCATTTTATTCTTAATTCACTTGTCTTTCAATTTTTGTTCATTTATTGCCTTAAATTTTTTGCTTCTTACTTGGTCACCTTCTTGCAATTTTTCAAATTTTGACACACCCTTTATAAGCTTTTCCTTTAAGTTGGAGATGTAAAACTATTTTGTTATTTATTGTTGTTATTATTATTATTATTATTATTATTATTATTATTATTATTATATATTTACTTTTTTATATGTTTTTATCCGAAAGTAAAATTTATTTTGTGCATCTAGACATTTGTTTCTGCAGTTTCGTAAATTTTGGGTTTCTTTAAAATTTTGGATAGTGAGTTTCTCATTCAGATATATTCTGCACAAGTCATCTAAATTCCTTCACATACTGGCCTGTCATACTATTTCCACTTGACTATCGGTGAGCATCCACTTTCTTTAAGTTCTCAGCAATAGTTTGCTACTGCTGTTTTTGTTCAATAATGTAAAACATTGAGAGAACTGTCTACACATTGCTTGCTTATACTCAGTTGATAAAAAGAAACTGTTTTATGGACATTACATGGTCGCAAAAGGCACCAAATTATTACCCCCAAAGTCCCTTCTCCTTTCTTATAAGAACTGATTAAGAGGAGGGATGTAAAGGTGTCATGTGCAAGTTTAACAATACAATTTCTAGCAGTGCAATTTCTAGCAGTGCTCCCATTCATATTTCTGCAGGAATTGTAGCTGGGTTTATTGCTAAGATGAAGAATGGCAAGGCAGCTGGGCTTTCGTTGTGGAGATGTTGATAACATCTGGAATGTCTGATATTACTTTAGCAGCTGATCTTGCAAGAATGCTAATAAAAAATGGCAATATTCCATTTAACTGGGTGGGCAGTTTTATTGTCAACCTATATAAGCGAAAGGATGATACTTTGGAAAGGGGCAATTATTGCGGACTGAAACTACTTGATCAGTTCATGAATGTAATGGAGAGAGTGACAGAGAAGTACATTCATAGGTGTATTGCAATTAAAGTCCGGATCTATCAAGAGCTGCAGATCTCAAAATGCTACGAGTGTTTGAGCTAAATTGCCTTCACTGAATTCTTCTGTTCCACTAGCACCATTTCGTCCCCAATACCTAAATTTGGATATGATGCAGGATTACCCCCTCAACCAATCTTTTTTAAAGAGGAGACTTTGCTGGTTTGGCCACACTGCACACTGCAACACAGGAAAGTTCATCCACAAAGCAATAGCTTCAGAATTACCTGAAGGTTTTTTGGGATTTTTTTTACGAAGGAATCACCACTTGTCAAGTCCCAGAGGCCACTCGAGGATAAGGGTTAATGAGGACAGCTCATCAAGAACTTCTTCACGTTGGACTTGAAGACGACCATATTGTAGTCAGCCGGAAAGCAGACAAACAGAAGAGAGTTCCACAGACGTACAGTTCTAAGAAAGAAGCTTTGTTCATGGAATTTATGTTAAGGTTTAGGCACAGATAAAGAGTGGAGGAAATTATGGATAGCGGTTTTAGCCAGACGTGTATGGCACAATCACGTTGATCCACCAGTTCTCACCAGATCACTGAAGTTAAGCAAGGTTAAGCCTGGCTAGTACCAGATGAGTGACCATTTGTGAAAGCTAGGCACTGTATATACCTTCTGGGAAGGTTGGGCATTATGCTAGCACCCTTACCCTGAAAAAAGAACTCCTCGCTACAAAAGCATCTACAAAGTTGTGGATGGTTTATGCCCCCTCCAGGGGCTCAAGGCTATGGTGGTGATGGTTTAACTAGATGAGTGAAGAAGTTCTTGATAAGCCGTCTCCTTAAGTAATCAAATTTCCACTACTAACAATTATTACGATATTGTCCCATTGACTACTGTACACTCTTTAATCCTTATCCTCGAATGGCCTCCGGGCCTTGATAAGTGTCGACTCCTTTGTTAAAAAAAAGGTCTATGGTGTTCATAACTGGTCCTGAAACTAACTGCCCATCCCTATCTTGCCCACTGTGGATCGTTATGTGTGTTCTACTTTCATCTGGGATGCTGTGTCTTGTAATAGAGGACTCAGTTCAACCCAATCTGGATGAATCTTGCATTAACTCAAGTATTGCAATTAATAACATGCAATTTGGCTTTATGCATGGCCATTGCACAACAAGTGCAGTCTTCATTCTGAGGTAGTTGCAGGAAAAACAAGAATAAGAAATTATTCATTACTTTTGTTGGCATAGAAAAAGTGTTTAACTGCATCCCTCGAGCTGTGCTTTGGTGGGCAATGAGAAGACTTGGTGTTGGTGATTGGACTGTGCATCTTATCCAGTTTATGAATGCCAATGTTAGGAGAAGGGTCCTTGTCAATGACTCTTTTAGTGATCCGTTTGAAGCAAAAGTTGATATTCATCAAGGTTTGGTATTGAGTTCTCTGTTATTCATCTTTGTGCTTCAGAAGAGCTGTTATTTGGTGAACAATGAGTGGATTGATGTGTACATTGTCCATCTTGCCTAGTTTGTGTACAGCAATTCTAGGAGCAGAGCACCAGATACCATGGACGCCCCCACCCCCACGAAGCCAGGGCTACAGAAAGTGTTATGAATTGATTCATATTGTTGTGCGACCGTGAAGGCGATCATCATGCTACAACAACTTTTTTAATGATGAGTTTGAAGTAAAAGTTGAAATCTATCAGGGTTTGGTATTGAGTCCTTTGCTATTCATCTTTACGCTTGAGGGATTATTCACAGAATTTTGCACGATTTCCCTGGAAACTGTTGGATGCTGGATACAAAGTTCAACCTAAGGAAAATCAAGTTGAAATGACATTGGGTCAACATGGGAAGACAAAGGTTATGATTAGCGGTTCTAACCCATATATTCTGAAAATTCTGGCAAGTGTTTACAGATTTAGTGTTAGCAGCAACTCTGTATTCTGCACAGATTGTTGTCATTGGGTTCAAAAAAGGTTCAGTACACTATGAGAGAAAATGATCCTAAATGTTTCTGTATTGATCATCCAATTAAACATTTGCTCTGTATTAAGTTCTTTGTGCAAGTTGTGGACTCATTTTTCTATCTGGATGATATGATCTGTGTTGATGAGGTATACAAATTAAGTTTAATCTTGTATGTACAGATTGTATGGGGCAAGTTTTATGAGTTTCTTTCTATTTTAAGTTATCATTTAGTTGTTATTTGGGGGTGAGTTTACAACAGCTATGTCAGCAGTTCAACATTAAATGTGAAATTAATGTCAATGATAGAATTGCATAGAGAAAATTAGTTTGTACAATCATGGACAATATACAATTCAAATCCTTCCACCACTCCATTAGATATCTAACTGCTGATGCAATTCTCTATCCATGTACGTCTAAGGATGGAGTACTGTTGCCACATCTTGACAGGAGCTGCTAGAAAGACTTTATACTGTCTTGACAGAGTTCAAAATAGATTTTGTAGCCTAGTGGAGGATGCCATTTTCTCTTCCCTGCAACTTCTTCCCCACAAGAGAGACGTTGCGAACTTGCAAGCCTGGCTCTGCTTTATTGTTATTTTCATGGCTAGTGCTCATCTAAGCTCCAATCTATGGTTCCCCTTCACTAAACTTTCATGTGTGCTCTTCACGCAGCCATGTCAAAAGGGTTAACATCAGGTTGCATGTAGTCATATCACTTCTTACACACTTAAATTAGATCTTCCTTGTTTGCTTGGTAACACTATAATTGAAATTTCTATGCAAGTTAATTGGTATTTGTATCTTGTCATATGTAATTGGATAATACTGGAGTGTTTAAAATTTCTAACAGACAGTATTTCTTTCAGACAGTATTAACAATTGTTTATTTGGATAATTTAAATACGAAAAAAAAACAAACAAAAGAACAATTGGGACGCTGAAATATTTACGTTATTATTTCGAAATTATTATTTAACATGGGAAGAGTTACGTTTAAAATAACTTAAACGTAATACAGAAATGAACGATGTAAAAAAAAAAAAGCAGATATATCAAAATTTGAATTTAACTATAATAAGTATTATGATATCTGCTCAGAGCACATTTACCTGTAAGTATGGCCAACCACTTATAATTCAGTAACTGTAATTTTTTTTTTCAAAAATGATCAATTATAATAAACAGAACGACTCATAGAAATCTATCTATATTCTTTTTTCATTTTAATATACTTTCATAGAAATCTTTCTGTTATATCAAAAAAAACTATTTTCTTTACGTCACAAGTGTCATGCTCATACATGAATTCCATAGCTAATATAACATACTGACCCAACGGGTCACGGGTAGTCTAGTATATATATATATATATATATATATATATATATATATATATATATATATATATATATGCATACATATATATACATATATAAAAAAGACTATATATATATATATATTAGTATATTTAGGCAGCATTTTTTCTTTTATGCAGGTTTCATTAAATAGCACAGATAAATCTTGCTTGTTTTTCTTGTAATCCTCCTTTTCTAGACGAATTAATAAACATTAAAACCGCTCTTAAAAATAATTCTATACTAAATTTCACACACGAAACAAATATAAACAATAGTATCCCCTTCCTCGATATAGAAATAAAAGTCGACACCAATAAATTTACTACTCACCCATACAAAAAAAACTACCAGTAAGGAATCATGTCTTCTTAATTACAAAAGCGAATGCCCTGATAGATAAAAAATAGCTGTCGTAAAAAATCTCATCTACAGAACTAAACGTAATTCCTCCACTAACGAAATATTCTATAAATCACTTTCGAACGTAAAACAAACTTTAATTAATAACGGCTTCCCAAACTACATAGTTGACCAGCAGATTAGACACTTTTTAACTACCATTAATAATAATAATAATAATAATAATAATAATCACGATAGCAGCAATAATAACATTGACATATATTATTGTAACCAGATACATGGGAATTACAAATTAGACAAAAAAAATAATAAAAGGTATTATGCACAAACATGTCGTGACCACAGAAAAAAACTCTAAAATAAGATTTATTATTTACTAGCGGGGGTACCCGGCGTTGCCCGAGTGTTTGTTTCCGGGACGGGGGGGGAGTTTTAAAAAATGTTATGGTAGGTAAGTAGGAAGGATCAAACCCGGAGTCATGAGTAAAAGTAGGAAAATAAAGTGTGAAAAAAAAAAAAAAAAAAAAACATCTGCAACGTTAACAGTTCGGCCACCAAGAAAAGTCCATTCCAGTTGTTTAGGAAAAAAAAAAAAAAAAAAAAAAAAACGACTGCGGTAGGTCGGCGCGAACGTGAAAATATAATGTGAATTGTCCAGCACGCTAACCACTACGCCACAGAGCACTGCAGCTTAGTTTAGTGATTTTAAATAACTTCACATGAAAGAACTACGAAGCCAAACCGGTGTTCTCTTCTCAACTGTTCCTTGTGAACGATCCCCAAACGGTGTTAAGTGGTGGCAGGGGAGGAGGAATTTATTAGAGGGAAAATATTTTACCACTTCCATTGATCTTAACCGATTTTGGCCGTGACTTCTCAGCAGAAAAAGTATAGAAATCTAAGATTATTGAGGAATTTGAGAAATAATAAGCCTATAACACACCTCAGATATTGTTCTGCCGTTTGTGCATATTATATTTGCATGAAATATCTTGATTTTTAATCCTATTAAGGTCAAAATCAGACGCGAAAAAATGAGTTCATTTTATTTATATAGAGATTACAAAAAATTTAAAACTAGCCAATTATTAATAAAAAATAACCCTACATCCGATGGCAGTATGCTGAAAACTAGAAATGCTGTGTACATCTTTAAATGTCCCACAGGAGAATGCGTCTCCAAAAATAATTCGTACATTGGCATGACTCGAACCAGCATCTCCCGTCGTTTAACATGTCACCTGTCTTCCCCGAATAGCTCAATCTATCAGCACCTCATAGCACACCACACCCCTAAAAATGAGTTTAGAGACATATTAATAAATAACATGGCCATTTTAACTGTCTCATATTGCTAGGTGCGCCTCCCGATCTTTGAGGCATTGTTAATCCACATTAAAAAACCAACGATTAACCAGACTCAAAATGAAACAGAAGGCACGCTCAAGTGCTTTTGAGTATTTTAATGATTTTAAGCGATTTTAATCGTCTTTTAATCATCTTTTAATCGTCTTTTCATTTCAGCTCGCTACTTTCATTTTTCAATTTCATTTTTTATTTTTTACTACTCGCCTGAGGATGACCAATGGAGGCCGAAAACGTTCGCGATTATGGGAAATTTCTTTTTTCACTCGGAAAAAACGTTCGGAAAATGGTCCGACAAAGAGAAAAGGAGGATTACAAGAAAAACAAGCAAGAGTTATCTGTGCTATTTAATGAAACGTGCATATATATATATATATATATATATAAACTTTTTAAATTGTTCAAAACCAGTTAGATTAATTTATCCCTGATGATGAATTCTGAAGGATTGGAAAGTACTCGGACTTATGATAAATATGGTGATTACATCAGCCAGTTCCAACCAGAAGTGAAAACTGTTATTCGGAAGGTGGAAAGGATCAAAAATAGAATTAATAGACAAAAAATCTCTATTTTATTTAATGAAATATGACATATATATATATGCATATACATATAGTGGTATATTTAGGCAGCGTTTTTTCATTCAAGCAAATATTATTAAATGTAACGGAGATACTTTGCTTTATGTTTTTTTTATTTTTTCGCTTTTCCGTATAATCTTTTTTATATCAAAATCAAAAATATTAATAAAGGTTCCATAATTGTTACTGTCACAATCGCTTTCGATTCGTCCACGAATCATCTTCAGGTGTTGAGGAAGTAAAAGTGAGAAACGGTGAAAATGAAAATTAAAAAGTGAAAAGTAGAATATACATTAAACCGCATTGCTGATGGTAAGTTAAAATATATAAAGTCGATGAGAAGTCGATCAAAATAAGTCGATTAAAAATTAGAGTTTTAAAATCAGCAAGTTTTCGTGGACACTATTGGCAAAGTCCATCCATCATGCATTACACAAGACATTTTAACACATTGCTGCTTTTCTCGAATGCAATATTATTTATAGTGGGGTGATGAGTTCTAATGTATAACGCTTCAAGAATTTTTTATTTTTTAAGATTATTTTCATGTTGTATAATTTTTGAGTTGTCATCGAGGATTTTTCTAAGATTCGAAGAGGGACAGTTGTGTTCTTCTACTAAATGTTGATATTTAGCGCTAGTATTGTTTAAATGCATGGTGATTCGCGGGACAATGTTGTTGTGTATGCCCAATGCATGTATTATTCTTATATTTTTTGGGGAGGTTACATTCTCCTAAAGAGCATTTGAATTTATACACCAAATTTATTTGTACTTACGTTTTTAAAGCCGGTGATGAGTTGTTTCTAACCACGAGGTTTTGTGATCTAAACTTCTTGTAGTAAATAATAAATTTAATTTTAGAGTTGCTATCAATAGGCATCAAATATCTATGAACGATATTTTTAATTGTATTTTCTTCGATTCTGAAGTTAGGTGTCATTTGATTTTGGTAAAATATATTAATGGAGTTTTCATTATGATGCTGGCTAATATTATTATTAGGGTTTCAAGGGATTGTAGCATTCATTTTATTTGTTCATCAATAATGTAATTTGGACAGTGATTGTTAATCAGTACGTGTTCAATGTTTTTTATTTCAATCAGTAATGCCTTTTTTGTGGATGATATCATTTTAGCGCGATTTAATAAATTTTTAATTATGCCTATTTTGTTCCCCTGGTGGAGGAGGCTGGAATTTATGCTCATTAGTTTTTTATATACAGAGGTGTTGAAAGTATTATTAAACGTATCAATAAGGACGTCAAGAAATGAAATTTTATTATTATTATTAAACTCTACTGTGAACTTAAGGATTGAGTTTTTTTGAAAAAGGTCCTGTAGTTGGTATATTCATTCATTCCGAAGGGCGATCAAGGTTGGGTTTTTTGGTCTTATAAATCCACGTTTATTCATTAACTGATCTTCCATAGCTGAAACTGTACCGAATGGTATATACATTATTTAATTGGAATTCATTATTGAGAGGAGTATTATTTTTTAATTTATTTATTTATTATGGACTATTATCTTCATCATTCTTAGTTGCGTTTCATGATCAGAGGAATAGTTGGCTGAAACGTGAAACAACAACTAAGAAAGATGAGTATAATAGTTTGCAATAAATAAATAAAAAAATAATACTCATCTCAACAATGAATTCCAATTAAAATAATATATATACCATTCGGTACGAATCCGACTATAGAAGATCAGATAATGAATAAACCTGGATTTATAAGACCAAAAAATCCAACCTTGATCGCCCTTCAGGGTCCGTGGCACAGCAGATAGAGACATTAAATCTCTACAGTTCCAGGTGAGAATTGTCTGAAGATAACGGTTTCAATCCTACTCAAAGCTGGCCAGAGGCTTACTTGGCCAAAACATAGTGAGACGACAACAACTATGGATGGCAGTAATTGCTGAGAAGATTCAGAGTTCCTATCCCATTGCGGTTACCACCTAACGAAGGTCAGAGGAATAGTTGGCTGAAGCATCATGAAACAACATCTAAGAATGATGAGGATAATAGTCCACAAAAAATAAATTAATAGTGCAATTCAGGTTCGCTTAATGTAATCTCTTCATTCATTCCTTTTTTTTTTTCTATTCCAAAGAAGATCGGTTAAGGGCTGTGCCAACTTGGCACAGTGAGGTAAGAATCGTCTATAAAAGTTAATTAAACCAAGAAATTCTCGTAGTTTATGCAGAGAAGTCAGAATGGGATAATCGACAATAGATTGAACCTTCTCAGGCAGGGGACGTAAATGCTCTCTTTGTCAATAATATGACCAAGAAAAGATAATGATGAAACACCGAACTCAAATTTGTTAGGGTTGATGATCACGTCATACTCTGATAGTCTGTGAAATAATTAGTTGAGGTGTTGAATATGCTCCTCTGTAGACGAGCTTGTCACTAATAATTCGTCAATGTATACGAAAGGCAATCCACATGTGACTGTGTCTATAAACCGTTGAAAAACCTGGGCCGCGTTTCTCAATCCAAAAGGTATTCTAATGAATTCAAAAAGTTTGAATGGAGTAGTGATGGTAGTTTTGGGGATGTCTTTGGGATTAACAGGGATTTGATTATATGCCCGTACGAGGTTGATTTTGAAAAAAGTGAGGGATCAGATAGTTATCCAGTACTGTACAGCTGTGCCCTATAATCCCCAGGAGGGCACCAGTCACCAGATGTATTCTTGGTGGCCATGTGGAGTGGTGACAACAAGTTGCTTTGAGGCAGACGAATGATGCCCAAGTCCAGCATGTGTTGAAACGCTTGTTTAGCTGCGTTTAAGCAGTAGGGTTGGAGTCTGCACGGGTGCACGCTTACGGATGGACCTTGATTCTATGTATAATGCGTGACATCATGTTTGACAGTATTGTCCATGTAAACAGGTTGCGTAATGTTTGGAAAACAAAGTATTTTGGTGTATGTGCCTTCTGTGCTTTTTAATATGACTGGGCTTATTTTTGCTGATTTTTGCTTATTTTTGCTGATTTGCTGAGTCTGCCTTGCACTGATAATCCGGTATTGTTATCCATTATTAGAACATTGGAATGGGGGAGTGGTTCACGGTTTATAAAAGGACTGTAGTTCCTTTACTAGTTTGCTTGGGATAATGCTCACTTCTGCTCCTATATTGATGGGAAAATGTAT
Organism: Euprymna scolopes; assembly: GCF_053919585.1. Lineage (NCBI taxonomy): Eukaryota > Metazoa > Mollusca > Cephalopoda > Sepiida > Sepiolidae > Euprymna > Euprymna scolopes. Next base: position 498,291 of record NC_136517.1, on the reverse strand, counting down.
GCCTGAATTTCTGTCGGTAACGTAGAAAGTGCAATGAAGCCAACCAGGGGTGTCAGTTGCATTTACCACCTGGCCGTGCCATTTCCCGTCAATTTAGATGTTTGTGCAAAGGTGCAGAGCTTTCGGCATCTCACAGCTTTTTCTCTGTAACACTGATGATAATAGCATAACTGTGTGTTATCGCTGTTGTCTTGACGAGTGTACCTGTTCTGACTCTTAGAAGTGAAAGCTGTCCTGTTGAGGACGGTATAGCCTATACTGCCTTATGGTTAGATTCCATCTCTCTTATGTCCGTGTTGTCTTTGTCAACTTTGTGGTAAGAGAGACGGTTGGGGCTGGAGTTTGGTTGACTGACACTGTGACCTCCACAACAAGGTCAGCCAAACCTTTGACTGGTGTCATCTCCCAAGTGAACGTGAGTATCATTTGGACTCTGGATGGCAGTCTATTGATGAATAGTTGGTTCAAAATATCCGGTTGAAGTGAGTTATTGCCTAGTAGTTGCTTCATCCTTCTCAAGAGTTGAAACAGCTTCCTATCACCCAGCTCCTCTTCCATGAGGTCTTGGCAGAGGCGCTTTTGTTGTGAATCTGATGTTCATTTAATCAATTCTGACTTAAAAGTGTCATATGTAAGCGATCCAGGTGGGGGTCATGATAAAGTCAAACACTTCATTCAGCCAATATCTCGTGTGATAGCGAAGCCGCGACATGGTTGTTTGGTAAGCTCGCTGTGGATCCTTTGAGTATAAAATTGGATCTTTACATGTGTGAACTGAAGTGTGGGGTCATCTATGCAAAAAGGCGGAACCTTTACTATCGCCAGCATAATCAAATTTGATGACACAGCGTCGTTCTCCATTGTGTGCCGCGTGGATGTTCTAGTCTGCCACTGTTGTCTGGTAATTCCTTGATTACTGTCAGTATGCTGCAGGGGTTATGATTTATTAAATTAATAAAATGTTTGCTGTCGCTATTTTATTAGCAATGTTATTTGAAATAGGCGATTTGTATTCCATCTGAGTGGTCATCAGATTTCAAATTCACAGCGGAGTCACCAATTTATTGGATGTAGGTCAGGTGGTCACCAATTTATAATCGGAATTTATCAATTTATAGGGTCATGGTTGCGTGTGTCATAATTTTATTGAAGTCGAAAGAAAGAATGTGTCCACAGGACCATTAAATGTAAATTTAACCGGATTGTTGATTAATAGAAAGGTTTCTCCAATTCACATCCTTACAGAAAGAAATAAAAATGAAATCCGGAAAATAACGACTCTCGACAAAGAACACAAAATCGCTATATTAACATGAAATAAACAACATTTATTTACATGCTAGGAATATTAGTTTACATCCTTCCAACATAAATGTTTCTTGTGAGGAATGTTCATAATGAAGGATTAATGAAGTGAGGATTTTGTGAGACCAACATGAGGCTTGAAATTACTGATTTTTTTATGACAAAAGTGCCACATGCGGGCTTAAGGTTCATGTGGCTATTTTTTTAGAAGAACAATCCATAAATCATATGTGAATACATGGGTGTGTGTGTTTTCGTATCATAAGAACAGTAGTTCGAAATAAAATTGTTTAAAGGAAAATTTAAATCCTCACTCAATGTGGTGGAAAGTTTCCATGAGGGTTATAATGTTCATGTCTGTTGTGCACAGATCATGACGGGTGTTTGTATGTCTCCTAGGACAGAGTCTATTTGAATACTTGTTGGCACTTGAGAAATTGAAGAGAAAACTGATTTGATTTTTGGTGGGCAAATCTTTATATACAGGCCTTCTCAAACGTTCCAGCTTGTTTACTGTATTTATATGCAAGAGAGCGTAACATAGTTCCTTTTGTTTTATGTGTGCGGAGGTTGTACCACAACGTCATGTTCTTCATACGCATGGATGTATCAAAGCGGTGGATGCAGTAAAATGTTCCTGCTGGACATTTGTTCTGGCCGGGCATAACGGTTGCTACAAAGATATTATCTTTTTTATTTTTTTTAACAAAGGAATCACTACAGTGGCCATTCAAGGATAAGGGTTAATGAGTGTGCAGTAGTCAATGGGAAAATATCATAGTAATCGTTAAAAGGACGGCTCATCAAGATCTTGTTTATGTTGGGCTTGAAGACGACCATATTGTAGTCAGCTGGAAAGCAGGGAAACGGAAGAGATTTCCACAGGTGTGCAATTCTAAGAAAGAAGCTTTGTTCATGGAATCTACATTTAGGTTTAAGCACAGATAAAGAGTAGGGGAAATTATTGATAGTGGTTTCAGCTAGATGAGTGCTTTTCATGAAATTTTGGCATGAGGGATCATAAATTAGACCACAGACTAGCACTTGCCATGAAAAGAACAATAAAGCAGAACGACCAGCTTGCAACATCTCTTCTATGGGAAAGACGTTGCACAAAAGAGAAAAAGGCATCTCCTACTAAACTACAAAGTCTATTCTCAACTCTGTCAAGGCAGGACAAGGTGCTTCTAGCAGCTCCTGCTGATGTGAGAGTGCTATAGAACTTGTCTGAAGCAACTGAGACAATATGACTGCCTCACTCATTCAGATATACAATTACCTTAGAAAACAAGCTAATGGAGATCATTTGGCGAAATTCCTTTAAACATGAGAACATGATGGTTCTTCTAATGCTACAGATGCTTCAAAAAAGGTAACCAATGACTTTTTGAAAGCCCACATGATAGAAGAATAAGTCTACCACATATGTGAATAAAAATATTTTGAAACTAGCACTACATCTAGACAGGGTCCCAAAAAGAGTCTCAAATCTAATAGATCTTGCACTGTCAGCCAGGTTCCAACCTTTGTCCCATTACCGCAATATTGCTTCCCTGTACTTTGATGAACTCATAGCACTTGCACCTCCTCAATGTACATACTCTTGATTAACATGACAAGCAGCAAAATCCCACCTCTTCACTGTTGAGGTTCTTAAATACCAAAAAGTCTTTTACTCTAATAATTTCTTCTTTTCAACTGTTAGACTTTGGCATTACCTCCCTTTTCTTAGGACTGCTAGACTTTGGTATTACCTCCCAGTTTCTTGTTTCCCTGACCGTACTAACATGCAGAAGTTTAAATGTACAATGAACAAATATCTTGCTGCTCAACTTCCTATGGTCTCCTGTTAGACACGACCTCAAATAATAGCCCTTTACTTTCCAAGTAGCAATATGTTTTGTTTAAGGTGAAAAGAGTAAAAAAAATGAAAAAATAAACCAAAGACTTTTTTAGACATCTAGAAGAAGTTACACAATTACTTGAGTCATAAAAGAGAAGTTGTCCTTCAAGCTGACAGAAAACTGACCAGGATTATAAACCCTCATTGAAGTCTAAAGAATTACCTGTCTCCCTAAGAGGCCCAAAGGTAGAGTTTAATGTCCACATTGGATAATGTCTAATGATGAAACAATTCTAATATTTTCCCAATTCTGATACAATTACTGATTCTGCTTTAAATTCTAGATTTTGATACAATGACTTATTCTGATTCTTTTAAAAACCCATGTAATATGTTTATATATTTTCACAAATGTAACAATACTCTTGTGGAGGTTGATTTGTAGACTTTAGTAGTTATCATTTTATCATTAATACGAGCAATGGAAAATTAAATTTAAAAAAGAAATAAAAAAAATAAAAGAATCGTTTTTGACATTAGAGAATAGGTACAAATTTTTCTGATTCCGATAACCTAAAACATTCTCCTGTTAGATACGATCCCAAATAGTAGCCTCCTTACATTCCAACTGGTAATATGCTTTGTTTTAGGTGAAAAACAGTAAAAACAAGCCGAGCATATGAGGTCCCTCTCCATGAGTGAAAATTTTTCTTTCACCATGACTAATATTTGTGCAAAATTTCAAAAAAATTTAAGACGTGGTTATTGAGGAAAGTGCAAACAAATGAACAGACAAACGATTTTGGGGCAATGCAAGATTCACAAGATTTTAGTAGTGACCCATTGGGCCAGTATTTAGTATCTCAATATACTACTAAAACTCTGTGGATCTTGTTTGTTGTCTTGTCTCCGAGCACTAAAATTTATGATGCCAAAAATGCTGAAGTAATCAAAATAAGAGAACATAGATGGTGGACAGTGACTCTATATATGAACTAGATGAATCATTTAGCTCCAGAGAGTTAAATATATCATTGAATATATAACATTGCTTGATGATACAGTATCTCTACTAGCAACTTTTGCCACAGGAATCCCTGCAAGATGACTCAGAATCATTCATCATGATGACAACCTATCAAACTTTTACAACCCTCATCCACAATGTAACAGCAATGAAAGGAATGATAACAATTTCTCCTTTGACAACTCATTCATCATCATTGTCTACAACTATCAACTATCTGCTGTCAGCCATAATCATCATAGTGACAGCTAAGACATTGACACCAACATCAGGGAGGTCAAGATGATTAAGTGGTTAGTGGCACAGACTGACAACCTGGGTGTGCCAAGTTCAAATCCAGTTCGTTCTACAGAAACACTTTCACTTAGATATGTTGACAAACTTCACATAGTCCCTCCTGTAAGTACTTAATGTCTTTCTAGAAAGGTATCAAGAAAATGGATGCCAACAATAATCATATGATTCATTCGAAATGAATGATGCTTATAACATAACAAAAGCAGCAAAATCAAATTCAACAACTCCCAGTAAAAGACCAAACATAGTTCCATCCAGGATAATATGCTCCTGACAATCATTCCAATGAAGTTTTGATCATTTAAGTTGGGTGTTTTTTTTTTCTGTCGGGCTGAGGTATGGTTCTGTATAGTTCTAGAAAGTCCACCTTCCCAAAATTACAAAAACATGCAAAAAGGTGGGTAGTTTGTCTAAGCAACAAACGTGGACCACCGGATATCGACTTCGACCTTACAGCTTGGTCTTCCGGTATTTATTGAGTGTGGAATAGTTTATGAGTTGGTAATGTAGGTTAGTTCTGCCACAACAGGAATGCCGATGAGGTTGCTCAGGTACTTTTTATAGTTCAGGTATACTTTTTATAGCTCTGCCTCTGGAGTACTGACTTTTCAATCCCCACCTTTCAACCTTGTGTCACATCTTACTGCAGTGGAAGGAAGGTAAATACTAATTCATCATCATTCTACAATAACAGTTTATCTTTTCTTAACAATTCATAAATTGTTTCCTAAAAGACGTCTATTTACTTCAAAGTAATAAATACTACGTTTATATCCATCTTGCATGCATGAGTTCATTTTTCTCTGCTTTTGTTGTCATGTTCATCATATGTGTCTTTCATAATTTTAAAAATTTCTTGTTGCCAGCAGTTATGCTACACTGGGTTACTGCCCATTTGTGCCACTACTCTCACTAAAATTATTTCTTTATTTTCATATTGGTTTGAGATTGCTTGATAAAGCAGCAACCTTTATGAATGCTGCTGCTGCTGCTGCTGCTGCTTTCAAACAAACATATGTCCACAGTTTTTGACAATTACCATTCATTTTTTACATGTCAAACTGCTTTTGGAAACTACCATTCATTCTTTATGATGTCAGGCAAGCAAAATAACAAGATTTATTTCAGTCTTTGGTTTTCCCTTGGCACCATCTTCAACAGAAACTAAGCCATTATTAAAGCTGCTTTTTCCCTATTGATTGAGCTATGTTGTTGGTCTTGTGCAGTTCTAGAAAATTCACCCACCCAGGCTTTGTCTTCTCACTTTGATAAGGGATTAATTTATTGCTAATCACTTGAGGTGCACCTACTGGAGAAATGCTGACGGGACTGATCCAGCATATTTTGCAGACCAGTGCCCTTTTTCTAAAGAGCAAGTTCTTCAACCTCACTTTCTGACCCTTGTCACACCTTCCTGATACTGGGATGGAGATAAATAAGATGTTTTAATAAGTCACCTCTGCCCTGTTGGGTCAGTATTTATTATTTATATATTGTTATATATCTCTCTCTTCCTCTCACTGTCTCCTTTTACCCCTATCTGTCTTTCTCTTTTGAATATTATTACCTGCCTCTCCACGAGGGTCGGATGTGACACAAGATTGAGTCTAATTGAAGATATGGGGTATGTCAGGTATTGAGCACTACTAGGGCGCTCATGGATCTGTGGAATTTAGTTATGGCTACAGATCGGATTTCCTTCATGTTTACCTGCTCCGTGGTGGTTGCTGTTGGGGTGCCACCAATGACCTGTCAACCAGTCCTTTCCATCCTTCCCTGTCCTCCGCACGTTTGACTGTCTCAGTCAGCTTCAATCCTGTACATTCTGTGATGTTGTTTTTCCATCTCTTCTTCCGTCTTCCTCTCTTTCTTCCTCCTGTGACTGTTCCCTGGAGCACTGTCTTGACAAGCCTCTCTCCTTTTGTTACGTGGCCGAACCATTTTAGTTTTTGCCTCCTAATTGTGGTGAGATCTTCATATGGACCAATGGCTTGCCTTATTGTTTTTGACTTCCCCATTGGTTATGTAGTCTTTGTAAGAGATGCCAAGCAGTCTTCTGAAGCATCTCATTACTGATCGGATCATAAGCCCTCAATGAGGTCTGATGATAGAATAAGAATTTCTTGTTTCCCCAAGAGAGCCAGAAGTAGAGTTTAATGTCCACATTGGATGATGTTTAGTGATGGAATGATTCCAATATTTTTCCCAATTTCGATGCATTTAACAATTCTGTTCAAAATTCCATATTCTGATACAATTACTGATTCGAAACTAACTCTAAATATTTAGTTATAGGGTTGTTTTTATTTTTGGATTATAGTAAAAACCCATGTAATATATTTATATATTTTTGCAAACGGAAAATACCCTAGTAGAGGTTGATCTATAGATTTTAGTTTTACTAGTAGTTTAAAATCAATAAATAATTTCATTTTATCATTAATAGTAATGGAAAATTAAGTTTAAAAAGAAATTTAAAAAAAATAAAAGAATCATTTTGGCATCAGAGAAAAAGCACAAATTTTTCTACTTCCAATACCCTAAAAAATTCTGATTTTTCCAATGCTAACTCTAATGATGTCACAAAGAGAGATGGTTGAAAGCTAACATTCATCCTGTATCATCTATTTTCAAGTAGGTCTTAACCTCCCTCTCATTGTGGCAAAGGGAGAGACTGAAAATCCAGCACACAGAATGTGTTTGAATTCTAACCAACAAAAAAGGCCTGAGTAAGCCCTATTGATATTTCCTAGTAGACATGCCTCAGTTAATTACCAATAAACTGAACCCTTCTCAAAGAGAAGGTAAAAACAGGGAGAGTTGACATTTTAGAACTGCATAAAAACATACCTCACCTTAACAGATGCAAGGTCATCATATTCTTAAAAATTCTGCTGGATTGTCAAAGATGTATACTCGACTAGTTTGGTCTTGTGTCACTTTTTGTATATTTCTATTTTCTCTTCTATTATCTATCTTCTATCTATCTATCTATTCTCTCTATCTATTCTTTCTATCTTCTATCTATATTAATATAATAGGATCAATTATTCCTCTAAAGAAAAAAAAATTATAGCTAGGCAAATGCAGACACCACATATAAATTCATTATGATCAGACTGCTGACTACTATCTTATGTAGGTTTTGCACATATTTGCAATCACATTCATCTGTTATAATACAATCTTATATTATTTCCTAGGAACATAACAATCCAAACCATGTCTCCATTACCAGGGTTAGCAGAAATTTTTCTCCCTAATTTTTCTTCTACTCACACTTTCCCATTTGTAATCAGGAAGTTCTCTACATTTGCCACAAATTTTCATACTGCAGCGTCTGTATTTAGGTCATCTACACATACATTTGACATTAGCATCTTTGTTTTTCAATAATGAAATAATAAACTCTCCCTTCCAAAAGTCTGTTCACTCCCATTGGCTGTCCACTTGCGTTTCTTTGATTAAGTGATCATAAGTTTCCTGTATTTTCCAACCAAATACAAACATAACAAAGATGGCGTCAATCTAAAGGCCATATGACACATGCTATTTCCTTCCTTAAAAATGATGAGTGGCAGACTGCTTCTTCTTGTATATATATATATATATATAGATAGATAGATAGACACACACACACACACATACTTGAAAATTGATGATGTCATAAAGGATGGATAAAAGCTTTATGTAAGCCATCTCTTTTTCTGACATCATCCAGTGTGCACTGATAGGATACAAGCAAGTAATAGTATACTAGACTCCTTTTTCCTTGGTCTACTGCCAACATTCTAGGCAATTGTTGTGAGGGCTTATTTCCTGTTGGCTAAGATGATCCTGGTCCTGTGCAGTTCTAGGAGGTTCACCCTCTCAGGCTTGGCTTCTCATCCTTTGAGAAAGGGTTAGTTTATTGTAAATCTACATTCCAACCTTCCAGTGCTTGAAACCCAATTACAGGAGACAAAACCGGACATATTCTTCCTAAGCGAAACTGGTATAGGACCGACCATTTTCCTAGACGAGTTCATAATTAAAGGATACTCTAACTTAACATCTAAATCTGACCCCCAAGATCGCCATGGGCATGGAATATGTGCCTACATGAAAGATGGCCTTCCATGTGGTAAGGATATCTCCAGTGAAGACCCTAATTTACCTTATATGTGTTTCCGGGTTGCACTTGCTTACACCACTGCATTTATATTTGCCCTCTATCACCCCACAACAGCGGAGTTACTATCTTTAAGAGCATATCTAAGAAAATTGATCACATCCTGTCTGCTCATCCTTCGGCTAACATCCACATTTGTGGTGACTTCAATGTCAACAATGTGGAATGGCTGACCCACTCGAACAAGACAAATGATGAGGGGAGGTTCTGTCATGATTTCGCCATTGCCTATGACCTCACCCAGATTGTTCACGAACTCACCTGTATGCCCGATACTTCCAGTCAGTACGCTAGCCTTCTAGACCTTTTTCTCACAACTTCTCCTAAGCTATGTTCATGTTCCATTCTGTCTCCTGTGGGATCTTCCAACCATTCGGTTGTATCAGTTAAGATAAAAATGAAATGTAATAAGTCTTCAGACGTACCTCTCCACCGTACTGTATATCGATACTCTACGACTGACTGGGATAGCTTTCGTACATTTATATCTGATCCACCCCTGCATTCCATGTTTAAAAAGGATGTTTCCTCTATAATATCAGACCTGACTGAATGGTTAATTGTAGGCATAAACCGATTCATACCATCCAAAAAATTCCAACAAAAACCTAACAGCCACCCATGGTTCTCCCCAGAATGTGTGGCTGCCATCGCACACAGAAATCACTTTTTCCATAGCTACCAATGTAATAGATGTACTGAGACTAAAGCTGCTTCAAGGATTGCCAACAACCACTGTAAAAAAGTAATAAAAAATGCAAGGGAGCTATATGCTCAGTCTGTTAAATCCAAAGTAGCTGAGCAGCGGCTTGGTTTCCACCAGTTTTGGCAAATAGCAAACAGGATTCATAACAGAAGTGTGCGTTCTATCCCAACCATCATCAATGGATCTGGTCATCTCGTCAGCATCAGACAAGACCGAACTATTTACCAAGAACTTTGCAGCTAATTCAACCCTATGCGACAAAGACGATCAACTTCCCGTATTTCCTCCCATAACAGACCACATGCTATGCAACATACAAATATCTGTGTGTGATGTTGCCTTCTACGGCTCCAGAAGATATATCCCTGCTGATGCTAATCAAGAACCTTGATTCCAGTAAAGCAACTGGCCCTGATAGCATTCCAATTATAGTGCTGAAAAAGCTTCAACCAGAAATTGCCCCCATACTTACAAAACTGTTTAAGCGTTGCCTTAAGGAGAAGTGCTTCCCAATACCCCGAAAAACTTCATCAGTATGCCCTGTATTTAAGAATTTAGGTGATAAGTCATCTCCCTCTTAGTACAGACCAATAAGTCTCCTGTGTGTCATGAGTAAGTTGCTGGAATGCATATTAAATAGAGAAGTAGTCAATCACCTCAGCAGAAATAAACCTTCTTAGTAACATGCAATATGATTTCCATTCTGCCAAATCTACAGCAGATGTGCTAAAGGTTATATCTATTAGGATTAGTGAATCTTTCGACAAAAGCTTCCTTTCTAGGGCAATTGCTCTTGACATATCAAAGGCCTTTGATAAGGTATGGCATAAAGGCCTACTTCACACGATTTCCAGCTATAGTATAACTAGAAATGTTTTCTCAATCGTTAAATCATTTCTCTCTTAGACTCATAAGAGTAGTGGTTGATGGGCAGAAATCAGAGGCCCATAGTATTAATGCTGGAGTCCCTCAAGGGTCGATTCTGGGCCCAACTCTCTTCCTGATCTACATCAATGATCTCTCAAAACACATACTTAAATCATTCGTTGACATCTATGCTGATGACATGACCATCTATGGCAATACATCAAAGGCCGTAAATGACAAAGTTCTCTCTGATTCTCTCTCCTCTGATCTTGAGCGCGTGGTACAGTGGGGGAAGACATGGCTGGTTACTTTTAATGCATCTAACACCAAGCTCCTATCTTTACATCATCAATGCTCTGATCTCCATCTGGCATCAATTGAAATGGATGGCTCTCGTCAAGGGGAAGCCCCATGTTTTGATAAGCTTCTAGGCTTGACCTTCACTCCTGACCTGAAATGAAACACGTACATCAAGTCTGTTGCCAAGGTCACTGGAAAAATGGTAAAATCCTTCTACGGCTCCAGAAGATATCTCCCTGCTGATGCAATTCTCTATCTATATAAAAGCCAAGTATGTCCAAGGAGTACTGCTGCCACATCTGAGCAAGAGCTGCTAAAAACAGCCTATCCTGCCTTGACAGAGTACAAAATAGGCTTTGTGACCTAGTGGGTGATGCCATTTTCTCTTCCCTGCAACCTCTCTCCTACAAGAGAGATGTTGCGAGCCTGTCTTTGTTTTATCGCTACTTCCATAGCAAGTGCTTGTCTGAACTCCAATCTCTGGTCCTCCCTCACTAATCTTTCACAAAAAACACCCGTCTAGCTGAAACCACTGTCAGGAATTTTCCCCATTCTTTATCTGTGCCAAAACCAAAACATAGATTCCATGAAAAGAGCTTCTTTCTTAGAAGTACATGCCTGTGGAACTCTGTTCTCTTTGCTGTTTCCCATCTGGATCTCTTCAAGTACAACAAAAACAAATTCCTGATGAACCGCCCACTTAAGTAAGACACTTTATCAAATCTCCAATACTAACGATTACTATGATACTATCTCATTGATTACTGTACATGCAATAACTCTTATCCCCGAGTGGCATGGCTTCTGGGCCTATATAAGTGGTGACTACTTTGTCAAAAAAAAAAAAAAAATCGCCTGAGGTACCCCTAACTGGAGAGTGCCGATGCGATTGCTCAGGCATTTTTGATGCCAGCGTACTCTTCTTCTAGGGTGCTAGCTTTTCAAATCCCACTTTTCCGATCCTTGTGTCACATTATCCCTCCCCCCCCAAAAAATAAAAGGCATTTTCAATTGTTATTCTATTGAAAATAGTTTTCATTTTATTTTTTTCCAAAAAGATTCTTATATATATTGTTTATATATTTTCAGATTTATGCTAAGCAGTGATGCATTTTTTTTTACTAATGTTTATTCTCTGATGAAAAGTGCATATCTTTGAAAATTCATGGATTAAGGTTTTTTTCATGATTATAATTCCTTGTGTGAATTTAATGGATCAATAAATATTATTTATTTGATTTTATTTTATCATCTCTTTTTCCTATTCTTATATATATATATATAAATAAATAAATAATAAAAAGTCTAAATTCCAAGATGTTGTTCATTTTACTGTTTATTTCTTCTGCATGTTAAAATGTTCAATTCTTGATAGCACCTGTTTCGTAGCATGGAAACAATCATATAATTATTATTTGAATATTTTCCGCCCTGAATCATCAAAGAATAAGAACTCATTAACTTTAAAAGAAAATAAAAAGAATATGGGCATGATTACATAAATAAAAAAAAAAAAATCCAAAAAGTAGTTACAATTGTGTTTTATGATATTGAGTCATAACGAGTTAGGGTGGAAAATATTCAAATAATAATTTTATGATTGTTTCTGTGCTACGAAACAGGTGTTATCAAAAATTGAACATTTTAACACGCTAAAAGAAATAAATGGTAAGATGAACAACATTTTGGAATATGGACTGTCATTTTTTTTTTTTTTTTACAAGGTGGTCACCACTTATCAAGGCCCGGAAGTCACTCAGGGATAAGGGTTATTGTAAGTACAGTATGTTAATGTGGATATTTAAAGTGTCTACTTAAGGGGACGGTTCATCAGGAATTTGTTTACATTGGACTTGAAGACATCCAAGTTGTAGTCAGGAGGGAAGCAGGCAGACGGAACAGAGTTCCACAGGCGTGCAGTTCTAAAAAAGAAGCTTTGTTCATGGAATCTACGTTTTGATTTAGGCATAGATAAAGAGTGGAGAAAGTTTTTGACAGTGGATTCAGCTAGATGGGTGTTTTTTGTAAAAGATTGGCGAGGGGGGACCAGAGATTGGAGTTCAGATGAGCACCTGCCATGGAAATCACGATAAAACAAAGATAAGCTTGCAACGTCTCTTCTGTGGGAGAAAGGTCGCAGGGAAGAGAAAAGGGCATCCCCCACTAAGCCACGAAGTCTATTTTGTACTCTGTCAAGGCAGGATAGGCTGTTTTTAGCAGCTCCTGCCCAGATGTGGCAGCAGTATTCCATCCTTGGACGTACTTGGCTTTTATATAGATAGAGAATTGCATCAGTAGTGAGATATCTTCTGGAGCGGTAGAAAGATCCCACCATCTTTCCAGCGACCTTGGCAACAGACTTGATGTACGTGTAACCTTTCAGATCAGGAGTGAAGGTCAAGCCCAGAAGCTTGTCAAAACATGGGACTTCTCCTTGACGAGAGCCATCCATTTCAATTGATGCCAGATGAAGATCAGAGCGTTGATGATGTAAAGATAGGAGTTTGGTTTTAGATGCATTAAAGCCACGTCTTTCCCCACTGAACCACTCGTTCGAGATCAGAGGAGAGAGAATCAGAGAGAGCTTTGTCATTCACGGCCTTTGATGTGTTGCTGTAGATGGTCGTGTTATCAGCATAGATGTCAACAAATGATTTAAGTATGTGTTTAGGGAGATCATTGATGTAGATCAGGAAGAGAGTTGGGTCTAGGATGGACCCTTGAGGGACTCCAGCATTAATACTGCAGGCCCCTGATTTTTGTCCATCAACCACTACTCTTATGAGGCTATCAGAGAGAAATGATTTAATGATAGAGAGAATATTTCCAGTTATACCGTAGCTGGAAATCTTGTGAAGTAGGCCTTTATGCCATACTTTATCAAAGGCCTTTGATATGTCAAGAGCAATTGCCCTGGAAAAGAAGCCTTTGTCAAGAGATTCACTAATCCTATGAGATATAACCTTTAGCACATCTGCGGTAGATCTTGCAGAATGGAAACCATATTGCATGTCACTAAGAAGGTTATTTCTGCTGAGGTGGTTGACTATTTCTCTATTTAATATGGATTCCAGCAACTTACTCATGACACACAGGAGACTTATTGGTCTGTACTGAGAGGGAGATGACTTATCACCTGAGTTCTTAAATACAGGGCATACTGATGAGGTTTTCTAAGGTGTTGGAAAGCACTTCTCCTTAAGGCAACGTTTAAACAGTTTCGTACATATGGGAGCAAGTTCTGGTTGAAGCTTTTTTAACACTATAATTGGGATGCCGTTAGAGCCAGTAGCTTTACTGGAATCAAGGTTCTTGATTAACTTGGTGACCTCATGCACAGATATTTATATGTTACCTAGCGTGTTCTGTGTTATAAGAGGAAATATGGGGAATTGATGGCCTTCGTTGCATAGGGTAGAATTAGCTGCAAAGGTTTTGGCAAATAGTTTGGCCTTGTCTGACGCTGACGAGATGACCTCTGGTCCGTTGATAATGGTTGGGATAGAACGCACACTTCTGTTCAGGATCCTATTTGTTATTTGCCAAAACTGGTGTGAACCAAGCCGCTGATCAGCTACTTTGGATTTAACAGACTGGGCATATAGCTCTCTTGCATTTTTTATTACTCTTTTACAGTGGTTGCTGGCAGTCCTGAAAGCAGCTTTAGTCTCAGTGCATCTATTACGTTGGTAGCTATGGAAAAAGTGATTTCTGTGCGCGATGGCAGCAGCACATTCTGGGGAGAACCATGGGTGGCTGTTAGGTTTTCATTTATTTGTATATGCTCTGTAGTTATATTTAACATACATTGAGCTTTATAAATAAACTAGTGGGGGGTACCCGGCGATGCCCGGGTGTCTTGAGGTAAATCAAAACTCCAGGGGGGGGGGGTTAAATAATAAAATAAATGTTTTGGTAGGTAAGTATAAGAATCGAACCCGTACCTTTGAGTTGGAAATTAATGTGTGAAAAAAAAAAAAACCTGCTAGGTTAACCATTGACCTACGGCGACAACAGACAATGTTAAGCAGGTTATTTAACTATAAAAAGAGGCATGCGCAATAAAAGTTAACTCTGCTGCTTCCATTTGACCTAATTAAGAAGGTCAAATAGAAGTCACACAGCGCTTGGGTTTGTTTACCCAAATTTAACTGTTTCTTTCCCCCACAGATGTTGGGGAGGGGTGTCTGATCAAAGCTGATTGCTTCTGGACTTTTTCCCAGCGGAATGCGAGAAGACGTGGTCTGAGTTTAGTTTTACATATTTATACTAAAAAGCCCAATCAACAAGCGAGAAGCCAAAATAGCAATAATTTTGTAAAAATCAACGTAAATAAATCTATATGCTACGCGCTTTCCTAATTCCTAGATATTATGATATAGGACCTATATACACTGTTTTAAGCGATAGTAACAACCCCGGGAGCGCGTGCGAAAGAAGCCTTTTGAAAACATACACGAAATGTTCACACACATTTTGCCTTTTATATATATAGACTAGCGGGGGGTACCTGGCGATGCCCGGGTGTCTTGAGGTAAATCTAAACTCCGGGGGGGGGGGGGAGGGCTTAAATAAAAAAAATGTTTTGGTAGGTAAGTATGAGAATCGAACCCGTACCCTTGAGTTGGAAATTAATGTGTGAAAAAAAAACGGGTGACGTTACCCATTAGGCCACCGCGACATACATTTGAAGTTATTTATTGAACTATAAAAACAGGCGTGCGCAATAAAAGTTAACTCTGCTGCTTAAATTTGACCTAATTAAGAAGGTCAAATAGAAGTCATGCAGTTGTTTACCCAAGTTTAACTGTTTTTGTTTTTTTCCCCCAACAGATGGACATTTCCCGGCGCAATGCCGAGAACGTTGTTCGTTGTTAACTTTGAATTAGTTTCGCTTTTTATACGAAAAAGCCTCATCAACATGCGAGGAGCCAAAATAGCAATAATTTTGTAAAAGTCGACGTAAATAAATCTAGATGCGACGCACTTTCCCAAATCGTACATATTATTATTTAGGACCCATATAAACAGTTGTAAGCGATCATAACGACATCAGAACCGTGTGCGCGAAAAGCTTTTTGAAGACATACACGAAATGGTCACACACATTTTGCCTTTTATATATATAGAAGGGTTGATATAAATAAAGGGTGAAATATAATTGAATAAGCATATTTTTCCCATAAACATTATATATATATATATATACACAGTGCCACACAAAAGTATTGGCTATATTACATTTTTGTTTATAACTAATTAGGGGTCAAGATTTTACCTAAAATTTGGTCAGTATATTCTTATTGCTATTATAACTTATATTTGGGGTAGTAATTGCAAAATCAAAGTTTAGAACGTTTATATTTAAGGAAAGTTAACGAAGTATTAGATACATTGATTTAATATTTGGTTGCATAGTCTTTGTTGTGTTCAACAGCTTCCAATTGCTTTCTATAATTGCACACACGTTTCGTTTTTTGCAAAGATTTACACGTATTTTGTGCCATTCTTCTTTGCAGAAATCTTCTAGTTGTTGAATATTTTGTGGATTCCTCTTGTGAACATTGATTTTCAATATTTTCCACAAATTTTCAATTGGGTTGAGGTCTGGAGACTGATTGGGCCAAATAAGAACGTCAATTCTTTGGTTACTATGGCAGTATGTTTGGGATTATTGTCGTCCTGAAACATTAAATTGCTATTATATCCCAACAAGTCAGCAGATTGCTGGAGGTTTTTCTCCAGAATATCCCTATACATACATCCATGCATTCTACCATTGATGATTTCTAATTCACTGTTGAGTGAAAAACATCCCCATACCATAATCGAATCACCACCAAACTTCATTGTAGGAATGATATTCTTTTTGTTGTAAGCGGTACCATTTTTTCGCCATAACTGTATTGCTGTGTTTCTTCCAAAGATTTTGATTTTCATTTCGTCTGACCAGATTACCTTGTTGCCAAATTTTTGTGTTTTCTCCTCATATGTTTTAACATAATTCAAATGTGATCTGACATGTTGATGCTTAAACATTTGTTGGAGCTCCTGAAACAAAACCTGTACGATTTAGAACTCTACTGATTGTATGTTTGCTCACATCAATCCCAGCTTCTCTGAGATCAGTTTGAATTTCACCACGAGTAACAAAAAGGTTTCTTTGTTGTACCTTTCTGCTAACCCACCTTGATTTTTTTTCATTTAATTTCCTTGGTTGACCAAATCTTGGAAGATTTGCAACAGCTTCACCAGGGTTTTAAAACTTTCTAATAACGTTTCCAACTGTACTAAGTGCTAAGTGGTTTAGAATTATTTTAGAAAAGGAATTTTTAAATGTATCCAATACTTTTGCGTTTGTTAATTTATATTTTTCCTTAAATATAAACTTTCTAAAATTTGATTTTGTAATTACTACCCCAAATATAAGCTAGAATAGTAATAGGAATATAGTGACCAAATTTTAGGTAAAATCTTGAACCCTAATTAGTTATGAACAAAAATATAATGTATCCAATACTTTTGCATGGCACTATATATATATATATATATATATATATAATACACAACATTCTTAAACCTAGTTATTGGTTAAACATAATTAAGAACAGTGTGAAATAATGGGAAATACTTGGATTAGAAAGATTATGTAACGTCAATATTTTAAGAGGTGTTGGTATGAAAATATCAAGACAAGATCAGAAGCACTCACATACTACAAGTTAAATTTCTGGCTCGAATTAAAACAAGTTAAAAGTCTAGCAATAGGGTTCTTTATCATAACAAAATATAAACAACTCATTAGTAGAATAGTGGCGCGATTTTAAAATACTGTTTTTCTTTGGTTTAAGAGTAAAAATGAACCATAATGCTTGAATTTGGACTATACATTTTAATTCTCGTCAGAAATTAGTTACGATTTTCCAGTTTAAAGGCCTAAGAAAACACTTTAAATATTCGCACGTACATGGCGACAGACATTTTGTATTTTACAATAATGGCCGGAAACGGTGTTTACATCACAGACGTCGATATACGAAAGTAATTTGAAGCTTTTAAATTGACGGGTAGAAAGTAATTTCTGACTAGAATTAAAGTTTATAGCCAGAAGTCGCATAAAAAGATTAATTAGTGTTCCTAAATTCAATTAAATCAGTATTTTCGACTGTGCCATTATTGTATCAATAACCAAGAGAAAAAAAACAAACTATTTTTTTCTTACACACGCCCGTTATAAAAAAAGAAAGCATTAATTGTTTTTTGTATGTAGTAGATTTTATTAAAATTCTAGGTAATAATTTTTTTTGCATGGTCATCACTTTTTTTTAATCCATTAAAAAAAAAAAAAAAAAAAAACGGTTTACGAACACATTACCCAGTCACCCACTAAATACGTAAATATTATTCTAGAAATGATTTCAATAAAAATCGATTTTTTTTTAATATATCAAAAATCAAGAAATTGAAATGCCAATAAAATAAAATAACAATATTATTAAAAATATCGATTTTTTCTTATTTTAAAAATTTCATCTCCACATGTTCATAAAAAAATAATAGAAGCTTTTTAAATGATCCATTCTTTAAACTAAATTGTTCATAAATACAACATTCAATGAATAATATTTCTTTTTCCGTTTGTTAAATTAAATACGGTGCAGATTTAAATGAAGAAAAATAAATTATAAAATAGCTTAAAATTGTAAACTTACGCGACATTAACTAAAAGAAAGAAAGAAAAAATAAGATAAGAAAAATAGAACAAAGACCATGAATTAAATCCCAATAATTAAAAAAAGTTTTCGAATTAGATATTTATTTACGGCTGAAGTAAATCTAAACAAAGATTTTTAAGTATCTTTTTTTTTAAATGATTTTTCATCATTAACTATAAAATATAAATAATGAATCTCTTATATAAAGAAAATCAAATCAAAATGAAATTTTAAATTATATTTTTCGTTGATAACTAAACGTCTCCCTTTGTTTAAGTTTATACTGGCAATTAAACAAATAAATTATTATTCTCGAAAAGTTGACTAAAAAAACAAAAATAAATAAATAAAACGGATTATTTAAATAGAGATCTTATGTAGATGTATTTGTTTACCACTGTCAAAAACATCAGGTAACATGGACGCGTACGACGGACAAACTCGATTGTTAGCAACAAGAAACCAAAGCGATATAAAAACTCAAAAAAAGTTATTTATTGCAATTTTGACGACTTTTAAACGGATCCTTAATTGGAAACATCTAAAATACATAACAGCCTATTTATTTAAGAAAAAAAAATATTAACTGGAATATATTGGGTTATTTATTTATTTATTTCCGTTTGAGTAAAATGATTTCTCCCTTCGTATGCTTGTTTGTTAAAAGAGAAATAAATAACGTACGCTCCCTCACGGTGAAACGGTAATTATTCCTTTTTTTTTTTTTTTTTTTTTTATAATAAAATAAAACTGAACTATTTTTTTATAATTAAAAAATTAAGTATTTTATATAAATAAATATAATAAATATTTATTTGTGAATCTGAGCAGGTAAAAAGTTGAAGTTACCACATTAAGTCACAAAAGTTTAGTTATTTATTTGTGAATTTTATACTTTTGCAATAATTATTAATAGACGTGTGTAAGTAAATGTTTGTTTGTAAGTAAATTATTAAAATATACTTCGAGAAGAAATATGAAAAGTATCTAAAAACGGATTACAAAGATCTGTGCGATAGCAACAACACTCGTATTTTTTACACATCTTTCAGCAAACAACAGTATGTGAGCCATTAAAGCTCATTTATTTTTTTCTAATTTGAACAATATACCAATGAAAATGGAAAACATCAAAATATGGATATATAAAAAGAGTAAATCAAGTTTTTTTTTTTTGTACAGAAAAAAACAACAACTTATTTTTCAGACAATAAATGTAGTTTTATTTGGTTTACGATTTCCCCCTTTTCCGCAATTGTTTGCTACGGATGTGCAAAGGAGTAACTAAACATAGATTTCATTGTTGACATTTTTAATTTTGTTATTTTTGTTTGATAAATTAATTTAGTAAATTGTAAATTAAAATTTTTGTGTCTCCCTGATTTCTAGCATATTGATTTACTTATAATAATAATTTAATCAGCAGGTAGTATTTTGTGTTTTTGCTGGAATTTCTTTTATTGATAATTACAGTGTACCATACATATCACGCTTAATAGTAGTCAAAACTTCAATCCTTTACCCTACAACAGGAGGAAATACAATAAAAAATGCTGCGTAGAAACCATTGCATTCAAACTAGGCCAAATAAAACTAAATTTGCTAGAATATTTTCGCAGTACAGGTGTGTTAATATCATAATATTTGAAAATATACAAATTCAATGTTAACATTTTTTAAATATGACTAAAATGAATAATTTAAATTGAATATATAGGAGAGTGGGCTAGAAATAAAGTATATAGACCTATAAAATAAATTTTCTTTTAAAAAGTACACTAATAATATTTATACATAAAAGTTTTTATTTTCAATATAAAATGGTTCATGTTTCGTATTAAAAGAATAAACATTTATTTTTTATTATTTAAAATTAATATAATTAATAATTAATCATAAAATTAATGCTTAAAAATCAAGAATATTTGTCATTTGTTAAAAACTGAAAGAAAAAATGGCATTTATTTGTCAAAGTAGTTTCCTCATTTATAAAATAAAAAAAAATCATTTAACTTGTATTTATTTATGCTAATAAAACATTGAATAAACAAATCTTGTATTTATTTATGCTAATAAAACATTGAATAAACAAATCTTGTCTGTCTTTTTTACTGCTGTTGCTAACGAACTTTGTAAGTGAAATAAGCTAAATCATACGGAAATAAGTAAAGTTTTGTCACTTGCTGGAAATGTTCAACAGTACACTAGCCATTTATTCCCCCTGTTTCATTCGACACACTCTTTTATTCCGGAAACAGTAAATAAGTCTAATTATATATATATATATATATAGAAAAATAAGTTTTAAAAGTCCTTAATTTATGTTTTTACATACATAATTATGTCTTAGGATATTTTATCATTTGCAAACAAAAATAGATTTTTCTATGACAATAAAATTGTTACAACTTGTCTTATCGCCTCTACGTGACTTACACATTCTTTAAATTACTATTAAATTAGTATTACTAAATTGATTATTTATAATATAATTATTAATAGTTATATAGTTAATTTATTATAGCAAAAATGCAATAGAATAAAATAAGTCAATTTTTAAACATCATAATTTTTTAATCTACTCTAATGCATATTGATTTCTTTGCAAATAATTTAGCCCGTTTTAATCTTTTCACAAAAAAAGAAAGAAAAAGAAAAATTACTTTGTTACTTTTCGAAATTTGATAGGAATTTAGAAGTATTTAAACTGTCGAATAGAAACTTATTCAAACTGGTTTTAAAATTGCGTGTATCAAAGGAGTGAAAGTTTGGAAGGCTATTTATTTCCAGTAATTTAATAGAAATTGTAACAACAATACGTTAATAACTTTTTTTTTAATTTTAGAGTCACTTGAATTGATTAATTAGTAATCAAACAGTAATTTAATTTAACTTAAAAACCCTATTTGAAAAAGTAATAATTTGTAAAGAAAGAAAAGAGCTTTAGTTTAAGTGAAAATAAAGATGACTAACTAGTTTAATATAAAAATTAAATATCTAGTTTTTTTTTTAATTGCCTAAAATTATATTTATTTGATTTTTGGATTTTTTTTATTAGAGTTAAAAATAATTTGTAGTGTTGACTGTATTGAAAGTTAGAAACGATGTCGTAATTCGGTATTCAAAAAGCCAGCTCTAATTTTCGAAGTCGGCGGGAAGCCATGTTAGGTCGGGTGTGAACCCCGTAGAATGAATTCGACCATTCAAGATGGCGGCCTCATAGAGTGATCGCGTATTCTCTCTAGCTACACTCTATTCTTGTCCATTTTTTTAAAACATAGGTACTAAAAAACCACAGCTTCATTACGGACATTTTCAGATTTACAATTTTTTTAATTCAAAAGTGATGACTCGGTTACCAACTTAAAAAAAGATTTTCCAATCTTTTTTTTATCCTTCTAGGGCTCCATGTGTGGCGGTGTTTTGAAAAATAACCTTTTTTTTTTTGGAGAGAAGGGAATTACACTTACATGTGCAGTGTGTCTTTTCTGTTTTTAATTTAACAAGAGAAAACTAAGTATTTTCCAACATTTTGGAATGAAAATGGCTGATACTGGCACTAGACGACGTGTTAAACTGTATATGTTGAATGAGGATCGACAATGGGACGACCGAGGAACTGGGCATGTGTCGTCCGGCTATGTTGATAGATTGAAAGGGATGTCTCTACTTGTTAGGTCGGAGACCGATGGTAAGTATATCCTATTTATATCCATTAAATAATTTCCCATAATCTATATTATTAATCCAAAAATCATCAAAATGATTATAACATTGTATTAATCCATTTTTATTTACCGATATTTGTCCAAAATATGAATGCAGTTTTCATAAAGCTCATGCCATATCTCGATCATATTTCTTTTATTAAAACCTTATATTTTAACTCTTATTTCTTTATATTTATTAAAAGATGAAGGAAGTTATCTATTTTTTTAAAATATTATCATCCCTTTTTATATTTCTACCCCCTTTTAAATCCATTACTTAATTAGATGTATATATCCGACGTTGCTCGGGAATGATTTAGGTTCTTTGGTGTTTGTGCTATTTTGATTTCTTTTTTTGTTTGTTTTTAAGATATGTTAAAAGTTAAATCTAAGTATGTTATTGTTTGGTCCATAAATTTGTTTAATGTAAGTTAAAAAGCCTCATGTTAAGAATGGCTTTCTAAATAATGTGACTTTAACTGCACATGTACTACTATTTCCTATTTGAAATGAGATTTTAGACAGTTAAATTTAACTGTATCGTTTAGTTCATAAAATTAAGGTAACGTTTTAATCTTTATTACTTTAATTATTGGATGTAAAAAGCTTCTGAAAATTTCTATTTTTCGAAGATTTGCTAAGAAGTTGAAAGCCTTCAAGGTGCTAATGCACTTACTGATCCGCTATTTTTTATTTTTAATCGTATTTCCAAGTTTAATTAAAGTTGGTACATGGACATGTTTTTGTTTTTATTCAATTGTAAGATTAAGGTACAGAATAGGTACAAAACCCCCTCCCCATGGTAAGAATGGCTTTTTAAATAATAACGTTATTTCAGCACCACGGGTCAATAAGTGCATGGCATGAGTACCGCGTTCAAATTTCGAATGACTTATTTACGAAAAAACAGATCCATTCTGGTGAATTTTATTTCGTAATTAAATTATTATTTTTTTGGTGCTAGTGCAGAGAGTGATCCACGCTATTTTTAAAATCGTATTTCTAAGTTTAATTAAAGTTTTAATGATGTTTATTTATTCAATTGTAAGGTTGAAGTACAGAATAGGTACAAAACACCCTCGCCTCCCCATATTAAGAATGGCTTTTTAAATAATAACGTTATTATTTATGTCCGGATCACTCTCTGCACTAGTACCATTTTTTTTATTATTGTATTCTTCCTTTTAATAAATGATCATTTGATAGTAAATAAAATATAAAAAAAACCTAAGTCACAACTAGGCGATAAACTCTGACACGAAAAGTTCTCATTGGGTATAAAACCAAAATTTAGGACGAAAAACCGAAACACTGATTCGTTTGTGTACGTTTTTAGCGTCCCAAATTCTCTTTTTTCCAAATTTATTTTGTGATACTATTTTATGTTTTTAGTTTTATAATCACATTGCAATTTCAGATTAGATTTAATTTCATATTGATTTATCTTTTAACATTTATTTTTTACCAGGTTTTAAATTGGGATTTAATCGTCCTTCCTGTTTCTCTTAGGATTACGAATCCTTTTAAAAAATTTTTTATACTTTAATTATTTTCCCCTCATATTAAAGTTAGCAAAAGAAAAGAATCTATATTAAATCTGAAATTTTATAAATATTTGCTTTGTTTCAACATTTTAAATCGCAATGTAATTTAAAAAGTACGAATCGTTTTTAAAATGACGTCTTTTTGGAGAGCAAGAATTTTGAACCCTGAAATAGTACACGATGAACGTTTTCATGAGAAATTCAATTAAAAAAATACTCCCCCCCCCCCCTCAAAAGAATGCCTAAAATTTATGAAAAACAAAAGTTAATCGTCAATAAATGTATAATAGAAAAAAAAGATCATCTAAGACGAACAATTTTGTTTTATTTACAAAAAACTTAGACGGGTTTTCCGCCATTTTATTTATTTTAAAATTGAGTAAACAAATATCTTAAGTTCAAATTAAATTTAATAAAAATCATTTTTGATTTCAAAAATATTTTAATGATCACAATTATAAATAGTTAAATTTGTATTTTCTAATTTTTTTATGAAGATCACTTTTATAAGCAACTAAATTTTAATTCTTTAATAGTTAGTTTTTATTAATTTCCAAATATCTTTAAACTGTTAAATTAAAAAAAAAAATGCAAACATCACATTTATGGTAAAATTTTAAAATCTTTACAATAATATATATATATAAATAGTTATTTTAACTGCTATAAAACTCGTCACTGTTATAAATTTCTATTTGATGTGTATGAAATATTTTAACTCGTGTGTGTGTGTATATATATATATATATATATATATATATATATATATTACATCTCTTTTTTATATTTTTTACCTTGTTATAATTCATTTATCGAAATCCTATTTTTTAATATTTTTTTTGAACGTGCGTGTGTGCACCAACAAAAATGTAGACATCTCTTTTCTTTCCACGTCTGTTTTTATTTTTTATGTTTAATAAAATAATGATTTAAAAAAATACTCATCTTTCCAATTATATCGAAGTTAACCATCAAGGTTAAGTAATATACGAAAATAAACAAACAACTTGATAAAAAGCGGCTTACATTACCTCTATTAAAAAAAAAATAAGAGCAACATCCATTAATATCTATGTAGCAGTTATAATAACCAAACTTGTTTTTATGGAATCTTTTTATTTTTACCCTCAGGAGTAAAGTTAGTTTAACTTTAATCTAACTATAAAGTTTAAAATATTTAGTTTTGATTAATTGAGGATTAGCATTAAACGTGATTTTGAAATTTTTTTTTTTTTTTTTAATTCTTGTCGAAATACTGCTGCAACCACCACTGCCACTATAATGAAAACTCCCTCTTATTTGAAGGGTCACAAATTTTGAAGAGAAAAGGCACATTATGCTTTATTTAGTTAAAACAAATTTAATTTTTTTTTTTTGTGTGTGTGTGTGTGTATTATATATATATATATATATATATATATATATATATATATATATATAATGTTTGAACTTTTATTTTCTCATACTTAAAAAGGATCCTTACGGCCAAAATCAAAATCGCGTTTATATTTTCATGTTTTTGTGGTAATACTGGAAAAGCTTTGTTTCTGAAATCATGAACAACTGGGTTGAAAATAGGGATTGGTAACCCTAATTGATCTTGAAAGATTCATGTGTGTACGTGTTGGTTTTTAGGAAAAGTCTGTATTGTTTTTATTTTTATAAAATTATAGAAAGATTTTGCTAAAAAACAAAAACTAAATAACTCTCCTTTTTATCTTTTCTTTAAAAGGAATTTATAAATAAGAAAAATAAAAAGCTTTTTCTTTTCTTTTTTACAATAGCCAACAAAACAAGAAGGGTAAAAAAATAAATGCTACTAAAGATAAATTACTTTTCTACCTATATGAATAAGTTTTCAGTGTTTTAACATATTTAAGGCTTTTATTTACTTTGAAACAAAAGTAATATCAAATCTTAATGAAAAAAATAGCGGTCGTGTTACGGCCATATGTATACTCGATAAGTGCTCAAAAAACTAAAGTTAAACAAAATACTGGTAGAACATATTTTCCTACGATTTGCGACATTTATTGAAGGTGTTTCTACCAGTATTTTGCGTAATTTTCGATTTGGAGCGATTATCGAGACTTTCCAGATGATCGTCTAATGTCAGCCAATATATATATATATTTTTTTTCTGACTTAAGACTCGTCACTATTTGTGTTTCAAGGTAAATAAACGTTTTAAAATAAGTTAAAACACAACTTATCCAGGTAGATGGAAGAATAACTTATGTTGCTTTTGGTAACGTTATATATATATATATATATATAGTCATATATATATATATATTTATTAGGCACCGCCAAAACTGGGGGGAGGGGTAGGTAAGTACTTTTTGATGGACCGTCTTTTTAAAAATCTACCAAAAATTAGGTAATTATTACAATCAATACGAAATTTTCAGCAATTAAGAGAAGAATGAACTTTATAACAGTGTACTTATTTTTCGTAAACGATATTTATTATTTATATATTTTTTTTTTTTTGCTTACAGCCCCCCCCCCTCCTCCTTGTTTGGAGGGGGTTCCAAATATGCTTAAAATAGTCATCTGAAACTGAACAAAACATTGTGTTGTTGTAAGGGACAGGATTGTAGATAAAAAAAAAATTGTTTGCATACCTTATTTTGACGTCTGAATATCCGAACTTCGATTGTGTTTAATTATTCCGCTTTTGAGTTTTGGAAGTGTGAAATTCGGTGAATATGTTAAGTAAAATAATTAAAGTTAAGCAAAACAAAAAAAAAATTTTTTTTAATATTTATACGAAGAAAGCCATTTTAAAATCTTTGATAAATAAATTAACAATTTTTTTTTTTTTTTTTTTTTAGCGAGGCGAATAATGCATGACCATTATTAAACAGGGAATGCTTTGAAAAATCGATACAAAAAAAAAAAAATCGATAAATATTATGCCCTTTGTGTTAAAAATATTATTTTTTCGATCCCATTTGAAAACGTTTTCCGCCTTTCGACTACGGTGGACCAAACGCGCTGAAATAATATTTTTTATTTTGCTTTAAATTGCCCCCTCCCCCTTTTGGGAAGCCTGACCCCCACACACATACACATTAAAAACCAAACTCATACAAATGGTCACCCATCTGGTACTGACCAGCCTCAGCGTTAATAAATACATTGAAATTTTCGTCACTGAAAAATAAGTTTTTTTTTTTTTTTGGCCTGTTTGGTCTTCCGTAGTTTGCTTTTTATCAAGTACAAATGTAAACATTGTATCAAATCGACGCGAAGTAACTGGTTGCCTATATGAATAAGTGAAATTATTTGAAATCCAGGTACTTATAATATTTTTGCATATTCTCATAGAAAATCACCCTAAATCTTAGACAAAGAAATAAATAAATTAATTTTTTCAAAACACCCTTTTTTTTCTTCTTTTTTTTTTTTTTTTTAACTATTTATATACGTTTTTTGTGCAAGACAAAAAATGTTAATTGTTAACTTTTGGGGAAAATTTAGCATTTCAAATTTAATTAAAAATAGAAAAAGTTTTACATTATTCTGCTTTCTATATGAAAAAATTTGGGGTTTTCTCTTGCTGTAAAAAAAAAAGTTACTCAGAAATAATGAATTTTAATAAATGTAATTTCGTTTTAAAAAACAACTTGATTTTTCGGCCACATATATATATATATATATATGACTTTGTTTAATTAATATACGAAAGTAAAATTTTATGCATAAACTTTAAATATTTACTTCAACAGTGCTCAATACATAAGAGCATATATATGGCAATTAAGCTACACAGAATATTCCGCGTTTCATTCTCGTGAGAATTTGTCAGGCTTATAATTGCCATATATATTTTTATAACTTATATATATGCCACTTTTGTCTATACTGCAAAATATTCAGTTTTTTGTTTTGAAATGTGAAAATAACCAAAATAAGAATAGTAGTCCGGATAATTCAAATAATACGAATTGAAAGTTTTTGTTACCAATAATTCTTTTTCATATTTCACGAAGGGGAATTATTTGCATAAAAAAAATCAAGTTTCCCCTGTAATTAAAATTAAAAACGTGTCTTGTAAAAAAAAAAACAAAAAAAAACTCTGAAATTAATTTTATACATATTAATATATATTCTTACAGATTTTTATCAAAATTTCGTTTCTCCAAAAATGTTTAAAACTAGAATTTTTGTCGTTTTCACATGAACGACAATACTTATAGTTATTATTTAAAAATGTAGGATTTGTTTTGTTAGGAATTGCTGAAAAATATGCTAAACTTATCTTTCAGCAATAAAAAATTAAAAAAAAATTAACATAATATCTATTACATAATATTTTAATTCTGGTTAATGAACATTCTGATTTAAAAAAATATTTGCTTCGTAGATAACTGCTGAAAATAGATAAAAAAAATATAGATGAAAACATTCACTTCAGTGAATGTGGATTTCGAAATAACACCTGCCTTTTTTGGATTACTATTTTCATCTAAGTTGTTAGAACACTAGTCAGAAAATTTCAACATAAGTTAGAGTAAAAAAAAAAAAAAAAGCAATTCTATAATAATTATAATTGCTGCATATGATGTTCAGCTTCCTGTGCCACAGTTGCAATCCACTCTTGATTTCAGTGTCAAGAGACAGATGTTAGGGCCCACAATCTGTTTGGATAATAGAATGTTTTTTTTGCCTAGCAATTGAACTATCAGGTTTTGTTTTGGGACATCTGGATCATGACAAAGCTGAACCATAAATACTATTGAAATTTTAATAAGATGAAAGTTACTTGAAATATTTTCTTTAATTTCTGTTATACAAATATAAAGAAAAACTCAATTTTCAAATTCTTCTGATTTGAGAAATAGAAAAGATGTTATCTCCATTTTTATTTTAACATTTTCATGAGGATGCAATTAAATTTAGATAATAGTTTTAAAATCAAATGTTTTTTTAAACTTGAAATAGGTCATTTATGATTGTATAATAACTTGTCAGAATATGACAAATTTTCTATCGAAATAAACCAAATGTGTGCATCATGAAATGTTTTTAATCAATAATTAAACATTTATTTACTGCATTAAGTGTTGTGTGGAATAATTTAACCCTCACACTATCTCTCCTGAACATTATTCTAGTCGTACAATAATGTCTACAAGCATTTGTATTTACTAATGTCCCAGATAATATATACTTTTGTATTTATCTTTTCTGAACCAGGGTGCATAGACAATAAAATAGATTAAACTAATTGGTGTAAGATGTGTCCAAAAATGCATTAGGTAGAAAGAAAATAACTGGGTGCTAAAAAGAAGCTATTAACTGAAGGAATAAATAGAAAAATAGTGTGAAAAAGAACAAGTGAAACAGACTTAGAAATTACATTGAGAGTTTATATGTCATAATCACTTATTCGACTGAAAGTGTGTTAGAGAAATGTAACTGAAATAAACAGTGAATTTCATTATGTTTGTTCTTTATTCAATTGAAATTCTACATTATCAAATTATGAAGATGTAAGATTTAAGTATTTGTCTGTAGCTTACATAGATTAATGGAGTATTAACTTAATCTGCTGGTGAGGTTATTAAAGGATAAACTACTTGAGTAATAAATATAATAAATATAAAAATGAGCTTTCCTTATAATATATCATTTCATTTTTCTTGTTTTATTGTTCATTTTTAGTTATGTAAACAATTCTATGAAATTCTTAAAAGTTGTAAACATTGTTTTTATTTTTGATATTGCATTTCCATAAACATTCTAAATTTGAAACTAATCACATATTTATAAATCCCTACGAAAACAAAACTGAGCCACAAGTTGGGAAATCCAACTCTAGCATCTCTTTTTATATTGAATCATAAAGCTATCAATAACCTAAGATAATAAGGGTGAAAAAAAAAAAAAATTAAAAAAGGGGCTAAAATGGTTGAAACATGAAAAAAGTAACCATTAAAAAACTGCCTGAACATGTTCCAAATCGCCCAGACATGCCTGATAGCAAGGCTTGTAAAGTTATTTTCATTTAAAGTACATGCCACCTTTACCTTGGGAACACCTATGCTGTGACAATTTTTAAGTCTAGTATTTTGAAATGGGATATCTAATCTTTTCGATAAAAGAAATTTGGTTAAAAAAAAAAAAAAAGACAAAACTGATAAGTACTTTTTTACAACCAACGATCCTGAAAAAATGAGTAGAAATGTAAATTATTTGTTGAATAACAAATCTGATCATTAAAATTTAGTGCATGTCAAGCTTTTTGTTTTAACACAATACCCATCATATCTGATTATTAACCTAACTAAAATTTCTGTTTCACTCATAGCTTTTGGGAAATATTGGCAAATAAATAACAGATCCAATAGAATTTGAACCCTGCAGCAATCATTCTATAGGCCACAACAGTAGGTGTATCAGAATTTTTGTGGGAATTTTTGACACCTCTAACACAAACTGCAAATAAGATATAAAAAACTTGTAATTTCTCTTTTAAAGGTGGGTTGTTTATTTTCTTTATGGATTATACTTCCAAAATAAACCAAGTAATAGAAATATTATTTTTTTTATTTTTTAAAAAACTAATGAAATTTATTGAATTTTACGAGTTCAATATTTTTCAATTTTTAAACTTTAAAAATCTATCAAAATTTTCCTATTGATTCTATTTTTGATATTTTCAGGGTCAATGTGAAATTTTATGCTATTTCCAATAAACCGAATATAATATTTTAGACAAACGTTTTTTAATTCACACCCCCTCCCCATTTTGTAATGTCTATTAAAAAGTAAATAATTAATTTACCCACAAATTGAAGATAAAAGATCAATAAATAATATATTCAAATTTAAAACAAAAAAGTGTTTTTTAGAAATTTACCTGTAAAGTTCGAAGTTTAAAATCTTTTTCTTTTTTTTCCCCCTTTTTTTTTTCCTTTTTTTTTTCCTTTTTTTTTTTTCCTTTTTTTTTTTTTTTTTTTAATAAAACCTTGGTCCTTGCTCCTTTTTAATTGAAAAGAAATTAGGGTTTGAATTACATTTTTCGAGTAGTTATAAGCTTGGAAAGACAGGGGGTTGAATTATTCAATATTTTTCACAAAGTTTCTGACACATCTACCACACAGTATTCATTAGGCCAATTGCCCAATATCCTTTGATTAGAGAGTTCTGAATTAAGAATTAGGAGGAAATCTTACAAATGATATGTATATAAAATGTAAGCAGCTTGAGTGATAATATTTAACTAACAACCAATTAACCCTGAGAAAATACCATTTGCTGAAAATATTTTTTTGTTTAAAAACGTATATTATAACTTCATCTTTCTGGGAGCAGATGAGGAAGCTATAACTTTCATTTGTGAATAAGTAAAACCTTTAGAATTAGCAATAATTTTGATAAAATAATGCCTGTCATTTCATTTCTATTTCAGTTTTGTCTTGTCTCCTACATTAAATATTTTGTGAATGGCAACTTCTGTTTGTTGCTATTTCACTTGTATCAATCGCTAGGATTGGGTCAGCAACAACTAATCCCTTCTATGAGGGACCGACTGCATGGTTTTGGGTCATTGATATTGATGGCCATACACTTTGAAACATTTTGAATGACTAACGATGGGTAATGTGGCTGTATCAGTTGAGATGTTGTGCAACAATTTCTCAAGGATGTGTTCACAGGACATAATGTTTTAAAGATTTTATTTTCACTAATAAACTAAACAACTTTTCCGTCTTTGATACAACAAAGACATAAAAATTCTTGATTTCTTTTTAGAAGCACAAATGAATCTTTTATTCAAGTCTAAACTTGGTTTCTGTTTGCTAATTTAAAAAAAGCTTGGAAACATTCGAAATTCTTAAGTGATTTCCAATAATAAACTCAAGTTTACTATTTTACATCATTATTTATAGATTAAAAAAATAGCTGGCATGTGTTTATTTTGTGATACTTAAATATTCTGAGGTATTTTTTGTCTTTGATGAATAAGTAGATACTGGCCCAAATTTAAGACAAAAATCAATTAAAATTCATGTTTCTAAAATCAAAAGAACATAGTATTGGCTCATGCACTCCTATTAAAGAACCCACTATCCCTATTATATAAAAGTCACTTTGTGTGTGAGTTCCTTCCTCATAGGTTCCAAAATGACTGAGCCTATCTTTTGCAAATTTCACACAAAGGTAACATATGTCTGACAAGTGTTCTTAGATATGTTTTGTACAGAAATTCATCCGATAAGTATCGAAGATCGAAAAAAAATCCAATCTTAAAAATAACTTTTCTCTCATAGATAAAAAGAATAATTTTTACAAGGGAATATTTTGTTACACCAGCAAGGGAGATAATAAAATTTCATCAAATCATTTAAAAAAAAAAACATTTATTATAATCTGTAGATTTAGCTTAGTGGTATAGCATTCGACTACAGATCAAATGATCCCCCTGTTCAAGCTTGGGTGTACCCCACTATTTTATTTGAATTTTTTCTTAACGAGTTCAATTTATGATAAAAGAAGAGGTACCATTTAAAATCGCTGCAAATCCTTTCTTCGTTTGTATATTTTAAAACTAAATATTAATCAGAAGTGACTTTTCCAGGGCATTCATTAAGTCCAAATATCAACTGACATGATATTGTTAAACACAGATGGAATTTGATGAACGACATTATCAATATTATTTTTTAATTTATTTTGTGAATTAGTCTACTGGGAAAACTATTCCTCGTAACATATAATAATAGAGGATGTATTCTCTAATAATACATACACAATCTGCATAAATTAAAATATCATGTTTAAGTGTATTATACGACCAGGTAACTCTGGGCTGCCAGCTAGTTTTAAATAGTTTTCATTATATCTTTTATCAAGGTCATTGCTATAAATAGGAATTCTATCATCGAAGAGATATTTTCTATTGCAGATAGTTTATTGAAATATCATTTGGAAGTAAACTTATCTAGCATTGCCTGGGTGTTAAGTAAATTGATTTTTCAAATTATTTCTGGTCTATGGAAATCAACAATAGTTATAGAAAACATAAAATTGATTTTTGATTACATTTTCTTCCAAATGTGTATACAACAATAGTATCCATCAATTTAAAAATAAACTTAATGTAGTTAAAGAAATTCTAAAAATTTAGTAAGTCACAAATTTACCATTTGCATGGTTTTAACCTCTTGGACCCTGGGACTATATTGTGACATTTCACCGCCTTCGTTAATATTATGCGCGAGTATTTTCTTTTTTTTATTATTTTTTAAAAATTTTTATTTTTCTTTCCTTGAAGATTGTAATGCTGAGTATGGGGCAGCCCACCAGCTGCCAACATTGCCCTGCTTTTTATTGAAACCAACCAAGAGCTCTTTTTAGTATCCTCACTGTTCCCTTAAGCATAATGCGTTTGTGCGCATGTAGTAAAATAACTTGTCACCTCACGGAGGAATTTTTAATTTTTTTTTTGTTACATATTTTTAATGCCTTTTAATTGATCTAAAAAAAAAAAAAAAAAAAAATCAACTTTTCACAAGCACTTCACAAAAACATTTTTATGTGTTTCGTTCTTTTTTGGGGGTTGTATTCAATGATAGAACTTGTATAGTTTAACAGGTGCTTCTGCAGTTTAATTAACCGTTTTTCATAAGTAATATACTGACATTTACTGAGCAGAAGTACCATTTAATATTTCACGTTACTTATGGAAAATGGTTAATTAAACTGTAGAAGCACCTGTTAAACTATACAAATTCTATAATTGTATATCTTCTCCAAAAAAAAAAGACAAAAAACATAAAAATGTTTTTGTAAACCGCTTCTGAAAACTTACTGACATTATTTTTACTATTGAATGAGGTGAAAACTTTTTTTTTTTTTTTTTTTTTTTTTTTAACGCTATGAAAAGTATTTTTTGTAATCTAAAGTGTCTGCCATGTATTCACGCACCTTGTGAAACATCACGTGACTACGCATGTGCAAACATACATTTCAGTAAGAAACTGCAACCACGCACAGCGTTAATGAAGGCGATGAAATGGCACAAAATAGTCTCAGGATCCATACAAACGGTAAATTTGTGACAGGTTTGAATATCCGATTCGTTGTCAGTCTCCCCTGAAAACTCCTAAAAGAACAAATTAGAGTGGTCAGTGTTCTGCTGTAGTTAAAGGTAACATTAGTTTTATTAAATAAAACTGCATAGTCACATTTTAAATTAAGATGCTTAAACAAGCATGGTTTCACCCTAAGAGATTGTTGGGTTTAATGTTTGTTTACATTAATTCCTGTATTGTAATATTTTTATAGAATGTTTTACCATAGAAATGATTTATATTTATCATATTTTGAGTTGCTACATGCATGCAATCTTATTTTGATCTTGGATAAGAATACCATTCCATTTCATTTATTATATAGCTCTTCAGAGCACTTTTACAATAAAAAAAATAAGCATCTAGATTATGCTGTAAAGTTTTTAAATATAACTTGTTCAAATTAAGTGAAATCTGTATAAAAAAATGAGGTTTTCCTTCATCTTTTCCCCAATTTAATACTTGTGTAATTTGCATGTGTAACTTTTTGTGAATCTTAAGATGTGAAAATAATTTCCCTTTTCACTATTTTGTAGCAATTTAAAAAAAAACAACAAAAAACTATTAAATTCAAAATATATTTTTATAGTAAAAATTTTTGTTTGTAATGAAAGAAATTTAGCAATAGTAGTTTCTCTACTCTTTTTAACTATGATTTCTGCTATCCATTTTGCCAAATAATTAGACATGGTCAAGCAGACAAGAAAGCCATTCTTAACATGAGGAGAGGGCTTTCACATTGTCTGAGAGAAAGATAATCAGAAGGGATCATATCTTATTTGTCACTGTTGCAAAATAGAACCAAAGCCAAAAAGAGTAATTTTGAATATAACCAAAATTTGTTTCTTTTAGATTGACAAAGTAAACATTAGGTTGCCATGATAATGATACTGCAAAGTTGTTGTTCCCACAATATTTTCAGTTTAGAAAAATGGTTAGTGATGAACTGTAAAACGTGTTGGATATTAAATTTGTTTAATTCAGTCAATGTTATATTTAGGATAAATTACACTTAAGACAGAATTATCTTTAAATCTAATGTTTTTTGGTTGTTTTAAAATGAGTTTAAAGCTATTTTAACTTTTGAAATCCATTAGGTTTAATCTTTTTTGTTCAATTTTTTTTAATTCTTGACCCCATTTTAATTTTTACTTTTTATTTATTATAGAAGAAACATTGGTTCAGTTTTCAACAAAAATGATCTTGTTTTTAATAAAATTACTAGCTTATCTGTGTCCTGGCGTTGCCCAGGAATTCATAGTGACGGAAATTCAATGATAGTGATGTTAGTAATATTAATACGAAAATTGATAACAAAAATTGTAATACTTCTATTGCTAACTAGTGTTAGGACAATTAATTGGAATCTGGAAATATGAGAACTTTTGGGTATATTGGAATCGGGAAAATCTTAGCCTAATTTCTGATTCAAAAATGATTTTTTTTTTTTTTACTTAACAAAAAAAAAAATGAAATGAACAAATTTATTTATTAGAAGTTGTTCATTTACAACATAAGACTAAAAGTAACGGAATGGATTATAAATCCCGCTTCCAGATTAACATTGATAAAATTGTATAAATAGCCTTGTTTCAATATTAAAAGTTTAACAATCGAAAAAAAAAAATCTATATCTGATAACTGGGATTGAAACCGCTAGTCTATAATATAAATCTCACCCGTCTGTTTAAATGTATGTTTGTATGTCTGCCTAAAACTTTTGACAGAGGCGACGGATTTTCACAAGATCGGTATCATATTAAAGCTTGACCCTTCAGATGACAAATATCGAAAAATTGGCTAAAAAAATTAATTCCTTCACCCTGAACTGGGCACTTTTCTACAGGGAGGGGTCGCTTTTTTCACCGATATTTTCTAAAGTCATCCCCTTTTTTCAATTGACTAGCCTTAATTTAAACCCTTGGCGATGGAATCAACAGCAAAGAAGTCACATTTTTTTTTTTTGTTTTTTTAAAAGTTCTCAACACACACCTCCAAACACTTGGGCAACGCCGGGCACCCAGGCTAGTTTATAATATAAATCTCACATGTCTGTTTAAATGTATGTATGTCTGCCTAAAACTTTCGACAGATGCGACAGATTTTCACGAGATTGGTATTGTTTTGAAGTTCGACCCTTTGGACGACAAATATAAAAAAATTGGCTAAAAACATTAATTCCTTCACTCTCAACTGGGCACTTTTCTATAGGGAGGGGTAACTTTTTTTTCGACGATATTTTCGAAAGTCATCTCCTCTTTTCGATTGACTGGCCTTAATTTAAACCTTTGCCACTTCCGGTTTGGCGATGGACGCAACAGCATTGCCATTTGAACTCGAAACCCATCAGATATGAAAAATAATATAAATGCAAATTTAAGCATGCTCATGGCTCAAGGCAGCAGTATAAAAGGGACAGGTATATTTTATTCCAGAGTAGTGACATTTTAGTTTGAGCATGTGAAGTTGCTGTCAGTTGGGAATAAGAGGATAAAAAGAGAATTATGACGGCAGCGGTAAGGGAGAAAAAATAGAATGCTGATTGTTAAGAATTCTGAATACAACCTTTTTTCTGTTTTGAGAACGAGCAAACATTTTGTTGAGCATGACTTGTACATTGAACAAATTTACATGACTAAAATAGGGATTAATTCCCAGAGAAAAGCTATAGACAATTTTTTTTTTTACAAAGGAATGTTTACAGCAATCTATATATAAAAGTGAAAATGTATAGATGTACGCTTTTCCTTGATGTCCACAAAAGGCTTCTTTTAGAGAAGCGCTCGCTCGCTTCACAACTTCTTAAAACTTTTTGTATCATCTATAAATTGTAATATCTCACAGTTAACCACGGAGCTCGCCTGTCTATTTAATTTTATTGACTTTCAAACGTTAATTATTCCACATTTCCCGCATCGGAATGCGTTACATTCGGTTTTCGATATAAACAAAAAGCGAAACTCGACTCTAATCACAGGCTCAGAGCCAGTGGTCTCTAAAGAGCTAAGTAACGTTTGGTCAATGTCGACTTCGTCATATCAGACGGTAGCTTTCATTTCGAGACGAGGGAGCGGGTTTTTAAAAACAAACAAACCGATTTATTGATCTCATTAAAAACTGTCCCGCGCAAAATGCTAACTGCTGAATAGCTATCGCCGTCATGTCAATCAAAGACACGCACCTGTTTTTTTTTGTTTTGTTTTTTTCACACTTTACTATTTTCCAACTGCGCGTCGTCAAGGCTTTGTTTTTGTTTTTTTTCACACACACCTACAAACACCCCGGCAACGCCAGGTACCCCTCGCTAGTCTATATATATAAAAGCAAAAATGTGTGTATGTATGTATGTTCGCTTTTTGTGTATGTCTGCAAAAGGCTTTTTTCGTCGGCCTTCTCACTCGGCTTGCTCCTTAAAACTTTTTATATCACATCTAAATCGTAATATCTACGGCTTAAGAATGGGGGTCGCATGTGTATTTAATTTGCTCGACTTTTACCAGCTCGCCGCGTCTTCGAAAAGCGAATGATGGGGTGGGGGAAACAGTAACTGGCTTGCAGCGCAAAACTAGGTCAAACATCACTCCACTTCCTTGCACCTATATATTTCACTTTATAAATCTTAACTGAACACGCTTATCAATTCCTCTCCCCTCGTAGCCGAGATGGTTAGGTGCCTGGCTTTTTTTCCCTTTCGTTTCCACCTTTGCGCCAAGGCATCGGGTTCAATCCTACTTTCCTACTAAAACTTTTTTTTTTTTTCTTTTACACCTCCAAACACCCAGCCAACGTTTTATTCTATTTTATTAACACACACACCTCCAAACACCCGGCAACGTCTTGAGCTCCTGGCGGGGCATAGGCCAGCCACAACTTTGTAGATGCTTTTGTAGTGAGTTTTTTTTTTTTTTTTTTTTTTTTAGTGAGGGTGTTGGCACAATGCCTAAGGTACATACAGTGCCTAGCCTTCCCAAATGGTCACCCATCTGGAACTGGCTCGGCTCAATGTTGCTTAACTTCAGTGATCTGGCGAGAACTAGTTTGAGAACATGATTTTGCTGTACATAATAATACTGATGCTAATAAAACTATAGCGATAAAAGGAATAGTAATAACATCAACTAAGAAAATAAAAAAATATTAAAGATAATGTTAAGAAATGAAACATAAAATAGTAAGACAAATAAGCATAAGGATAATTGTAACGGTAATATAGCCAATAGTAGAAATAATCAGGATAGTAATAAAAGAACAAAAATAAATCAAATATAATAATGCAAAAATATGAAAAATGTAGAAAAGCAAAATAGTACTATTAGTAAAAAAAATGTTAGCAATGATAATAATAATTAAAATAATAAACTTAAAGTCTCAGTCTCAACTGGCACCACATTAAATAGAAAGGTCCACGAGGATGGAAAGACAGAGGAGAGAAACCAGACATGCACTGGATGAGTGCAAATTGAACTGGGACTTTGTGGAAGCTTACATATCTATGAATCGTGGGTACAGCTATGTGCCATTATTGACTGCCCAGGCTCTGGCAGTTTTCTGCACTCCTGGTTGTGTATCTTTATGCAAAATTTCATGAAAAATAAAAATGAACTTTGAAAAAAAAAATTATTTTTTTCAATTAGCATTTAATAAACAAAAACAAAGTATTATAAGTTAGTTACCAGTTAGCAAATTGTGCAGAAAGAAATTTATTTTTAAAAAATTTCTTTTTTTTTTTCTTTTTTTTTTTGAAGGGAAAGCTAGAAAAAAATATCTATTGTTAAAAAAATATTTTTTTTATAATCTATAAAGAGACAGAACAAATGAAGATGTTTTGACAGCTAATGTTCAAGTAAAAAAAAGCAAGAAAAACATGGCATAGTTTACTTATACAATGAGCTTAGACTATGAACACTTTTTAATATTACTGAAAACTATTTGAAGGAAATTAATAAATTCTGAAATAAAGAAAAAAATCGGTAAACGTAGATACTGCCAAAATGACAGGATCAACAAGTGCAAAGTTTTTTTTTTTTTTTACACCGTGATCACCTCTTATCAAGGCCCGGAAGCCACTCAGGGATAAGGGTTATTGCAAGTACATTACGTTAGTGTGGAGATTTGATGAAGTGTTTACTTAAGGGGGCGGTTTATTAGGAATTTATTAACATGGGACTTGAAGACATCCAAGTTGTAGTCAGGTGGGAAGCAGGCAGACGGAACAGTTCCACAGGCATGCAGTTCTAAGAAAGAAGCTTTGTTCATGGAATCCGCGTTTTGATTTAGGCACAGGTATAGACTGTGGGAAATTTTTCACAGTGGATTCAGCTAGACGGGTGTTTTTCGTGAAAGATTGGCGAGGGGGGACCAGAGATTGGAGTTCAGACGAGCACCTGCCATGGAAATAACGATAAAACAAGGATAGGCTCGCAACGTCTCTTCTGTGGTAGAGAGGTCGCAGGGTAGAGAAAAGGGCATCCCCCACTAAGCCACGAAGTCTATTTTGTACTCTGTCAAGGCAGGATAGGCTATTTTTAGCAGCTCCTGCCCAGATATGGCAACAGTATTCCATCCTTGGACGTACTTGGCTTTTATATAGATAGAGAATTGCATCAGTAGTGAGATATCTTCTGGAGCGGTAGAAGGATCCCACCATCTTTTCAGCGACCTTGGCAACAGACTTGATGTACATGTTTCATTTCAGATCAGGAGTAAAGGTCAAACCCAGAAGCTTGTCAAAACACTGGGCCTCACCCAGACGAGAGCCATCCATCACAATTGATGCCAGCTGGGGATCAGAGCGTTGATGATGTAAGGATAGGAGTTTGGTTTTGGATGCATTAAAGGTAACCAGCCACATCTTCCCCCACTGAACCACACGCTCGAGATCAGAGGAGAGAGAATCGGAGAGAACTTTGTCATTTACAGCCTTTGA
Source organism: Euprymna scolopes (assembly GCF_053919585.1). NCBI lineage: Eukaryota > Metazoa > Mollusca > Cephalopoda > Sepiida > Sepiolidae > Euprymna > Euprymna scolopes. Next base: position 458,792 of record NC_136517.1, on the reverse strand, counting down.
TGTGTTGCCGTAGATGGTCGTGTCATCAGCATAGATGTCAACGAATGATTTAAGTATGTGTTTAGGGAGGTCATTGATGTAGGTCAGGAAGAGAGTTGGGCCCAGGATTGACCCCTGAGGGACTTTAGCATTTATATTGCAGGCCTCCGATTTTTGTCCATCTACCACTACTCTTATGAGCCTATCGGAGAGAAATGATTTAATGATTGAGAAAACATTTCCAGTTATACTGTAGCTGGAAATCTTGTGAAGTAGACCCTTATTCCATACTTTGTCGAAGGCCTTTGATATGTCAAGAGCAATTGCTCTAGAAAGGAAGCCTTTGTTAAGAGATTCACTAATCCTGTGGGATATAACCGTCAGCATATCTGCGGTAGATCTTGCAGAGCGGAAACCATATTGTGTGTCACTAAGAAGGTTATTCCTGCTGAGGTGGTTGACTATTTCTCTATTTAATATGGATTCCAGCAACTTACTCATAACACACGGGAGACTTATAGGTCTGTACTGAGAGGGAGATGACTTATCACCTGAATTCTTAAATACAGGGCAAACTGATGAGGTCTTCCAGGGAGTCGGAAAGCACTTCTCCTTAAGGCAGCGCTTAAATAGTTTCGTAAGTATGGGAGCAAGTTCTGGTTGAAGCTTTTTTAACACTATAATTGGGATGCCATCAGGGCCAGTTGCTTTACTGGAATCTAGGTTCTTGATTAGCTTGGCGACCTCATGCACGGATATTTGTATGTTACCTAGCTTGTTCTGTGTTATAGGAGGAAATATGGGGAGTTGATGGCCTTCGTCGCATAGGGTAGAATTAGCTGCAAAGTTCTTTTATATTAAAGTAAACTGTTATAATTCTCTGTGCACCAATTTTTGTTGTATCTTATTAAAATGGAAATGAACAATGAAGAACACAACTGTATAAAATTAGTTGTTGGCTGTGTTGCTGTCAGATTAGGGTATGGCCCTGTTAAAATGGGTTTTCTCTGCACTAGCGGGATGTGGAAATTCCACAGCGGACTTTTTCATATGTAATATATTGATGTTAGCATTCGGTGGGTGTTCAATGTAAATGGAGATGCCTTGATATTGTAGCTTTTTTGTTAAAACTGCAAAAGTATTTATCTAAGCTAGCAGAGACGCCTGGCATAGCCCGGTTATAAAATATGCTTAAATATATTTTAAATGATGCAGATTTTGTATATATTATTATAGTCAATTTTCTATCGATTCTTATATATTTGTAAAGTTGTGATGTCAAAAAAAAAAAAAAAAAATATCCATATGACTTAGGTGCATTAGCTTAAACCAAAACTTATGAAGAAAAAAAAATGTGTATATATAACTTCAGCTATAACTGAAACCAAAACTTATGAATAATTCTTGGTAAAATTATTTAGATGACTTGAATGCCATCAGCTATAACTGAAACCAAAACTTATGAATAATTCTTGGTAAAATTATTTATTACAAAAAAGGAAGATCATAATTAAAAAATAGTCACTCGAAAGAAAAAAGATGTAAGTGTGACGCACAAAATAACATGCATGCTATTGTATTAATACATAGATTTTTTAAAAATCACATGTTCTTTAGGAATGCCTCTTCAAGCATTTCCTATTTTCTTATTCTCTTGTCAGTTGTTTTAATATTATTTGTTCTAAATTAATATTTTTGACATTTCAGGTTCACCACTGCTGGAGTCTAAAATACAACCTGATACAGCCTATCAAAAACAACAAGTAATTCTTTTTTGTTTATTTTATATCTGTTAATATTTAATTTTTAATAAGGATATAAATCTGATATTTTCTGTTTCAACAAGAACTCTTACCTCTTGTAGGTAAGGTTTTCATATTACTAAAATGATTTGATTCTTGTTTTCTAAATTCTTAATGCGAAAACCTTCACTAATGCATTTTTGATATTCTCCAGTTTTTGTAAACAATGAGAAAAACTAGATATCAACTATTTCACTGATCAAACGTGACAATCTCACCAATAAAAAAAGAAAAAGATTGTAATTAATAATCTTTGAAATACATCTTGAAATACATCTTGAATAATGATGCATATCATATGTCATAAATCTAAAATATAATTTATATTAAATACTTTTTATTTCAAAATTTGTTGTACAAGATGTTTCAAGAAAACCTCAAAATAGAATTGTTTATTCTCTGTAGAATCAATATTATGACGCAAATTCTGTTTTGTATATGAATGCCAGCACATCAACATATATAACTGAGTTGTAGCAGAAAATGATAATGGATGATGACATCCATCATTTTGAGTTTGGCTCAGTTTGAAACTCCTGTGGTTCAAATTAATTGTGTTCTTTTTGACAGAAAAGAAACATTAAAACAAATTACTTTTATTTGACCTAAACAAAAAAAAAAAAAAAAAATCAAGATTTTGATCCCAGAACTTTAATGTTGTAAATGAGTCCTGTGTGTGCAAAACCATACCTAATTTTAGATATTTAAACTTTTTTTCTTGTGGAGATTTATCAGTTCCCTAAGATCTACTAAGTAACATCAACAAAAATAACTAATTTAAACAAAGAATATTAAAACATTGTCCTATGCTACTGTGTTATGTTAATTCTCCTTTCAATCCAGGCAATGCCAGATAAGCTTCCTAATAAAAATATACATTGGTATAAAACACGAGTTTCAATTTCCATTATGAGATATTGAACAATTTAATAAAACTTATTTTTAATAATTATCACTGATTTTAAAGGAATTATTTAAATGCTCTTGTTTCTTGTATGGTTTTAAATGACCATTTATTTTTGTCATCGTTATTTTTGTACTTTTGTAATTTAATTTCTAGAAAATAGAATAAAACTGTAACTTTTGTAAATGCTGAGAATATGGCAGTCTATTCTAAAACTTTTGACTTGCTCGCCAGGAACACACTTGTTCACCAGACAGTAAATCTTTCTCCAATCACAAAAGATCTCATCAGAAAGAAACTGTGCTAATTTGGCCATGACCGGGATACCTTGACACAACCCAATAACTCCGAAGCCTCTGACCACTTATTGAAAAAGACAAGACAATCAACTGCACAGGTAAAAGCTGACCACAAAATTGTACCATGTCCCAACATCTCCGGTCTTGGGAGTCCAGAGTGACTTGTAATTGAGGACAAAGAAACCTAGAATCACCATGCTTGATTATCTGCCCGGGGTGATTGCAGTGACAAGAACTTGCCAGTTAGTTGCTGTTTTTAAATAGTAACTTTAAAAAAATGTTTTAAATTTTTCAGTATTATTAATGTCTACTATTGAGAATTGTTGGGGGGGGGGGGTCTTTCTCTAAATATTTACATAGTCTGGAAAATTGACAAATTTTAAAAACAAACCTTGATTCTTGAAAAAAAAAAGAAAAAGAAAAAAAAAAAGACATTTTAACATTGTTTAAAGTGCTGCAAAAATTGCAATTTAAATGCACTGTTTGAGTTAAATCTGCCAATTCCTGAAAAACTTTAAAAGAATGTGACTTCAAGACATTGCTCAATATTTATTAATGTTTATTATGGTTTCATATTTATCTTGATTTTGGTTAACATATCTTAGCTGTTTGTTGGCAACTGAATGTGTAAATGATCTTTTTAATTTGTTAATGTCTTCCATTGTTTCAATTTTTTTTTCTTTTTTTTCAGGAAACTCTCATAGTTTGGTCTGAGGCCGAAAATTATGATCTAGCATTGAGTTTTCAAGAGAAGGCTGGTTGTGATGAAATCTGGGAGAAAATTTGCCAGGTAATTATATCCTATTTCTTTGAATTGTCAAATTAGCAATTTTTCTTAAACTGAAATCTATGGAAATGTGATAAATTTATTAATTCATTTTCAAAATAAGTTTCCAAATATTTTCAGTTATTTAAATATGATGATGATGGCTTTGATTATTTAACAAATTATTTTTTCCAAGAATTTTACAGGTGTGTAATTGACAGTGGATATCCTTGAGTACTACCAAATCAATTCAAATCCTATCAGATTTATTGTAGTCATTTACACAATACTAATGCTACCTCCAAAGTGACACTCACCCTATGCGGGTTGGCAGGTTGAAACAACTTCCTCCAAAGAAGGAAGCTTCATGGGAATATCTAATTCATAAGCGGTTCCCAATTGCTTTTGTGTGTGTGTGTGTGTGTGTATATAATGTAATCACTGTCACAAGACAGAGCAGACTTCAGGTTTTACATCAGTTTTCCTTCTCTTAAAGGCATGTCTTAATGAAAACTGGGAGTGCATTTCTCCCAATGAATTAAATGCAACTCCAGATACCAACCTGGAAATTTCTATGACACTGGCGTGGTACATACTGCACCTAGCCTTCCTAAGTGGTTAGCCATTTGTTACTGAGCAGGCTCATCATTGCTTAACTTCAGTGATCTAGCAAGAACCAGTGTGTCAACATGATTATTCTGTAGCAGTTGTACCAAAAAGTTTAATTGGTTCTGCACAAAGCCTTCATCACTATAAACAAATCATTTGTGTGGATTTCAGAGCAACATAGTTGTTATGGCAGAACTCCTACAAATCAATGGGAAGGTCAATCATACATCTATATATATTTTGTTTTTCATGTGTCCACCTAAAATGCTTTGAGGAGATATACTTTATGTATTGATTTTCAGCATTTACTTTAATGGTTCTCATTACATGAGTAGAACTATGTATTAATTTATAAAAATATATGGCATACCAAAATGTAGAAATAATCTAAGCTGAATGTTACTGATGTCTGCATATCATTTTGTTAAATAGAAAGTAAGCATAAGAAGTAAAGCATTAGTCTTTCTCTCCAATGAAAGATATACATCTACAATCTCTCCAACTAAGGTTAAGGACAATTTAAGTACAATTTAAGTACAATTTTATACACTGTATTTATGATGTGACCTTAAAGGACAAAAAAAACCCCCCAAAAAACAAGGAGGTATACTTAACAAGTTGATTTATTTACAAAAAATACAAAAGTAATATGTTGTCAGAGAAACTGCTTTTATATTGATTAAAGCAAGTTTCTCTGTTACTACTTTTATAACTATTCATAGTGTTGGGAAGAGTTTATGTAGTGACTGACACAATAAGGTAGATCAGGATTTCCCAAACTTCAGGACACCATGGAGCCCCTGAGCAGAGCAAAAGTTTTTCACGGAGCACTAGCAAGACAATTTCTAAAATAAATATAAAAAACATTAATTGCAAATTTTGACTTAGATTTCTTACTATGTTTTCGTGTTTACAACCTTTTTTTTTTTTTTTTTTTCTTTTTCATGAACCATTCTGAAACCCTTTACACTTGTAGTTATGTATCGTATCTATTTCCAGAAAAAAAAAAATCAATAATTGTCTGCAGTTATTTAATTTTTGCATATAAAGCATTTGGTCCTCTTTAAGAAAGGGTTTCCGAAATCTCTTAGCTTTACTCATGGAGCCCTGGGTCTCTGTGAAACCCACTTTGGGAAACGCTGGGGTAGATCACCATACCTTATATGATAGGTATTCTTTCTGAGGAAGACTTCATCTGTCTTGAAAACAAGCAAATCAACCAAAATTTTTTTTTCACCTAAGAAAAAATTTACTGGATAATTTTGCAGATTCCTTTCTAAAATAATTTCTTCTAAATTTCAGGTACAAGGCAAAGATCCCTCAGTTGACATAACCCAAGATGTTGTGGAAGAATCCGAAGATGAGCGTTTTGAGGATATGCCTGATGCAGCTCCTCCAATTGAACTGCCTCCATGTGATTTAAGCAAACTGGAGGAGATCTCAGAACTGTTCAACAGCGTGCTTCCGTCGCCCATCCGACGAGAGAAACTCTCCGTTGCAATAGAAACAGAAAATTATATTAAGAAACTCATAGACTTATTTCATATGTGTGAGGATCTTGATAATATAAATGGATTACATCATCTCTATGACATTTTTAAAAGCATATTTTTGCTAAATAAAAATTCGCTCTTTGAGATCATGTTTGGTGATGATGTTATATTTGATGTTGTTGGGATTTTAGAATACGATTCCTCATTACCTCAACCAGCCAAACACCGCGAATACTTACAAAACACATCACGATTTAAAGAAGTTATACCCATCACAAATACAGAATTGCGGAACAAAATTCACCAAACTTACAGAGTACAGTATATCCAGGATGTGATATTACCTACACCTTCAGTGTTTGAAGAAAACATGCTCTCAACATTAAGTTCATTCATATTTTTCAACAAAGTAGAAATTGTCACAATGATACAGGTAAGTTTGGTTTTTATTTATCTTGCTAGCAAAGTTTCTCCTCTCAGGCAGTGTTTTTCAAAATACACGTTGATCAGTAAAATAAGAGTTCTTTGAATTTGGTGGGGATTTATTTTTTTGCTTTCCTTGAAACTGTAAAATTTGATTTTAAGAGTGGGCAAATTATACATGATTTAGTACCATGTATGCAAATGTCTTGTCTTTCTTGTGGTGACAGAACATGTTATTTCATGACAGGTGAACAACTTTTGGTTTTCTGATGTTTTTAATGATATTTGGTATACATTCTTTTTATAATGGTGACTGATTACATAACCATTTTCAGATTGTATGAGATTCTGCATGATTATCAATTATACAACTTGTCTTGGGCTGGTGAAATAAGATCTCTTTAAACATATTTTACATATATTATACAAAATTAGCTTTATATAAAAGATTTTATTTTTTATTTTAAAAAACATATACACTGAGTATGACTAAATAAAATAAATATTTTTTTATTATAATTACAATCAAATTCCGAAGCGTTTATACATTCTTTTATAAAGCCCATAATTTACACATGATGCTTAAGTTACAATTTTTATATCTATTATATAAAAGCGAAAATGTGTTTGTGCAGTTTTTTCGTATGTCTGGCAACGGCTTGGGGGGGGGGGTAGCTCGGGGTGGTCACTCATTCTTAGAACTTTTTATATACTGTCTAGATTATAATATGTCCAATTTACGAAAGGTCGTAAATATATTTTGAGCGACTTTTACACGCTAAAAATTCCCACTATTCTGCCTTCATTCCTGTTTGTTCCTGGTTTTCATATAAAAAAGCGAAACTAATGACGGGGACGCCAGTAATTAGCTTTGATCACTGTGTGGAAAAAAAAAAAACCCTCATATCAGACGATTGCTATTTATTTGGACACCCTACCCTATGTATGGGAGCTGGTTTTCCTCTAACATCTTGGGGAAGCAAAACCAAAAAAATATTAAAAAAAATGGTCTCTCAGCCAAAGTCAAGTGCAGGATTTCATTCCCCTATAGCGTGATGTTTGACCTCATTAAATTTACGCACATGTCACTTAACTTTTTAATTGTTAAATTAGAACGTTTTTCAGTTCCCTTTCCTGCCATGGCCGAACGGTGAAATGCCAGGGTTTTTCATGCCTTCTTTTCCACATTTGCGTCAACAGTTCGGGTTCAAGCCTACCTGCCTACCACAACTTTTTATTTTTCTTCCTTCAACACACATCTATGAACACTCGGGCACCCTCGCTAGTCTATAATGTAAATCTCACCTGTCTCTTTAAATGTATGTATGTTTGTATGTATGTCTGCCTAAAACTTTCTACAAAGGCGACGGATTTTTACGAGATTGGTATCGTTTTGAAGCTTGACCCTTTGGATGACAAATATTGAAAAGCTGGCTAAAAATATTAATTCCTTCACCCTCGACTGGGCATTTTTCTACAGGGGGGGGGTCGCCGATATTTTCGAAAGTCATCCCCTATTTTCGCTTGATTAGCCTTAATTAAAGATGGACACAACGGCAAAGACGTCACGTTTCTTTCTTTTTTTTTTTCACATTCTTTTCCTCCTTCGCAGTATGGGTTAGAACCTGCTTGCCTATTACCACTTTTTTTTTTTTTTTTTTTTTCTTTTTTTTCTTTTCACCTCCAAACCCACCCAGGCTAGTTAACTAATAAAGAACAAAATGTAGATAATTTTGATTTGTAATTATTTAAAATATATTCCAAAGACAATAGCTATGAAACATCTGCAGATACTATGTCAAACAATTTTTAAAATTTGCAGGATATTTTATGGTATCCTTGGTTAGAACAGACCAAAAATGATTTTCAATGTTTTCTTAGAAATGTGTGTAAACTGGGTAGAAGTTTGATAAAAAATCTTTCTTGTCCCCATTTTTCATCTTTCTCCTAATTGTAACTTGATTATAATTGGAATTATTTTGCTTATGGTAGCATGTAATAAATGTGAACAGTATTGATTAGAAAGATGATACATCCAATTGGAAAAACTTTCACATAAAAGTAACCCTTTTTTTCTGTAAGATAGAACCATTTTTATATGTATAGATACATTCCGCATATTGGCAGTCTAATTAAAACACAAAAACAAAACTTTTTCTTAAAAATAAATCCCGTGTCACTGAAAATAGTGATCTAATTTGAAATTGTCTAAGAGAAACAAAGAAAAAACTTATGGGTACAAGGAAAAGAATTGTTTATACATATAATAAAATAAAGTAGACTTTCTCTTGCATTTACAAGAAACCCTCTCTACCACCCATAGCAATGGCCAACGACTCTTTATCTGAGAGTCCATCTTTCAAACTCCTTGGCCTAACGTTCACAGGAAACATGAGTTGGAACAATTACATTGAAGGCATTGCCAGGGCCGCTGCAAGAAAGGTAGGCTCTCTCTACCGTGCTAGAAAACTACTAACACCCGAAAGTATCCTGTACCTCTATAAGGCCACCATTCGCCCATGTATGGAGTATTGCTGCCACATCTGGGCTGGTGCATCTGCTACTAGTCTCTCGCTCCTTGACAAGGTTCAAAAGAGAGTCGCAAACCTGATAGGCCCTGAACTGGCATCTAAGCTTCAGCCTCTGTCCCATCGACGAAATGTTGCATCCCTCTGCCTTTTCTACAAGTATTTTAGTGGTGAATGCTCTGACGAACTGCAATCACTTGTGCCCCCACGACGCGAGCACCCTCGACAAACCCGACAGGCTACTAGATCCCACCCCCACACTGTAGAGGTCCCTAGATGTAAAAGATCTTTTTACTCCAATAGTTTCTTCCCCAGAACCGCAAGACTCTGGAATTCCATTCCAGGTCCCTGCTTCCCCAACAGTACTGACGTGCAGAAGTTCAAGTGTAACGTGAACCGACACCTTGCTGCCCAAATCCCTACATAGTACCCCAGTAGTTGTTGCCCCTGATAGTAGCCCCCTACACCAAAGTGGCAATTTGCCTTGTTTGGGGTGAAAATGTAATAAAAAAAAAAAAAAATAAAAAATAAATAAGGTTTATAGGAAAATGGCCACACACTTCCTAAGCAAATCCTTCACACTTGCTCATCACTTCTAGAAATTCTTACAGCTTGTTTGAATAAACTATGGGCATATTTCATCTCCATTTAAAAATGACATTTATTTCAAACAAACTACTTCTATAAAATGCATAGTACCACAAAAAAGTAATTCTCTATCAATTCAGTTCTTTCATTCCCCTTCCATCACAAAGTTCTATCCTTAACAGGTATAATTATTTTAAGCATTTCATTTCTTTAATCCTGATTCCAATATACAACATTATATTTGAAAACCTAACTGCTTCCTCACTCTCACTTTAATTTAAAATGGATTCCTACTTGTATTCAAAGAATAAGTGGATATCTGGATGTTGCTTCTCTGGAATGACTATTAATCATAATTTTAATCACTTCTATAAATAAAACATCTCAAATCATATTCATAATTGTTTCTTGACTGACAATTAGTGTAATTAAATCGTCTTTAAACATTTTCTGTCTTATGTACAGGGTGTCCAAAAAGTCACTGAAGGGTCTTGAACTTAGATTCTTTATTTTTGATTATATCTTTCTGTAATTTTAACACAATCTGACTAAGACATTGGGAAATTAAAAAAAAAAAAAAAAAATGCAAAATTTTAACAATCTTTATGAAAAATGTTTTTTAAATCTTGCCCATTTTCAACTTTGCATATTTGTGCTCTTTCCAAAACATGCATGACAGATTGAAGAATCTCTGGATTGCGATTTAACTCCCTTATTTTGTTCCCTATGTTTCCTTCAATTCTTGCAGGGTTTGGGGTTTGTTAACATGGACTCTTTCTTTAAAATATCTCCAAGAAAAAGTCGAGGCTAGTGAAGTCTTGGGAATGTAGTGGTCATTTGAAATGATCAAAGATTCAGTGAGTTTTTGGACATTCTGTATTATAAATTACATGTCATTTATAAATCAAATATTTCCTTAATTGCACAAATTTAAATATACTTTCCTATTAGAAGATCTCTTAATTTTTATTGCCGTACTATTAAATTAAAATCAGGAGAAAAAAGGTACTTGTGCAGAATTTGAACCAAACATAACTAACCGTCCATTCGGCTTTGCTCGGAACATAATGTCGTGCTCAGGTTTGACTGTAATCTGACATAAGACTCCACACAGCCAATCAATGTACGGCAAAGGAGCAGACGATCTTTGGGGAAACTATTGAGAAAATTTTTTTTAATAAACTAAGCGAACCACGCATCCATAAACAGCTGTTTCTAACAACTTTATACAAGATGTTGATCTCCACCTTGGATTAACAGTTGCTTATGGCGAAAAGTGCATCATCGACAAACTGTTAAGAATGTATGTGGCTGGAGACGTACCAGGACGAAATGCCAGCAATGGACATAAGGACTTGTTAAAAAAAAAAAAATCTGTTTTCTTAAAACGAATAAAACAGACATTATGGTAGCTTGTTGTTTATTTTCATATTTTTTTTTTTTTTCTGGTAATTTTATTATATTTAAATGTTTTCTTCAGTATTTTCCTTGAGTACCGTTATGCTTTGATAATTTGTGACATTCAGTGAAAACCAGCAGTTGACGTCATGTCCTGAGCAAAGCTGAGTGGCCAGTTAGTTACATCTAGTTCAAATTCTGCACAAGTACCGAAAAATATCTTTGTGAAAAAATATTTGATTTGTTCTTTTTGTTCTTATTAGACATGATTATAAATAGAATCGCTCAAATCTTTGTGGTTATAACCTAATAATTTTTTTTTTCCTTACCAAAAAAACATAAATTTTATTTAATATTTTACTTTATTACAATGTTAACTATTATGACCTTCGGAGTAAGCTTCCTCAATAACATTTGCTTAACTTTTTAAAACAAAAATATATTTAGGACAGAAAAACTAAAAACAGAGTGGTCCCAATGCAACTGTTTCACATAATGGATCATCAGTATTAAGGGAGCCATCGGATGAAATGGGTTCTGCTAATGCATTTATAAAAAGAAAAGGTTACATTTTGTTTTATATTCAAATTTTATCAAAATAGCCCTTTTTGTACAGTAAACTAGTTCAGTTTGTGATACAGAGTTAAATATCAATCAATTTGTTGTATAGAAAATATTGTTGTTCCCATTTACTAACCTCCTCAGAGTACAGTTAGATACAAGATTTTTTTTTTTTTTGAATGTAGAGAAAATAGTTTTGGATTGTGACAAAATTAAAAAAAATTACCTCAGTTTAGAAGAATTTCTTATTCAAATGTTGTCAGAATAGATACTATACTTTGAATTATTTATTTGCAAAACATAAATAATCAAATACTTTGGGTCAATGCAGTTTTTTTTTATATATATATTTCATGGCTTGTTGGGATTAAGAATTTTGGCAAATATCTTTAAATCCATAATCAAATTTCATATAATCTTTTAGACTGAAAATTGTGGCTTTTTAAAAAATATCATAGAAAATGTTTCAAATACTTTGAACCAATAGGTCCAAATTATGGGAATCGGAGGTTGTTTGAGTGATGGGTTTAGATTACCTGAATAGAGAACCGGCAGCATTAGTGGTCATGCCTGGTATACATAAATAGTAATTTACTATTTATTGTACGAATGCTGCTACTGTTGATTCTTTATTCGATCCCTCATTTCAAGCAACATCTGATTCCCATCATTCAGGTAATCTGGGTCTGTCAGTCAGACTGAAGTGTCTGAAATATTTCTTGTGTTATTTAGAATTAAAAAAAAAAAATAAATAAAACTTACTTGGTCACAATTTTCAATCATTAAGATTGTGAAATCTGATTGATAAAATTTATCTCCTATGCGAGAAGTGGTGGTGAGGGTAAAAATTTAGTGCACTAGATGAAGTGTAGTCTGACAAAAAGTACTTGGGCAGCCCTATTGGCATTCTCTTGGTTGATTAGCTTAAATCATACTTCAGAAAGACGGTCAAATCTTAGGACAGGAAAGACCTCTTAGGAATGAACAGTACCATACCATTTTAAATAGTAACCCCCTCCTCCCTCTCCAAATCTTGAATGGAAAAACAAAAACAAGAAAAAAAAAAAACAAACAACTTTGTTTACTAATAAGAATTGTATTTACACAAAAAGATTTAAAAAAAAAAAATAAAACTTGATATTTATTTTAAGGCAAAAACACAATTATTTTTTAATAAATTGTATTTTGTTTATTTTTTCATTAATATTGAACAAAGTTCAGTTTCAGTATAAATCAAATCTTTTTAAGCTAGTAATTATTGACGGTCTAACATTTTGGGAATCAAATTATTTACTATTAAAAAATTGTCATACCAAAAAGTAAAAAAACACTTGTTTTTTCTTTAACAACGTTTTAGTTTGACTAGTAATTTCTTTTTAATATTACTTCTATGTCTGAAAAAAAAAAATGTTTCCAATTAAAATTCTAATTTTGTTATGCAGATTTATTATTAAAGCAGACTAGTTAAAATTTCAGGAAAACGGTGATCACGTTTCATTTGTTTTTAAGTATTAGTTGAATATCTTTGTAAAAAGTAAACAAACTTTTCTTTTTTCAGACTTAGGGATATAAAAAAAAATCCAGTTTATTTTACTAAATATCTTTTTAGGTTCATATTCAAATTTCATATCTTTAGAAATGAAAGTTGTAACAATCCATTTTATTGATTGATTTATTATTTTTTGTTTCAAATAATACTCCAGGAATTATTTCGGATACTTTTAGCTAACATGTAAGATTGCTTGAATATCATGATTGGAATCCTAGATTGCTGGAATGACTAGCCTAGATTACCTGAATAAAAAATTAGCAGCAACAGTAGTCATGCTTTGGAGTAAAAGCCAGTCAACAAAAACGGTCCTCTCGTGACGACAACCGGTTCTACGCATGTGTCAGATGACGTCATGACCTGATTTACTTTAAATACTTGAAGAACTGACTAAATTTCATGTACGTCGCGTTACCTCAGTTGGTTAGTGCGTTGGTTCGTTATCTAAACGTTTTGGGTTCGAATCGTGGTGTGTGTGTCCCGGGATTTTTTAAATTTAAATATTGAACCAGTGTTATTTAAGCCATTTTTCATGTAACGTTTGTTTTTTTTTTTTGTTTTTTTGTTTTTTTTAATACTTACTTCACTTATCCACCCCCGACCACATACCCAAACACCCGGGTACTTACCGATTTTTTAAATTTTAATATCGAAACAGGCTTATTTAAGCCATTTTTCACGTGTTCGTTTTTCTGTTTTCATCGTTCGTTTACCTTACATTAGTTCTTTTTTTTTTTTTTTTTCAATGTTTTGGAACCCCCCCCCCCGTTTTACCATTCGTTTTTTTTTTTTTTCTTTTTTTAGTTCGCTTATAACAAACAAACCTGATCATTGACCTCATTTGCTGAATAGCTATTGCTTACGTCGTCGTCGTTGTAACGCTCTATGACTTCCGTGCACGCACCTATCAATTTGGTTCTTACTTATATAAATTCAAACATCTTTCAGTAACTAATTCTGGCTGGCCGATTTTATTTTCAAACTTCGCCTCAGGGCTTTGGGTTCGATCCTACCAACTTTACCCTTTACGTTTCTTTTTTATTTAACAGCACACACACACCTCCAAGCACCTGGGCAACGCCGGGTAAGCCAAAACGGCTGCATGCATTTTTGTATGTCCAAGAAAGGCTTTTTTCGGAGGGGCTCTTGACAAGGTTACATTTATTTAGAAGTTTTCTTATACTTCCTAGTTTATAATATCTCAGATTCAAAAACAGACGTCATCTCTGTATTTATTTTGATAGACTTTTAAAAAAAATCCCTATATTCCGTCCTTTCACGGGTTCGTTCGTATAAATAAAGCGAAACTGATCGAAGCAAAGTCGATTCGACGGCTTTCCCGCCGGGACGTCCAAAAAAGCAGTTAGCTTTGATTAATATGGGTAAAACCCTTAATATCAAACAATTGTTATCCATTTGGACACTGCCAGAGTTCCACCTTTTACTTGGGAGCTTGTTTTCCCCAACATTGTGGGGAAACAAATAAATAAAACGGCAAAAAGTGGAAAGCTTAACTGGCCAACGTTCATTTCTGCATCTGTGTGATTTTTAACTTAGTTGTGCAAATCAACTTTTTGATTGACATCGCTAAATTTGAACGCTTTTCATTTACGTTCGCATCACAGCGAAGCGGTAAGATGTCAGGTTTTCTTTCATTTTTTTCCGCCTTGACGTCACGGGTTCAAGCCTGCCTGCCTACTAAGATTTTTTTCACACACCTCCAAACACCCCCGCTAGTCTATTATATAAATCTCACCTGTCTGTTAGTGTGTATGTTTGTATGTCTCACTAAAACATTCGACACACGCAACTAAAACTGATGAAATTGGGATCGTTTGAAAGCTCTTTGCCAACATATATCCAAATATTGACTAAAAACATTAATTGCTTCATCCTAACCATGCCCATTTTTCACAGGCACAGGTCGCTTTTTTCGTCGACATTTTCACAAGTCATCGTCTACTTTCGATTGACTACACTTAATTCCAACGATCGCAACTTCTTGTTTCGCGATGGACGCATTAGCTAAGATGTTACGTTTCTTTTTCATCTTTTTTTCCTCCTTCGCGTTACGGGGTCGAGCCTGCCTACTTACTACCACTTTTTTAACACCTATCTCCACCCGGTGTGTCTACTGTTGTTTTCATTCCCTCCATGCTATTTCTACTTTTTTCTTCAACACCTCTCTCCACCTGGGCTTCCTACTGTTGTTTTGGGGGTTCCTTACTACACATGCGGGCAACGCCGGATACCTCTGCTAGTCTATGATATAAATCGCACCTGTCTGTTTAAATGTTTGTATGTATGCCTTCCTAAAACTTTCGACAGAGGCGACGGATTCTCACGAGATCAGTATTGTTTTGAAGCTCGACCCTTTGGACGACAAATATCGAAAAATTGATCTAAAACATTAATTCCTTCACCCTCAACTAGGCACTTTTCTACAGGGAGAAGTTGCTTTTTACGTTGATATTTTCAAAGTCATCCTCTCTTTTTGATTGACTAGTCTTGATTTAAACATTTGTCACTTCTGGGTTAGCGATCGACAGAATAGCAAAAACGTCACATTTTTTTTTTTTTTTTCACATTATTTTCCTCCTTCGAGGTACGGGTTCGAGCCTGGCTGCCTACTACTACCTTTTATTTATTTATTTTAATTTTTTTTTTTTTTTTTTTTAAACACATGCCTCCAAACACCCTGGCAACGCCAGGCTAGTCTATTATATAAAGGCAAAATGGGCGTGCGTAGATTATAATATCCAAGATTTTAAAACGGACGTTGTCTCTATCTTTTATTTAAAATTGAGTTTTTAAAAAATACCTGGTTTCCAGTGTTTGTTGGCCTTTTTTGTGAAACTAAATCGAAGCAAAGACGACCGCTTCTCTGCCTTCATATGTGAAGATATAAATGTTTACGATTCAGTTAGGATTTTAAAGTTTTACACCCTCAGTTCCATTGGAGGGGGGTGGGAGATGCTGTAAGTATAAATCATCATGGGTTGGTTGGGCCTCCTCTTTCCCACAAGTTCACTATGTTCCGAGCACTGGCTGTCCTAGCACAACGATTAAAGGCTGCTTTATGTGTGCAAGCCATTCAGTTTCAATGATGAACTCTGTAAAGATGAGGGACCAGAATCTGTGCTTCCCTGCCCTGAGTTAGGTTTTGAGTTGGCCACCATGACGTTTCTTCTAGCCTGCTAGGTTGATGACTTCACAAGTAAAATCACCTGGGTGTCGTTGAAGGGCATGACCAAACCAACAAAGGTGTCGGGCTTGGAAAGAAAGTGGATCTTGCAATGAGTGTGAATTATACTGCTGGGGGTAAGCTATAGCCAGTGGATACAGAGGATGCTGTGTAGGCCATTTGCCCGCATAAGCCGCATCTCGCAGCCATAAAGGAGAATGGTGCGGATGTGGTCTTGCTAGATTTTGACTTCAGTGTTCAGTCTTATATCTTTTCGAGACCAGAACCATAAAGTCGACAGAAAGCAGTGCAAGCATTGCTGATGTGGTTGAGGATGTCTTCCTCCCCTTGGCCTGTTGTGGAACCAAGATATTTGAACTGATTGACCTCTTAAGAGTTTCTGTGTTGAGGACAACCGATTATTTTTTCATTTGGAAGAAGACCTGCTATCAGTAATTTTGTCTTATTGATATTTATCTTCATGCTGATCCTAAAATGCTCCTTCCCTAACCCATTAAATAATAAAAATGAAAATATAACATTTTTACAAATCTCACACTTTGGCCTAAAATTAATATTAATTCATTAAAAGGAAGGAGGACTGTCAGAAAATGACTAACACTTAAACTGGATTTTGAAAATTATTATTTATTATTACTTTCACCCTGATCCTTTCAGATGTTGGTCCCACTCCTATTTTATGTCTTGTTTACAACTATTCTCCTCCACCACCATCACAATTTTTAGGTAGTAATCCTCCTATTTAGAGATTATATATGGCCTTATAACCATGGTTGTATAGTCACATAGAATTTCTTTTTACTTCAGTTTCCTTAGAGTGCCTTACTGTACCCCTTTTCTTTATAGCAACATTATCTGCCTGTACCTTTCCAATTTATTTACAATAACATCCCTAACTATATCCCCTTACAGCAATACCTAACTTCCCCTCTCCTCTTTCCCACAGCAATGCCTGACTGTGTGCCTCTACCTCTGTTTACATTAACAGTACCCTCATTATTTGTTGTAGCATTTCTGATCCCCCCCCCCTCCTGCAGTAGGTCTCCTTTATCTACAGCAATATTTAGCATTTCCAACTGATTGATTACTTTTATGTGACTTAGCTGAATTTCCTCTGCATTTCATATTTCATTTAACTGGCAATTTCTCATTTATTTCTGATTAAAAATTTTATATTATTTTAGAAAAAATAAAATGCACTTTACAAAAATGTAATTCTTGTCTCATTTTAATCTTTTTCAGGGTAAATTAAACTCGCTATGAAAAAAAATTAAAAGTAGGATTTCGCAACAAACTAAAATTTCTTTCTTTGGCCCTCAATTTGATGTGACTTTTACAAAAGTAACATTCCCTATCAGTATTTAAAAAAATTTCGAAGCCATTCAGAAGATGAGCCTACGTCTTTGAAATTGTTTTTTCATTCTTTGATCTATTGAAATAAGACCAAGTAAAGTTGTGGTCACTTTTGAAATTTATAAACTATAATAGAAAGAAACATCCTCTGTATAATAGACATTAGACTTGCAATTAGTTGGATAATTTTTACTTTACAAAAAAAATTTTTAGGAGGAAAAAAAACAAAAAAAAAACACTGGCCTAAGTATTATCTAGCTCTGAAAACGTTAATAATCATTAATTCAGTTGGTCATAGCAGCTTTAAACATATTTTAAACAGATATATTCTCGCAATGTTTTATATAAATGTTGAGGAAATTTCACTTTTCCAAGTTAAAAACATGGTTATCATCTATATATATATATATATATATATATATATATATATATATATATATATATATATATATAAATATAAAAGCGAAAGTGTATGTTTGTGTGTCTGCTAAAACTTTTGACAGACAGAACAAAAATTCACAAACTCTGTATCATATTAAAGCTCCATCCTTCGCTCCAAAAATTGGCCAAAAACGTTCTTTTTTTTTTACCCTGAAATCGACAATTTTCGACAGGGGGAGGGGTCAACAAAAACGGTCCTCTCGTGATGACGACCGATTCTATGCATGCGTCAGATGAGGTCATGACCTGATTTACTTTAAATAGTTGAAAAACTGACTAAATTTCATGTACGTCGCGTTAGCTCAGTTGGTTAGCGCGTTGGTTCATTATCTAAATGTTTTGGGTTCGAATCGTGGTGTGAGATGTCTTTTTTTTTTTTTTTTCTATTTTTTTAAAATTTAAATATTGAACCAGTGTTATTTAAGCCATTTTTCATGTAACAATCGTTTTTCTATAGAGTGTGGTATCATCAGCATATATACCCATCTCAGAGGCAATTTTGTCGGGGAGGTCATTTATGAATATTAGGAACTAATAGAGGTCCAAGGATAGATCCCTGGGGCACTCCCGCATTTATATATTGTTTAGATGTACAATCATTGATGACAACCTGGATTTTTCTCTTATCTAAGAAGGATTTAATTATGTTAAGTATTCTACCAGTGATACTGTATGATCTAATTTTCCCGAGGAGACCCTCATGCCATCACTTGTCAAAAGCCTTAGATATATCTAGAGCTACCGCTCTACCCTCCCCTGCTTTGTCCAGTGAATGGTATATACGTTCAGAGATTAGTGAGGATGTCTGCTGTGGAACGGGCTTGTCTAAATCTATATTGTTGGTCAGTCAGAAGTTTAGCATCTGTAAGGTGATTAACTAGAGCATGGTTAATTATGGTCTCAAATATTTTGGCAAAAAGTGGGAGGAGGCTAATGGGGCTATAATTTGATGGGTCAGTTCTTTCGCCAGAATTCTTGAATACTTGTACCACAGAAGCAGTTTTCCAACAGCCCGGAAAGCAAGCTTCATTAAGGCATTTGTTGTAGAGTTTGGAGAGAACTGGAGCTATTATGTAAATAAAGAGTAATTAAGAGAATCGGTGAGAGGAATGGGTTGATGTAAATCAGATGAAAGCAGGATGAGAAAGAGGGAATCTATTAAGACATCATAATTGTCCAATATTTGAAAACTCTAAAAGGTATGTATGTATGTATATCTATATATGTATGTATGTATATATATATGTATGTATATCTATATATATATATATATATATATATATATATATATATAATGTGTGTATATATATGACAATCAAGAGGTACTAATAGATCCCCTCTTTTTCATCCTGTGTGTGTAATACACACACACACACACACACACACAAAAGCATTGTTAAAAACATATCTTTGGTTAAATTATACCTTATTTTGTCGTTTGTTTCACATAATCTTGTTATAAAAATCAAATAATCAATTTTTGTTGAATCAAGAAGAATGGAACATACAATAATTTTGTGATTTTAACAAAACAATCATTAGAAAAATTGAAAAAAAACAAAAACAAAGTATAATTAAGCTGAAAATTTATTTTTAACAATGTTTAAATGAAAAACTACTGTCTAAATACAAACATAAACATACTGACACAAAAGGGTTACAATTTCTTAGAAATATTTCCATGTTATTTTGTTGCCTGTAATCGTTTTTGTTAAACTTAAAGAATTTTATTTGTAGTTTGGGTTTTTTTTTTTTTGTTTTTGTTTTTACACAGTGATCACCACTTATCAAGGCCCGGAAGCCACTCAGGGATAAGGGTTATTGCAAGTACATTACGTTAGTGTGGATATTTGATGAAGTGTTTACTTAAGGGGGCGGTTCATTAGGAATTTGTTAACGTTGGACTTGAAGACATCCAAGTTGTAGTCCGGTGGGAAGCAGGCAGACGGAACAGAGTTCCACAGGCGTGCAGTTCTAAGAAAGAAGTTTTGTTCATGGAATCCGCGTTTTGATTTAGGCACAGATAAAGAGTGGGGGAAATTTTTCACAGTGGATTCAGCTAGACGGGTGTTTTTCATGAAAGATTGTCGAGGGGGGACCAGAGATTGGAGTTCAGACGAGCACCTGCCATGGAAATAACGATAAAACAAGGATAGGCTCGCAACGTCTCTTCTGTGGTAGAGAGGTCGCAGGGTAGAGAAAAGGGCATCCCCCACTAAGCCAGAAGTCTATTTTGTACTCTGTCAAGGCAGGATAGGCTGTTTTTAGCAGCTCCTGCCCAGATATGGCAACAGTATTCCATCCTTGGACGTACTTGGCTTTTATATAGATAGAGAATTGCATCAGTAGTGAGATATCTTCTGGAGCGGTAGAAGGATCCCACCATCTTTTCAGCGACCTTGGCAACAGACTTGATGTACATGTTTCATTTCAGATCAGGAGTAAAGGTCAAACCCAGAAGCTTGTCAAAATACTGGGCCTCACCCAGACGAGAGCCATCCATCACAATTGATGCCAGCTGGGGATCAGAGCGTTGATGATGTAAGGATAGGAGTTTGGTTTTGGATGCATTAAAGGTAACCAGCCACATCTTCCCCCACTGAACCACGCGCTCAAGATCAGAGGAGAGAGAATCGGAGAGAACTTTGTCATTTACAGCCTTTGATGTGTTGCCGTAGATGGTCGTGTCATCAGCATAGATGTCAACGAATGATTTAAGTATGTGTTTAGGGAGGTCATTGATGGAGATCAGGAAGAGAGTTGGGCCCAGGATGGACCCTTGAGGGACTCCAGCATTTATATTGCAGGCCTCCGATTTTTGTCCATCTACCACTACTCTTATGAGCCTATCGGAGAGAAATGATTTAATGATTGAGAAAACATTTCCAGTTATACCGTAGCTGGAAATCTTGTGAAGTAGACCCTTATTCCATACTTTGTCGAAGGCCTTTGATATGTCAAGAGCAATTGCTCTAGAAAGGAAGCCTTTGTCAAGAGATTCATTAATCCTGTGGGATATAACCGTCAGCACATCTGCGGTAGATCTTGCAGAGCGGAAACCATATTGTGTGTCACTAAGAAGGTTATTCCTGCTGAGGTGGTTGACTATTTCTCTATTTAATATGGATTCCAGCAACTTACTCATAACACACGGGAGATTTATAGGTCTGTACTGAGAGGGAGATGACTTATCACCTGAATTCTTAAATACAGGGCAAACTGATGAGGTCTTCCAGGGAGTCGGAAAGCACTTCTCCTTAAGGCAGCGCTTAAATAGTTTCGTAAGTATGGGAGCAAGTTCTGGTTGAAGCTTTTTTAACACTATAATTGGGATGCCATCAGGGCCAGTTGCTTTACTGGAATCTAGGTTCTTGATTAGCTTGGCGACCTCATGCACGGATATTTGTATGTTACCTAGCTTGTTCTGTGTTATAGGAGGAAATATGGGGAGTTGATGGCCTTCGTCGCATAGGGTAGAATTAGCTGCAAAGTTCTTGGCAAATAGTTTGGCCTTGTCTGACGCTGACGAGATAACCTCTGGTTCATTGATAATGGTTGGGATAGAACACACACTTCTGTTTAGGATCCTATTTGTTATTTGCCAAAACTGGTGGGATCCAAGCCGCTGATCAGCTACCTTGGATTTAACAGACTGGGCATATAGCTCTCTTGCATTTTTTATTACTCTTTTACAGTGGTTGCTGACAGTCCTGAAAGCAGCTTTAGTCTCAGTGCATCTATTACGTTGGTAGCTATGGAAAAAGTGATTTCTGTGCGCGATAGCAGCAGCACATTTTGGGGAGAACCATGGGTGGCTGTTAGGTTTTTGTTGGAATTTTTTAGATGGTATGAATTGGTCTATGCCTACAATTAACCATTCGGTCAGATCTGATACTATAGAGGACACTTCCTTTTTAAACATGGAGTGCAGAGGTAAATCACATATGAATGTACGGAAGCTATCCCAGTCAGCCATAGAGTATCGGTATACAGTACGGTGGAGGGGTACGTCTGGGGACTTCTTACATTTTGTTTTTATCTTAACTGATACGACGCAGTGGTCGGAGGATCCTAGAGGAGAATGAACGGAACATGAACATAGCTCAGGGGAAGTTGAGAGAAAAAGGTCTATCGGGCACACGGGTGGGTTCGCGAACAATCTGAGTGAGATCATAAGCAATGGCAATATCATGACAAAACCTCCCCTCATCATCTGCCTTATTTGAATGGGTCAGCCATTCCACGTTATGGACGTTGAAGTCACCACAGATGTGGATGTTAGCCGAGGGATGTGAAGACAGTATGTGGTCTATTTTCTCAGATATGCTCTTAAAGATAGTAACTCCGCCGTTGTGGGGCCTATAGAGGGCAAATATAAATGCAGTGGTGTTAGCAAGTGCAACCCTGAAGCACATATAGGGTAAATTAGGATCTTCTCTAGAGATATCTCTGCCACACGGGAAGCCATCCTTAATGTAGGCACATATTCCATGCCCATGGCGATCTTGGGTGTCAGATTTAGCTGTTAAATTAGAGTATCCGTTAATTATGAACTCATCTAGGGAAGTGGTCGGCCCTATTCCAGTTTCACTTAGAAATAATATGTCCGGTTTCGTCTCCTGTAATTGGGTTTCAACCTCTGGAAGGTTGGAACGTAGACCCCTGATGTTGGAGAAGGAGACCTGGTAGTAGGGGTCTACGTTGGAAGATGGAGTTCTAGGTTTAATTGAGTTTTTATTCTGGAGATATTTCATGTTGAGGTTTTGGGATTTGTGGAATAGGTCTGCATACTTGGTTAGAGCAGTACAGAGAGGGAAAGTAAGAGAGAAAAAGACAGGAAATTTTTTTTTTTTTTTTTGTAGCACACGAAAAGGTAAAACCGTAACAATTACCCACTAGTATGGCATCGAGAGGCCCCACCAGAGACTACTGCATGGTCCAGATCCACTCACCAAATGGCAATACAGCAGTCCCAGTACTTTGCACCTGCTGATAGAACAGCCTCCTTAGTGGTTAATCCAAGGTTCGGGTCCCTGACTATCAGGCGGATAACGTCAGCCCAGACAAAACGTTTACCTCCAGCACCCTTACTAGTGACATGGCCACAAGGACAGAGACAGAAAAATTTCCGACATCTCAGACTACTGGTCACCAAGTACTACCGACCTTTAAGCAGCTTTTTCTTCACCCTTTGTCAGAAAAATCACTCATTGAATGAGGACTGAATGACAAAATAGGATAAGCGAGAGTTACTGGAGCTGCCGATAACACATCCACTGTATTATCTACTCTCCATTTAAAAAAAAAAAAAAGTTATAACTTTACAACTGTAACTTTCTATAAATAAAATGAGTAAAATTGAAAATCCTGCACAAATTCCGTATGGAAAGCTTCATTTATTCTCTTTCAAATGGTAGTCTGAAAATAGAATAGAAATTTTGGATAATAAAACACCAGATGAATAATGATTCATTTATTGTTTTGATCACATTTTCTTAGCAATTTATTTGGATAATGTATCTTTGTGATAAAACTTGATTGATGAGGAAAGTGGTGGAATTAAAAGTCAAGTTTTCTATTATTATTTAATGTGTGTTGTACAAAATATTAGTGAACCATCTTGCAATGCGAGGAAGATGATCTTTTTAAGTGTTTTTGCCTAAAATGCATTTATTTGAAATTGCATTATACTGCACAAACACCTTTTGCTCTCTCAATATGATCTTGTTCAGTCGGAACTTTGCTGTTTCTCCTTCCCCACTTAAAATTCAATTGGTGTAATTTTATTCAATTTTGTTTATTTTCATAACTCCATAAAGGGTTGAAAGATTGTTTTGAAAGGGAAACGAAATTAGCAAAAACGTTTCTCTTAAAAAATTTTTAGTGAAATAAATTCTTGATTGTAAGATTTGTTTTGGACAAATAATTCTCTTTTATAATTAGACTAACCTTTTACTCAATATATTACCTTTTGAAACGGTCTCAAAACCAAACTTTTGATTTGATTGTTGTGCTTAACTTTTAGAAAAAGAAATTTATCATTTCTAGATAATTTTCTAAAGAGATTTTATTTTGGGGATTTTCTAAATCTGTGCCAATTTTGAAGCCTGTAATTTTTTTTTTTTTTCATGTATTTATGGTATTGTGAAATAAACCCTTTTAAGTTGCTATCTATAGTACATTTTTAAAACGTGATGCTTTGGGGGGGGGGCAAAAGCAGAGAAAATCGGTGTGTATCTGTTTAATGGTTTTTGTTTACTGAAGCATATTGTAATCAAGATTTTGTAAATAATGAGCAAAATAAGATTTTGATATTACTTAAACTTTTTTGCCCCCTCCTACCAAAAAGTTAAAAATTATCAAACTTTTTTCTTTACCTCTCTTACTATTTCAAGTAAGCTATAAGGCAGTCAATCAGACCTATCCACCTTTTTCTTTATAACTAAATAATTTAATTTTATGAAAAGGATTTGTGAAACATATTAAAAAAATTTTTAAAAACAAATTATTCTGGATAGGGTAAAAAGTGGGTGTTGATTTAAGTTTTTTATCAAATAAAACTTTTTAGCTTTCTCTATCTGTAATCTGTGTAAATTTGCATCGTGTTGTCTTCAATTTATTTTTTTTATTTGATTTCATTTACTTTAAACTAGTCCTGATAGAAGATAATTCTTCATGGGAAAGTGAATTTGTCACAGATCCAAAAAGAGGGGGATAAAATTTTTACAGGTTCAATTGGTAAACCATTAAAGCTCATCAAAGTGATTGTATATGTAAGGGTAACTTTGAATATAGAACGGCTACAATGACTGAACATAAAGTTTCAAAGTGATTTTGAATCCTTGAAACTGTAGACGAGAAGGTAATTTCTGGTTTGAACTAAAATGTAAATGTTAAGTAATATGGTTCATTTGTCTTCTTAATCAAAAAAGAAATCATTGTACACATGCCTTTTTCATATCAACAAACTTGTTTTAGAAACTATCCAGATTTAACCAATTAAAAAATGTGGCATTTGATATTTTTTATTTTAAGATTAACCAGACTTAACAGAAGGCTTGCTTAAAAGGAAAATAAAAAACAAACCAACCAAAACGAATAAAATAATTAACAATGCTATTTAGAATTAATATTCATACAGCTGTGTGTGAACACGGATTCTCTATTCTATACATCATTTTTACTCTCACAAGAACAAGTTATTCCTATTGATTTGCATTCCTACAAAGTCAGTTTCAAACTTTTTTTTTTTTTTTTTGTCCTGCTAAATTGAATGAGAACTATTTTATTAGATTTTTAAATTTTCACTTTTTTTTTCATTTTCAATCACTTTCGTTCCATAAGTGAGGACTCATTCCAGGATCATAAGAACACATTAAAATTAAATACAGGGATAGGACTCACTAAGTCAAAAAGCTCTCGGTATCATTATAATATTCTAGACATGCATGTGATGTGTTGTGTAAACAACCGCTATTTCTTGAATTTTATTTGAAAGTTTGTGAAAATGTGATCTCTTTAAAGGCATTCTTGCATAATCTATTAAAAATATAAAACTAATTGTCTTGCTTGGTGTTTAATCTGTCCATTCACTCCCGCTTTACAACTTCCGGTTTTGCGCTTGTATAAATAAATAAAAACAAAGCCATAAACACTTTTTCTTTTCTTTTTTTTCTTTTCTTTTTTTTCTTTTTTTCTTTTTTTTTTTCTTTCTTTTTTTTTCTTTCTTTTTAAAAAATTTTTCTTTTTTAATCGACAGTTTATAGGATCATCATTCTTATTTTATTATTTTTAAATAGATTTATACATTTTATTTTTTTACACTCCTAACAATAGAAATAAAACAAAAAAATATTATTTTAACAATTAGTTTGCATTACAAATAAAAAAAAATTAGGTAAGATTGGAGATTGAGTGGCAAAGTACTCTTGATCACATAAAAAGAACCAAATTCCCCATATCACTGTTATGTTACTATGTAAACAATAATATTGGTATTTCAGAAGTTAACATGTTTGAATAAGCAGAACTTCTTTTTTAATAATAAACAATATAAACAGAACTTTTTTTTTCTTTTTTTTACAATATAAATAGAACTTTTTATAATTTTAAACAATCTAAACCTTTTATATTTTTAATTTTAAACAATCTAAACCTTTTATATTTTTAATTTTAAACAATCTAAACCTTTTATATTTTTAATTTTAAACAATCTAAACCTTTTATATTTTTAATTTTAAACAATCTAAACCTTTTATATTTTTAATTTTAAACAATCTAAACCTTTTATATCTTTAATTTTAAACAATATAAACAATTTTTTTATTTTTTTATTTTTTTTTTTATTTTTAGCAAATATTGTGCGTGAATGCTTTGGATTATACGGGGAAAGACTTTCTCCTTTTCCATTCTTTGCTACATGAATTCCATCATATGCATTCCAAAAGTTTATCTGTCCGACTTTTTTTTTTTTTTTTTTTTTTTTTTCTTTTTTTAACGATGGGACCGTGAACCTATGGTTTGTATGTGTATCGGGGGTTAATCATGCCAACAAAGTTTTCTTCATGAATAATTTTGTCATGTTGATACTTTCCATGATCGAAGTTGTCCAGACCTTTATAGGCCGCTCATCCACCCGATAAAATTCATGTGCCTGGTAGAATCCACAAATTAATTATCATGAATAACGTGTCTCAATCCCTGCTATAAACTCTGGTAGTATTACACAGATTTGAGTCACGTTCAACGGTCTCAATAATTAATTTGTGGATTCTATCAGGGATACAAATCTTATTGGATAGATGGGCGGCCTATAAAGGTCTGGACCACTTTGATGATTGAAAGTATCAACATATCGCACATTTTGGCGCGTGTGCTTTCACGTACAACAATGGCCACCACTTTTCACATGAAGAATTCCATTGCTTAATATCCAGAAAACTACTTATTTGCAGAAAATTCGTTTTCAGCATACCTGAAAACCTCACCATTTTAAAGGAAAATGTTAAGTGGAAACTAAGTAAAAATTTACTGAAGTTTTCTTCAAACCGTCTTTATTTGGACTTTTATAACAAATTATAACCTTTATAATAAAAACTAGCAGGGCTACCCGGCGTTGCTCGGGACCGTATAAACAATGAAAAAACAAAAGCAGATATTGAACATATGTTTTATTCTTAGGGGAGAGGAATCTTTCATCTCAAGTTTTAGCGTTACAAACAAACATTTGTCTTTTATATATATAGATAATGACAGGTTTTTTGGGGGCCCCCCTCGAAGATAACTGATCAGTTGACCAACTTCTAGTGGTCCGTTTGACGTGAAATTTCGATATTTGTCATCCGGGTGATGGGGCTTCGATATGATACCAAATTTGTCAAGTTTGGTTCCGTCTTTCAAAAGTTTTAGCGTTACAAACAAACATACATACATACACACAGACGTTTGGCTTTTATATATATAGAAGATGTTTATTATCAACTGGTGTTTTTTTTTTTGTTTTTTTTTAAATCAAACATCAAAAGTGTTAATTTTTTTTCTTTTTACATCAAACATAAAAATATAACTTTAAAAAAATTGACTTTTTATTTTAGATTTTGTTTAAAAAATATTTATGAACTTTTTTTTTTTGTTTTTTTTTTTTATTATTAAAAAGAGAAAAAAAATTCATAAACATACTATTGAAAAAAAAAGTTCATAAATACTTTGTTATACCAGTTCTATTTTTGTTTGATGTGAAAAAAAGTTACATGCACTTGGTGTTTCATTTAAAAAAAAAAAAAAAAAAAAAAATGCATAAACATGTTTTTAATATTTTTTTTTTATAAAGGTTATAATCAATCTATTTATCTACAAGGTGGAACGATAAATTTGTTACCCTAAAGCTAAAGAAAACACTACAGCTTTATTTTAAAACTTTTATTGGAAAAAATCAATTCAGGTTACTTGATTATGTAGTAGAGCTGACATCTGTTCAATGTAGCCACCTTCAGCCTCAATCACCGCCTTGATATGGGTCTGGAACCTGGAGTATGTCTTTTCCACAAGCTTTGGTAGGTTTACAAATACTTGGCGGATGGAGCCAATCAGGCAGGCTTTGGTATTGTGGGAGATCATGTTGATGTTCTCGATGTATGACCAAAGTGGTCCCAGAAGGTTGAGGTTGGGGGAGAAGGGGAGCCAGTGAGAGAAGGGTACAAAGTTGTAGCACTCTTTCTGAAGCCAAGCCTGGGCCTCTTTGGATTTGAGGGCCAGCGCCGAGTCCTGCTGCCACACCCATGGTCTACTAGCAGCTATCGAATTGCACCAGAGGATCACACACTCAACACATCCAGGTACACCTTGGTGTTGACTTTCAAGCTAACTTTCAAGATGCGAGATGGCATGTGACTCTCACTTGAAACCATACCAAAGACCATTACCGTGGCCGGAAACTTCCTTGAGCTGTGTCCTCAAGCGTTGAGCTGTCCGGATTTGCAACTTGAGGGGGCTGGCAATTTGTCATAACTTGGATTGGTAGAAAGCATGGGGTGTACAGATTGGTGCCTCTCCGATCTTGCTTGTTGAACATTGTGTCACTTTCAGACATGATAGAAGGCTCCTATCGCTCTTGTAATTTTTACACAACTGACCAACTAGGATATGGTCTGCAACAAAAAAAGAAAACCAGTTTTCATCAAATGAAAATGGAATTGTTTTTTTTTTTCTAGGGCGACCATTTTAAAACTCAAATCGTCTTGCTTGGATGTTCAAACTCTCCATCTGGTTTACAGCTTCCGGTTTGAAAAATTCTGCGCATGAAAACAAGGCCATGAAAGCTTTTTTTTTATATTGGCATTTTACAGATTTTATTTGGATTTGTTGAAACCGTGTTAATAAAAGGAAACTACTTAACTATCTACACATAACATCTAACTTTTTTTATAAATAGAACAAACAAAAAATCATACAATGAGTAACTGTTACCAAAAGCAATGAAAGTGACAGCTGATAGTTGGTTAAGAAAAAAAACCCAAATTTAACCGGTCAATTTTATTTCTCACTGTAACTGTAACCACACAATAGCAGTTACTTACGTATTTGCTTTAGTTTTTTATGATTTAAACAATTTTAAAGCCATTTCTTATTGTGTTAAATTCTGTAATTGGCAGTTTATAGATGTTAAAATTACTTGCAAATGTTTATTAATACTCTGAAGATTATGCAAACAATAGACTTTTAGCCTGTTAAAAACACGCAAAAGTTATAGTTGTTGATTTATAAGTGCTTTATGCCATACTGGCTTTTGTTAAGTCACACTTTGTTTACAAAGCCTTTATGTAGAAGTGACAGACTAACCATATGATATAGATGTCCAACACTATATACTGTAGCTTTTTTAAGCAAATATCTATAAAAGGAGTTTTGGTAAATTTTTATTTAGTTTCCACCTTAACATTTTCTTTTAAAATAACATCTTTTATAGGTTTTTGAGTATGCTGAAAACAAATATCACATTTAAATTTTCCACAAATAAGTAGCTTTTCATATATTAAGCAATGTAATCCCTTATGTTAAAATTAGTGGTCATTGTTGTACACACAAGCATGCATATTTTTAGCATAATTAATATATTTGCTATTCCATAGCTATAACATATACTGACCCAATGGGTCACCGGTAGTCTACTCTTTACTTTTATTATGTAGATATAAAGAAACATTATTTTGCCATCTAATTTGCATGTTTATTATGCAGAAATGTATGCAAATTTGAATCTGGTGAGAAAAATCACTTTCTCTAAATGCTCAGACATTTAAAAATATTAGTGGTTTAATCAACAGTGAGACAAAGGCAAAAAGAAATACATAGAAAGCTAAGAGATATTGGATATTTAGTTATAAACTATGGCTATATTTTGTTTTTATGGATGTCATGTTCTTACAAATTTTGGACCATTGTGGATATTTGCAGTATTCTAATAGTTTTTAAACCCTATTTATTAATCTCTTTATAACATGTGAAATAACCAATCTAAAATTAAAAAAAATCAAATGATCCTGAAAGTGTTTTTTATACTATTGCATTTGTAGATGTATGGCAGTAAATTGATATGAGAACAAACACTTAAGTTTCTAAATGACCAAATTGCAAGTGAGCAAAAAAAAAGAAAAAAAAAGGAAAAAATATTAAAGTTATCAACATCATATGAGGCCTCCCCCAAATCATGGTACATGCATGGTATGAAATATATACACACACGCACATATGTAATGGTTATTCCAAATATAATGTTTCTTATTTTTTTAGCTTTAAAAAAAAAAGTGAAAAAGTTAAAGATGGATATAAATGGGCTTTTGTGCTCCAGTATTTATTTTTCTACATAGTCACCACCATTCTCATTGCCTTTTTGCCAGTGATTGTGCATGGGTATCCGGAGCACACTTTATCACTTGCATCTTTGTCGTCGATGAACCCATCACCTAACTGTGCTGACATCTACTCTATTGGCTTCGAAAATGTTCAACATTTACTGCCTCAAATAAATTGAGGAGACTTTTAGGAGGCACAGAATTTTTGTAGCACTACTTTTTATTTCAATTTTGCTAATGTATATTAGATACTCTATATTTTCAACTATAACAATCGATGCTCCCTCTTAAGTACTCTCTCTCTCTCTCTCTCTCTCTCTCTCTCTCTCTCTCTCTCTCTCTCAGATGTGCTTTGATTAGCTATTCCAAATAATTTCTTCCAAGTTTTTTCTTACTGGAATAAGATTAACAGATTCATAGTTATCAAGCATTTTCTGTCTGATTTGAAACCGATTTGCTCTACCCCAAATGTGGACACAATTGATTTTTACATACATTTCACTTCAATATGAATAACAGTAGATATGTTGTACATCTGTCTGTGTGTAAATATTTAACTGATAAACTCAAACTACTGGTTGCATAACATTGAAATTAACAGAAAATAGTAATTGTACATCAAGGATGTTTTATAACGAGTAAAATTTTTGTTTGGCTGGATGAATAATGCATACAGAAATGTCGGCAAGTTGAAATGCAAGCTATTCATTTCAATTTGCCAGCATATTTCTATTTCTTTCTGTGCATGGCTAAATTCAGTTCTTCAAGTCATTTAATATTAAATCTTTCCTACCTATCTCTCACTTAGCTACATTTGTAGGAGACATGGGGCACTAGGAAAACATTAGAAATATGTGATAAAAAATTGAATAATTCGACCTATTATCTTTCTAAGCTTATAACTACTTGAAAAATGTAATTCAAACCCTAATTTTTTTATTTTTTTTTTTTAAATTAAAGGAGCAAAGACCAAATTTAAAAAGGAAATAACAGGTTTAATAGCAAATTATGCAATATTTGTTTTTTTAAATCGGTTTTCTTTAAAAGAGATTTAAAGAAAATAAACTTGCTTCGATAAATATATGTATATATAAATTCCAAAAAATCACTTACCTATAAAAATAAATACTATTCAATGGGTTCTCCCATTCTTCATTGTTAAGAATTTATCCATATTTATATTTTAAATTTCATGTATATTTTAAATAAAAGAATTTTTTTAAACAACTATTTGAAAAAGCCGCTATTACATAAGCATTGTTACGTGTTAGCGAAACGCCGGAAGTAGTGTTTGTTCTTGTTTTGAAATACGGATGGACAGAATGGCGTAAAAACAACATGTTCGCGTTAGCCTTGTGCGTGAAGAAATATGTGTCTCCATAGTTAAAAAACTAGTCACATTTTACTTATAAGTGTTTGCCTTAAAAAAACAGTCAATGAAATTTTCTTTTCTTTTTTTTTTTCTCAAAGAAATACATGAATTTTTGATTTAATATTTTAATTCTACTTTCTCGAGTGAATTTTTTTTTTCTCAAATATCTAAAAAAAAAAGAAGAAAACCTTGAATGAAATAGAAAAAATTGTCATCAGCGTCCAATATTTACTTAACAATGTAAGCAGAACATAAGCTTCCACTAAAAAAAATTTTTTTAAAAAATCGTTTTTTTTTTTTTTTTTTTTTTTTTGAAGGGGTTTTACACTTTGGACTTTACAGGTAAATTAAAAAAAAACACTTTCTGTTTTAAATTAGAATATTTTATTTATTGATCTTTTATCTTCAATGTGTGATATATAAAACTTTGGTGCGTAAATTAATTAAATTTTAATAGACATTTCAAAATAGGTGTGTGTGAATTTAAAAAAAAAAAACGTTTGTCTAAAATAATATA
Organism: Euprymna scolopes; assembly: GCF_053919585.1. Classification (NCBI taxonomy): domain Eukaryota; kingdom Metazoa; phylum Mollusca; class Cephalopoda; order Sepiida; family Sepiolidae; genus Euprymna; species Euprymna scolopes. The sequence goes on along the minus strand of NC_136517.1, from coordinate 426,655 downwards.
TTCGGTTTATTGGAAAGAGCATAAAATTTCATATTGACCTTGAAAATATCATAAAAATTGAACCAATAAAAAAAATTTTTTAATTTTAAAAATTGAAAAATATTTAACCCGTAAAATTTAATTGATTTCATTACGTAAAAAAAAAAAAGATGGCTGCATGAAGGTGCGCCAGCATTTTGTAAACACTTTTGTAAAAAATAAAAAATATTTCTATTATTTTTTAAACAACTTTATTAGTTTATTTTGGAAGTATATTCAATAAAGAAAATAAACAACCCACTTTAAACAGAAATTACGAGTTTTTTATATTGCATTCGCAGTTTTGTGTTAAGGGTGTCAAAAATTCCCCCCAAATTCTGATACACCTAACGGAGCACTAAATATCTTGATATCAATTCTAGCTGATTGCACCCAAATCCTTTTTTTTTTTTTTTTTCCATTTTTTTAGGTACAATATAATATTCAATAGATAATTAGCTCTAACAATAAATACGAAATCTGCATGAATTAAAATATATTTTAGCATGATATTGTCCTTTTGACCACTGTACACTCTTTAACCCTCATCCTCGAGTGGCCTCTGGACTTTGATAAGTGGTGATTCCTTTGTTAAGTCAGACATTTTGATGAAATATTTTTCAGGCTTAAAATTTTGTTAGTATTCCTCATAAGTTTACTCCATCATTATGCCATGTACGGACAGCTAGCAGTAATTGTTTGAATTGAATTCATAACAGTTGTAAAGAAAAAGATACGCATAAGTACATACCCAATGAGTCACAGATTTTCATTGGATAATCGTCACTGTTGATTATCCAATGAGAAACAGGACTTTTGAAAGATTTATCGATCCACATAAAATATAAAATCAATTGGGAGTTTTTTCTTTTTAAGAACACTAAAAATTTAAATCAAATGTCAAGTTGTGAGATGCAATGTTATTACTGTCTATATTCTAGAATGTATTAGAAAAAAATGATAAAACAAAATTAAATATTATAGATAATGCAAGCTATGACGTTGGTTTGTTGTAATTTATCAATATCATATATGTCCAAATGAATAAATACTAAAGTTTTTTCTTCTATTCTAACTATATTAACATAAAAATGATGTGTTTCGATAAAACATTTTGAAATAAATATATAGTAAGTAGTACCCCCCCCCCCAAAAAAAAACTTTAGGTCTTAATTTGCATATTTATTTTATAAACAGCTTCTAATAAATTAATATTCTGTAATAAATAGTTGTAATTTTGCATTTTCATACTTTCTTATATTTATGCCATATTTTTGTCACTAGTAAAACGTTGATCGCTGATAAGAGATACTACACTTTAATCTTGATCAAAAGGCCAAGAAACCATTAAAATATTATGTATAAGCGTTTTTAAGTTAATGTAAAAAAAAAAAAAAAAAAAAAAAAAATTAATCTATTGTATTATCTTTTGATGGAGTGGGTTGTTTATTATCAAATCTGTTATCAAAGATTTACTGCCTTTTTAAGGTAGTGAGGGTAATCCTCTCCGGTATTGTTCTTCTTTAAGAAGAGGGATAATGTAGTTAATGTATCTTTTGTTATCATGAGACCATCATCTTGGACTTTACCTCATTTACTTACTTTTTTTTCTTAGGTGAGGGATAGTGTAATATTTGTCCTATTGCCATGATACCATACTCATCGCCATTAGCTTTTATGAGGTGATTCTCTTTTGGAAAACAGTATACTATATTATGCTCATTCATAGCATTACAAGCGTATGCTGTATTTTCGTGGACATCGGCAATATTACATACATATTGTGCTTCAAAAAGTCATATCTTTATTTGTGGGTCAATTTTTAAAAGAATTACGTTGCTGGAAAGAGAATAGAATAAGCATTCCAATGATGTTAATTTTTCTTTTTATGTGTTCAATGTTTTTATGCGGCAAGTTAAAAATGAAAAAATAAAAAAAACAGTAAAAAATGACAACAGCAAAAAGGGAAACTTTTTTCAATGTTTACATTTCATATGTTACGTTTGGATGCATATGTGCGAGGTCAAATTTGATTGGATGTGGCTGAAATTTTACAGGCTATATAAGCATAGAAGTCCATCTCAACTGGACTTTGATTTCTATTTTTACGACCACAGGAAGCAAAGTTACGACCGAGCAAAGTTGACGAATATTTGAGAATTGAAAATATAAATCGGTATATATCATCCACTTTCATATAGATAATAATTTCAGAATTATTTTCATGTATACTGTGTAAATATTTGATTATTAATTGTGCGGAAATTTCTTTTAAAATGTTATCTTTTCTAGAAATTCAAATCTGCTTAACAGGGGAAAATGGTTCGCTATGCGCTCAGGCTGACTAAAGTCAGTGCATTAACGAGTTTCATTGTATTCTCTTAAAAATTAAAAAAAAAAATGTTTTTCTGCTTTCAAAACAAAAGCAGAAAAATCAGTTTCATTTTTTATTCTGAGTTTGTCAATTTAAAATTATTTTCAAGTTTTTCAAATTTGATTTCCAAACAATACTATTTTGTTTTTGTACACAATGTACTAAAAGCGTTAAATAAACAACAAAATGTACTAAGTACATGCGTTTCTGTTATCAATGTATTTATAATTTCTTACTTGTACTTAAGGTAGAATTGTTTTTTTGTTTTGTTTTTTTTAGTGGTAAAAAAATATATATATATATATAACAAATAAAAGGTACTTGCGCACTTATGCTACCATGCTGAAATAATGTTATTATTTAGAAACCCACGAAGGGTGTTTTGTTAACTATTCTGTACTTTCACCTAACAATTAAATAAAATATATAGTGAAAATTTAATTTATTTTTAACTTGTTGTCAAGACCATTTTTCGAACCTTTTTTGATAAAGAATTTCATTGTGATGCATTTTGTAAATTTTTACCTTGTTTCCACCTTAACATTTCTCTTTAAAATGACTACCTCTTACAGTTTTCGGGTATGCTGAAAACGAATATCGCATTTAAATTTTCTGCAAATAAGTAGCTTTTCGGATATTAAACAATGTCATTTCTTATGTTATTGCTGGTGGCCATCTTAGTACGTGCATTTGTGCATAGTTTCTCGGTTATGTTTGCACGCTTGCGCGTACCAAGATGGCCATCAGCGATAACATAAGAAATGACATTGTTTAATATCCGGAAAACTACTTATTTGCAGAAAGTTTAAATGTGATATTCGTTTTCAGCATACCCTAAAACCTATAAAAGTAATCATTTTAAAGGTAAAAAATTACCATTTTATTTCTTTGTTTACATAGTTGAATTTTCAGTAAAACAACAGAATAGAAATAACTAATATTACCATCAACTGGTGAATATATAGTTGTTGCTTATTAGGATTCCTACTGTGAAAGCTATATCAAGGATTCATGTAGAGTATGATTTATGGTTGCATCTCAGAAAATAGGGGTATATTTTGAGTCAGAAAGAGAGGATTTACAAGATTGAAAATTGGACTGGTCCCAAAATGCATAAGTTCTGGTCGACTATGGGAATTTCCATCTTTTACAGAAATTCAAAATCTATGAAAAATTTTCTTTGATTTCTTTCTGAGATTAATTCATATCTACTCAATTTTTTCTTTTCTTTAAGGGAAGTAGTAAATACCGGCCATGAATGCTCTTTAAGCATTCAATGGCTACACCCCAGATTAAGCTCTCCTTTGAAGATGCAGGAAAATATTTTCTCTCAATAAAGCTATATTTAAATACCACTATAATACTTAGTTTTGTTCAAGAATAGACACCCACTGTATGATACCATGCAATAGTTTAAAAATATTGAAATTTGTACATCTGAATTTATAATTCATGGCTTATGGTAAAGAGATGCATCAGATTTGACTGCATAATCAGAAAGAGCACACAATTTTACATAAGAGTACCAAGTTTCATGAGAATAGCTTGAAAAATAAATGGTGGCGAAATTACCGAATTTCTGAACTGTTGAGGTCCGTAATTTAGCCCAGAATGTGCAGTTGCCATTGCGCACAGAAATCACCTTTTCCATTGCTTCCATCGTAACAGATGTACTGAGACAAAAGCTGCTTTCAGGACTGCCAGCAACTACTATAAAAGAGTAATTTAAGAACGTGAAAGAGTTATATATGCTCAGTCTGTCAAGTCCAAAGTAGCTGAACAGCGGCTTGGTTCCCACCAATTGTGGCAAATAACAAAAGAGTCCCGAATAGAAGTGTGTACCCTATCATAACCATCATCAGTGGACCCGAGGTGATCTTGTCAGCATCACACAAAGCCAAACTCTTTGCAGCTAATTCTATTCTATGCAATCAGGGGCATCAAACCCCCCCCCCCCTGTATTTTCTTCTGTCTGAAAACACACTATGCAACTTACAAATATCTGTACGTGATGTTGCCAAACTAATCAAAAACCTCAATTCCCGTAAAGCATCTGGCGTGATGGCATTCCTATTGTAGTGCTCAAAAAGCTTCAACCAGAACTAGCTCCCATACTTACAAAGCTATTTAAGTGTTGTTTTAAAAAGAAATGCTTCCCAACACCCTGGAAAACTTCATCAGTATGTCCCATATTTAAAAATTCAGGTGATCACTCATCTTCGTCTCCATACAGACCAATCAGTCTCCTGTGCATCATGAGCAAGTTGCTAGAATCTGTGTTAAATAGAGAAATCGTCAACTACCTCAGCAAAAATAACCTCCTCAGTGACATGCAATATGGCTTCCAATCTACTAGATTAAGTAATTGTAAAAAAGAATTAGCAATCAATATATAAAATAACGTAAACAATTGACTATTAGTGAACAAATGATCTATATATATATAGATATATATATATATATATAGATATAAAAGCGAAAATGTATGTGTGTATGTATGTACGCTTTTCCTCGATGTCCACAAAAGGCATCTTTCAGAGAAGCACTTGCTCGCTTCACAACTTAAAACTTTTTATATCATCTATAAATTGTAATATCTCAGAGTTATCCACGGAGCTCGCCTGTCTATTTAATTTTATTGACTTTCAAACGTTAATTATTCAACATTTCCCACATCGGCACGCGTTACATTCGGTTTTCGGTATAAAAACAAGCAAAACTCGACTCTAATCACAGGTCAAAAGCCAGTTGTCTCAAGAGAGCTAAGTAACGTTTGTTCAATGTCGACTTCGTCATATCAGACTGTAGCTTTCATTTCGCTCCTCCTAATAAACAGGGAGCGGGTTTTTAAAAACAAACAAACCGATTTATTCACCTCATTCAAAACTGTCCCGCACAAAATGCTTACTGCTGAATACCTATCGCCGTCACGTCAATCAAAAACACGCACCTGTCTTTTTTAACACTTTACTATTTTTCAACTGCGCGTCGTGAAGGCTTCGTTTTTTTTTTTTCACATACCCCAAAAAACACCCGGGCAGTATATATATATATATCTATATATATATATATATATATATATATATATAAAAGCGAAAATTGTGTGTGTGTGTCGGCAAAAGGCTTTTTTCGTCAGCCTTCTCGGGGGGGGGGGGGTCGCTCATTCTTAAAACTTTTTATATCACGTCTAAATGATAATATCTACGACTTAACAACGGAGGTCGCCTTTTTATTTAATTTGTCCGACTTTTACCAGCTTGTCGCGTCTTCGAAAAGCGAATGATCTGGCTTGCAGCGCAAAACTAGGTCAGACATCACGCCACTTCCTCGCACCTGTTTATTTCGCTTTATAAACCTTCACATAACGCCCTTATCAGTTCCTCTCCCCTCGTGGCCGAGATGGTTAGGTGTCTGCCTTTTCCCCCCTTTCGTTTCCACCTTCGCGGCAAGAATTCGGGGTTCAATCCTACCTTCCTACTAAAACTTTTTTTCTTTTTGTTTTCTTTCGTTTTTTTTCTTTTTTTAACACACACACCTCCAAACACCCGGGCAATGCCAGGTACCCCCTCCTCCCCCTGCTAGTTAACAATAAATACAAAAATAAAATTGTTTATTTGTGATCGAATAATTGAAAACATCACTAAATAAGATTTTTTTCTTTCTTTTTTTATTTAAAATAATGAATAAATAACTAATCTCATTTGATAACACTTTTGATGATCAGTTAAACTGTAGTAAATAGTTAAAGCTAAGTATATTTTATCATTTAGTATTGATATATATTATTAATTATACTAAAAGAGGAGCCCAGTGTTTCCTGGGAATGAAAGTGTTCATATATTATTATTAAAAAAGGCGAGTATGTAGTATATAAATTTGATAGTGGGTTTGATATCTAGGTTTGAAAACAGATAAAACTACTTTGACATAAATAGCCTTCTACCTTAATTTGTAAGGGTTAGCATAAGTATAATGAATTTGTGTTCAAAATGTTGAAGATATAAAGTCGGTTCAAGAGTAGAATCTATCATAGGTAAGTGTAAAAGCAAAAGGTAAAATGATTTATGGAAAAATCATTTATCCAACAATTCAATATCAACAATTGGTGCATGATCATTCCTGAGACTATACAAAATTTATTTTTTATTTTAATAATGTCTCATCATCAGCACCAGAATTAGACATCAAATAGAAATCTTAAAATATATGAGTAACAAAGAGTGGATATCAAAAGATAAAGTAGCAAATCAAGATTTTTTTTTTTTACCTCTTTTTTAGTTTATAATCTACTTGGAGAAATGCTTAGAAGGGTTATATTTTGCAAATACAAATATTGTTTGAACAAAAGGTTACAATAATTTTTATAGGCCGTTTACATTTGAAGTACCAAAACAAAATAGAAAACAAGATAACAATAATTGTCAATTAGAGATTAAAAAAAATAAATATATAAAATGTAATGTCTCAGAAACGATATATATATATATATCATTTTACTTTTTGTTTTTATTTATATATATATATATATATACACACACACACACACACGATTCATGTATTGCATATTTTGACTTGATAATTTCTTTCATGCAAGATTAGTCATTTATTTTCATTAGATAATCAAATCAAGGGATAATTATTAGGCAATGAAATTACTTTTTTAATTGGTAAATGAAATTAGGATGTTCTGGCATCTTTAATAAAGCTAAACATTAGGAAATAGTCTTCTCTTTCACTTATTTTCTTAGTTTTTTGAAAAAGATTTAAACAAGCCTGTCAGAATTTTTATTAATACATGAAATTATAGAAACATCGGTTGTTCTTCACAAAGATTTTATTATGTGATTTTTTTCTTTTTATTCCTTATATTATTTGCAACACATTTTGGGCAATTATCATTTTACGTATTATACCAATGTGCTGATTACACATGTTAAATACCTCCACCCCTTTTTTTGGTAAACGCTCACATTTGCCTTTTACAAAGCATATTGCCACTTGGACGTAGGGAGCTACTATTTGGGACCATGCCTAGGAATAATTTACAAGATGTTGGTTTACATTACATTTAAACTTCTGCATATTAGTACAGTCAGGGAAGCATGTAGCGGGAAGGGAATTCCAAAGTGTAGTTGTTCAAGGGAAGAAACTATTAGAGTAGAAAGCTTTCTGGTATTTAGGGACCTCAACAGTGAAGGAGTGTGATTTTGTTGCTAAGCGTGTTTGTTAGGGAATATGTACGTTGATGTTGCACAAGTGCAACGAGTTCAGCAGAGCACATTCCATTAAAATACTTGTAAAACAGGCACAGAGATGCAACCTTGTGGCAATGGGACAGCAACTCAAGCTTAGTTGACAAAGTGGGACCTATTAGATTGAAAACTTTTTTGGACCCTATTCAAGAGGATAAATGTACCAGCAGTACTCCATGGATGGGCGAATGGTGCTTTATATATATATATATATATATATATATATATATATATATATATATGTTTGTTTACATATTTTTGTTGTAAAAAAAAATTGTCTGCGAGTTTACATTTTGAGTAGGAGTGGCTGAAGAGAGAAACAGACTGAGAGTGAGAAGAACAAAACGTAATCAATATGTATAATCAGCTATCAGTATAATCTATTTTCCTTTATTTCTTTTGATCTTTGTTTTCTATTCGATGTTCTAAAAATAACAATTGGCTGCAGGGTTACACATATGCTAGGAGTGAATGAAAAGACACAGATTGAAGTAGTGAGAACAGGAAATGATCGGTGCTTGTAATCAGTACTTCTTTTTTCTTTCTTCAAATTGCGAAATTCGTTTTTGTTTATGGAAAATTATGCATCTTTTACACGTCTGATTAAGGCAAGAAATTTGTTAATAATTAAAAACAAGTCCTGTCATGGTCTGTGAAAAAATATGTAATTTTAAGTAAAATATTTGTTTTAAAATCTTAAAATCTAGACGATTGAAATTTTCCAATTTCATCTAGGATTACTTGGATCAGTTAGTGGTTAAGTCCATAAAAATATATTGGAGAATTAAAGAAACAATTTTTGATTAATTTTCTTTATTCCATAAGAAAATTAAAAGAATATCTGATATGTTATTTAAAAAGACTTTTATAAAAATGATTTAATTTTTTTAATCTTTTTAATATTGAAACTAATAAAACAATAAATTATGCAATCATCAGTTTTCCATTTTACACCTATGTTTTTTTTTATCTAGATAACTTTGCCCTTATATTTTAAGTAATTAATTTTCACAGGAATTTCTTTTTGAAAATGACTTTTCACACTTGCTCATGGTTAGGTTCATAAAATAACTAAAAAATATTAAGATGTAAAAAAACTTTTTAATATATATTCTTTATTACATAAAACAAAAATCTCTAAAGAGTTTTAACCTTTAAATTTTTGCTTTAAAGCTATTTCATTTTATAGAAATATAAAAAATGAAATATATATGTGTGTTACAAGAACAGCTGCCTGTTCTTGTGACTAAATATGAAATAGGATAGTCAAGGATTCAAACTTGTGAAGCTAGATTTGGAATTGAGAATTCCAATCATAAGTTAAAATAAACACAGAATGTTATTATAAAATGGAATGCAGAATTACCATTGTTTAGCTCACACAAAATAGTTAGATATCTGTTTATTGAAAAAGGAATGTAATGATGAATTTTGTTTTTGTTATAAAAATGAAATTAAAATAAGGAATTTAAAAACGCACAATGGAAAATGTTATTTGTAAAGTGGGTTACGTAAATTAGGTTAGAGAAGGCATGTCATGCCATGTGTCTGATATGCACGTGCTGGTCATGCAATGACGTCATGAGTTATGAATTTAGTTAGATGAATCAGGTGAGATCAGATCGGTTGCAGATCAGTCAGATCAGAGAAGCAGAGAGGTTCAGACCGATTCTCAGTTAGTCAGGGCACCCTCTTGAAAGTGGGAGACTTAGAAGGAACCATGTAACAACTTTGAATCCCTGAAGTACAGAATCATTTCTGACCAGTCGAAGAATAAACTATCAACATGTTTTTATAACTGCCGTCTTTCTGTGTTCATCATTCCAGCGAGAAAAGGTAATGTGTTTAATCATTCTAGTATGAATCAATGTATACCACTTTATCCTCTCATCAAAGTATGTCTTGTGAATATGAACTGTCTCCGTATAAATGTCTTCAACATGTACCTACTGTCACTCTGTTTCCTCTCTAAATGAACATTTAAAATATGTGCGTTGTCTACTACAATCAACATTTAATATATGTACAGGCCGTCACGTAAATACCAAACTCACTATCTCTCGGTCTATCTGTCAGTGTATTATAAATCTCCTCTCGTTGAATTACATGTTCGGCTTTCCTGTATTAGCCTGTACCCTGTCTCTTTATATATAAGACTGTCTCTATCTCATAATGTCTCTCTCTTGATATATATGCAATATATCTGCACACAACATGAACACTCTAAGATTCTCTACTAAGATGAACACAACAACAATATATAACATCAGTCCTCTTCTAATAAGAACTATGCAACATTATATATATATATATATATAACCACTTTTTGCTTGTATATTAACTTTTCTTCAAAGTAAAAATTATAAATCTGATATTTGAAATTAATTTTCCTAGAAATCTACCAACCAGATCTTGACAATGTCGGTGAATATCACTATAATGAATAAAAAAAAAGGGGGCAATTTTTACCTTCACAGAGGCTGAAGGTTATATTTTCAATCAATTCATCATTGTTTGTGTGCAGCCTAATGTCCACATCACTTGATCAATAGTCATCAAATGTAGTTTAATTTAATTGATTTAATATTTGAATATCACGATGACGGAAAAGGTTATGCTTTCAGTAATAACTTTGGTTCTGTCCGTATTGTAGCTGATGAACTCATATGATCTTATCTTTTGACCATAAAAGGTTTGGTTATGGTCGGAATTTTGATTGTATTTCAATTTCAGATTTTTCCAAATTTAAGGATTTGCTTCTTTGATAACTGTAATCACTATGTAAAAATTTCAGCCTGATTAGTTTTTGAATTGTCAACATTTCTATAACATAACTTTAGTAATATTTCTTACAATATAGAGAAGTAAGACCCAGATAAGATTGTGTCCCATCTTTATCAGGCAGATATTTATAGTCTCACTGCATGTTCGTTTTTTTTTTTTTTTTGTGCAATTAAAGTAACGCCTGATTAAAAACAGGACCATGGAGTCAGTAACCCAAATACACAAGAGTTTTTACATTTTTAAGTTGTCTCCTAAAACAATGAATTTACCCTGGCTTTGACTTCATATCCCTATTTTATATTTCTTTACATTTTGGTAAAACAAATTAACAATTCATGTGAATTTTCTGTTTTTTTTTTTTTTGTTAGAATCTGAAAACTTAACCATATATTTCTTTTATGTTAATACCTCTATCAAGCCTTGTAGACATGCAACTAACCACACCTGGACGCGCAGAAATGATTATCAGACTAAGATGGAATGTGTTCATCTTTTGTGAAACAAGCATCTTTACATGTGACAAAAATCGTAGAATAAAATGATAATCACCCCACCCACCCTTCGATTTTGTCAAATGTTAAAATTTCTGATTGTACTAGAAATTATATTTTCAATTCTTTTAAATGTTTAGTAATTGATTTATTGCAATATCATCAAAAGTGTTTCTAATTAGTTAATGTTTTGCTTATTTAGTTATGTTATGGTCGAAGCAGTTATTTTGTTCTTCCTTGAAATCTTTGTATTCATGAGCAGAAAGTATAATTAAGTTATGTGTTCGTATCTGTCGAGAATATGTCCTCAACAACAATCTGACAGAAGATGAGTCATTGTGGTTTCTTCTGGCATTGCTCTGTCAATCTTGATTTATTCTGTTCAGTCTTGGGAGGTTCACTCTCTTTCAGACTTTACCTTCTCTTTAAGAACAAGTTAGTTTATTTCTAATTGCAGAGGCATTCCGACTGAGGAATACTAACAGAATTACTCAGGCATTTTTTATGCACCAGAGTGCACTAATCCTAATACACTGGCTTTGCGTCCAACCTAGAGAGGTAAATAATATAAGTATAGAAAACTATTTTTAAATAAAAATGACAATAAGTGTGTGCTGTAATGATTATAGATGAGTTTGACAGGGTCACTATCATTTTCATTAATCATCTTGGGAAAGGTATGGATCCACATATCTCTCTCCTTTCAACCTTTAATAGGGGGGTAAACTAGACTCTCAAGCCTTGGTTTTGTAACTGATCCAAAAGGAAAAAGCCTTATTTCCAGTCATCCTGGATTTGCTTCCGATGCAGGCATCAGTTGTCTCTTAAAACTAAAAGGAGGCCAATATAAGCTGATGTACTTTTAACATTTGAATGCAGCATCTGAGTATATTTAGATGAACTAAGCAATAAGACTTTTCTTTGTATATTTAATAAAACTAGGCAAATAATGGATAACAAGGTTTAAAATTATAAATATTTTTATATTTTTTCATGTGACAGCTATTGATTAAGATTGTGATGGTCATGGAAACTAAATATAGTTAAAACATTTAATACTCCCCACTTACTTGATTTCCCTGACCCTGTACTACATCTTTTGTACAAAACAGTTTAATTGTCCAAAGAGATGATTTCAGAGTAGGTGGAGATCATCTATCTTGACAGTGAGTAGGGATATATGATAGAAATCTCCTAAACAAATCAAAATCTTTGTCATTAAATAAACATTTTATGACAGTAAAATAAAAACTGTTTAAAATGTTAAATAATATATAGAATTAGTGTATGAAATGAATTGATAATTAAGAAACAAATTGAAAATATTGACACTACATTTTCATATTTTGATTTTAATGATCACTCCATAGTCAGTGAACTCTTGAAACATTTCTGTGTACTTTTAGTTTGTTTCTAGCTTATGAGTTAATTCCATTTCTATGCTATTTTTGTTAGAAAAAAAGTCTTTGGGTAAATTAAAGTCATGTTAAACTTATTTGATTATAATTATGCTTTCTAAGCAATGTAGTTACACCAAAGTTTTATATATTCATTTTAATTTTTTAATATATTAAATGTGATGATAATGAAAACTAAAAAAGCTATTTTATCTTTTACAGGAAGATGAAAAATTCTTATCTAGTTTATTTAGTCAACTTACAGATGATGAAACAGATGATGAAAAAAGAAGAGAGTTGGTTTTCTTTCTTAAGGAATTTTGTACATTTTCGCAAACATTACAGCCACAAAACAGGGACTCATTTTTTAAGGTAAGATTTCTTTGTTTTTGTTTTCATAATTTTTTTACTTCTATTTTTAAAGTTTGCTTTGAGCATAAAACCTGTTTGAAAGTTCCTTGTGTAATTCCAATGTAGATTTCTTTTTTCTTGGGATTTACACCTGATATGATTTTAGCTTTGTACACGATGGATCTGATTGTGCAATTCCCACCTGTGGGGCAAACTACCTTTTCTGCATGAGCAGCGGATGTTTTGGGGGGATTGCTGTTTTAGGCTTTGAGGTTATAGAAGGTCAGCATGAATAACTTTTTAATTATTTTTTATTGAAGAGTTTGTGAAATTTAATGGATAGTGGAAAGTGTTTATTAATTGAAGAAATTGTTTACTGATGTCATATTTAGTATTGAGGCATAGGTGTGTGGGTGGGGTGAATCAAGATAATCTTTGTTTTCTTATTGGATCTGTGTTGCCTGGTAGGCTGTGGGGGCGTCATAATTAAGGGATCTACCATTTTCATATACTGGAAGATATGACAATGTTAACAATGTAGTGTGGCAGATGTCCAAATACACCATTTTACATTTCGTTTAAATGAACTCAGGGCTCCATTGAAACCAACACCAACCAAATTTTGTATGTGTCCGGTCGTAAGAAAGGCAGATTTTGGACAGAAAATTTTTTTTTTTTTTTTTTTTTAGAAATGGTCAGTTAACTTTTATTTAATCCCGAAACAAATATATACACAGATGACATTTTAGATCTATTCAAGTTCTTGAAAATGGTTTATAAATAAACTTTGTAGATGCAAAAACTGAGATTGGTTTTTATTTATTTTTACTATTTTCAAAAATTCATTTCATATAGAGGAAAGGATCATGTCACCTTTTACATAGCAATATAAAATACATACTATTCAATTTGTATCTTAAAGATCTATGAGTGTACCAAATTTGAAAAATAAATCTGTCACTCGTTCTGATTTTTTGTTTTATTCAACACATAATCTATACATATATAAAGTTATTTGTTACGTGACCCGGGTGTTTGTAGGTGTGTGTGTGTGTGTTGGGGGGAGAGGGTGATCAAAGCTATTCTGTTTTTAAAAAAAAATGTTGGCCGGGTGTTTGGAGGTGTAAAAGAAAAAGTTTTAGTAGGAAAGTAGGCTTGAACCCCAAACCTTTGACGTGGATGTGGAAACGAAATGGAAAAAAACCCTGAGACCTAATCATCTCGGCCACGAGAGAAGAGGAATGAAAAGGATCTAAATTTAACATTCATAAAATGAAATTGACAAGTGTGAGAAACTGAAGTCGCATGATGTTTGACCTTGAAACATGACGCGGATGCAAGCCAGTTTTCGCTTGTTTTATACTGAAAAGCGAAAGAAACATGCAGCGATTGAAATATCTGGAAAAAATAGCGTGTGAAAGTCGGGCAAATTAAATACACACGCGACCCACGTTCTTAAGTCGTAGATATTATCATTTAGACGTGTTA